>NC_050458.1:46208333-46508333 GCF_903995425.1 Onychomys torridus
TTGAGGAGGCCAGAAGAGGGCATCAGATCCCCTAGAACTGACATTACAAGTTGTTGTGAGCCTCCATGTAAATACTAGAAATTGAACCTGGGCCTGTATACTTAACCATTGAGCCATCTCTCCAGCCCTACTTTATCTACTTTTAATCATATATCATAAGAATAAAACAAGTGTGTTCAGAATAGTCTGGTTCTGAGTGATAGGGCATGTGCTTTTATAATTTGAATCCACTAAGTGAATTTAAGGATACAGTGTACAATGCATGAATAAAATAGATGTAACTCACTGATGCAAGGATGATTTCTCTAATTGTCACATGCCAAGCTTCTTTTAAGGCTAACATCCAGCCTTTTCTCTGGACCTTTTCAGGAAAACAAGTTCTCTAGTTTGAAGCTAGTTAGTGGTGTCCGTTACTGAGTTAGGTTGGGTTTGCTATTTATTGGGACTGTGTTTTAGAGGTCACAAACTTAGTTCTTTGTCCACTCACCCCAAGAAATAGTTAGAACCAGTTCAAATGGTTTCCTTTTATTTTTTAACTTGGGGTGCGTGTGGGGGGGGGGGAGGCGGGGGAGCAAGTGCCTTTACCTGTAAACCGTAGACCATGCCAATCTGGGGAGATATGTGGGAGTGAGAGTTTGGCATACTCATCTTGTTTTGCTATATATATCACTATTCAGATCTCCTTATCATTCCCCAAGTAAATAAAAAGCCAAAAGAAGTGCCTGCTTGTACACAGGCCTGTCTTTTACCTATACTGTTACCAAATCCCACAAACTTAATACAGCATCTCTTTCTAAATGGGTTTGTGGGGGCACCCTGTATATGATGAACAAATGCATTTATAGCTAATGGATGTGAATCAACTGAGTGGCTGCCAGAAAGAATTGGAAGACCCAGCCGTAGAGATGGGTGAAGTGGTCAAGAGCACTGGCTGCTTTTCCAGAAGACCCAGGTTCAATTCCCAACACCCACCTGACAGCTCACAGCCAGCTGCAGCCCCAGTTGCAGGGAACCCAAATGCTCTATCATATGACTTTTTGTCTCTCTCACAAGCTCATGCATCTCTTAGTGGCTCTCTCATTTACTGAGATTGGCAGGATAGAGTAAAGAACTTGTCCTGTATGTAAGCTGCTTAGTAGTGAGACCACAACTCAGCTAGTGTATGTAGGCTGTTGTGAAGTAGTCTCACACATGTGAACAATCGAACCACTCATACATCAGTAGTAATAAGTGAGAAATAACAATATATAAAAAAAATATTATTTGTGATCTTTTGCAACAGTTTGGAGAGGACCAAATAGGTACGAAGAAGAAGAAACTTCTAATAGAATATAGAGAGGTGATCGTATCAGTACAAAGTGTAAGGAGACACGGTATCTAATTAAAGGATAAAAAATAAGTTATGGGAGTGACCAGACCACTCATAGGAACCCATATTGATGATTTCTGAGGACAAAACCAATGAATATCTCTCTCCCTTATCCCCGTGCGTGCTGATGGTACACAGAGAGAACTATAGAAAAACTAAACCATGCGCAACGACGGAATTTGCTTACAATGGCCTTTCTGTAACTTGCTCACACGGGGTGACTGTAGCTTGAGGGAACAAGGATGATGAGGGTAGAGGACCTAAGGACGCTTTCTTTGTGGTGGTGCTCAACTCTTTTACTATAGGTTATGTTTCCCTCTATACCACTCTGAGGTATGTTCTCAATAACCATTAACTCATCTAAATTTGAGAACCCAGTAAGTATATCCACACCATTGAAAGGATAGATAGATGGCTTTAGATTAAAACTTCAAATTGGTATACATTGACGTCCTGTCTGTAATGTATACACATCATCTCCCAAGCAAACAAAAACTCTGCAAACTGGGCTCGAAAAACCTAATTGCCCAAGAGCACAAAAAAATGGCTCCTCTATATTGTTTTTACCTATATTTATCTACCAGTTAATGTTCACTGAAAACTAGTGAGTAAACAATGCATGTTAGCAGGAGAATACACCAGGCTTTGGAGGCAAGATAGGATTAGCCTAAGAGTCTGACACTTAGGTGCATAGGTCTGATGGTTCACTCTTAACCAGTGAGAAGGCGCCTATCATTTCGCTACTAGGTTAACTCCAACTCTTTTGAGTTTGAAAAATAAACCAAAGAGTACCCTACAGAAAAAGGCCAAGAGTTTATTGTAGCACAGGTGGACGAGGAGGGTTAATTGTTTCTCTTAAGTAGGAATCTTCGAGTCACTGCAGAGTAAAATTACTTTATGGAATACCCAGGTTGCTCTGCAACCTTTCCTAGAACACTAAAAAGCTTACAGGTGCAACAAAGATAAACTCAAAACACGCTATTTCAGAGAAAACACAAAAAAACTCATGCGCTATTCGCTTGGTTCTCAATAGGGCCATATACCTCACCCCGAAACCGGACCCCTTCCCGAGGGACCGTCGAAAGCACCCACAAAAGGCAGACGCAAACAGCTCCTTCGGGGCACATGTTGGTGGCTCTGATAAAGCACCGCCTGTGGGTTGAGGGTCTGGAACAGAGATCGAGAGCTCTCGAGACCCGCTACGCCGACGGCATGTCGGCGAGCGCAAGGAGCTGGCATGTGTCCTTGGAAGCTCAATGGGTTTCTGATACCGGCGCTTGGGCGTGGGATGGCGCAAGTTTGGTTGTTAGAGCAACCGACTTGCCTCTTTTCCATGAGTCCGTGCGATACCTCAGGACCCCCGACCCAGTGTGCTAGGATCTCTTCGCTCGGCCTCCCTGCCAGCGCCAATGGGCACAGAGGCCCGACCATACTGCGAAGCGCAGGTCGGTTCTTTTGAAGTTCCTGCGCGTTGGCTCTCGCTGCCCGCCAACCACGCCGCTGGTACTCTGGCAGCTGTGCGGAAACAGCAGGTGCTCGAGTGTGGACTTTCTTTCTGTAGCGCCGGTGACTCGTCGCGCAAGCGCCACGGTGCCGGCCCGGTCTAGTCGGTGCTCGGCTTCTTCACCGCCGCCGTGGCCGGCTGCGCTTGCTTGCGGGCTGGCCTATGGTTGGCCAGCTGCTTAGCGCGGGGCCTTGCCGCCGGTGACTTGGGTATATAGACGTGATACTGCTTCATGTAGAGCGAGCCAGGCAGAGACGGGAGACGCAGAGACCACAGCGCCGGGACGTGGCCGGGGGCCCGAGTCCGCCTCCGTTCTATATATAAAGACGCACTATAATCCCGCAAAAAAAAAAGCGGGGGAGAGGACGGCCGACTAGTTGAAAGTGCGCGGCTGACGGGCCATGCCGTGACGTCCACCGCCCTCGAGCCCGCCCATTGGCTCGGGCGCGCCCCGCCCTGGGCGCCCCGCCCGCCCCTCTCAGTCCCAGCCCTGCGCCTCGAGCTGATGTTGCCAAGACGCTGCCCGGCGGTGGGGCCGCCTCTCGTAGCTTACGGGAGACGGGCCGACCTCCCGGCTTCTGCCAGGGGAAAGCGCGACCCGCCCGCACCCGCCGCCCTCCCGAAGTCAAAGTTGAGATGTCCTAGTGCCGCCCAGGGCCCCCACGATCCCGGAGCTGGCTCGACGTGGAGCCGTCACTGCCCGCCGTGGCCACGTGCCCTTCTCTTAGACTTTGTCCGAAGGACCCTGGCGGTTATCCTGCGGTTTGTGCTGACGTCTGGCCTGGCACGGCCGGCCTGGTCCGCGGGAGTGCCAGTTTTTAATTCTTGCTAGCTATAGCTCTGTGAGGGGCGGGAAGTCTGTCCTATGTGTCGCTTGGTCTCTGTGTGCAGCCGGCGCGTTGGTCGCTTGCGGGCGATGGAACAAAACCTACCGCGAGGCTGTGCAGTCGGCTGACATACGGCGCTAAGTGCCGGTACGACAGTATCAACGCTGCCCGTGCCTATCACACAGGAGAAACCAAGACCGAACGCGATACCTGGGCCCGTGGGCACGAGTGAGGAGTAAATCGGCGCGCCGGGGAACACGACGCGCTCGAGCGAGGCGGCAACGCCTGCCGCCTGTACTTGGGGACCGCGGCGGCAAAAGGCCACGGAGACCGCTCCGTTTTGTATAGTCACAAAATCTCTTTTATTAACTGAACGCAGAGCCCGATGGGGTGGCTGCTGAAAAGTGAGCCTCGTGTAGTTCGCCGCCGTCTCTTCGGACAGGACTCGCGGGCTCCTCTCGGTCTATTTGCGGACGCAGAGCCTCGACTTGCCTCTCCTTTTCGCCTTAGTGGTGGCTCTTCCGTCTTCTTGGGCTAGACAGCACGCGCACCAAGATGTGAGGCAGGACGCACACAATAGCGCGATCGTCCATTATTGCCCATGCAGCTTGTTGAGCTCCTGCGTCGTTGCGGTCAGTGGCCTTGTGCTCGCATGGTCGGTGCGACAGGTCTTTGATGAATGCCTGCGTCTTTCTTAGTTGTGTTGCAGCGGGCCGCGTTGCAACGCAGGCTCCAGATCTCGGCCGTCAGGGTAACTTCCAGCACGGGCGCCACTATGATGTAGCAACCGTCGAGGGCGCCGAGGCGCCCACCGCGCATCTCGCTCCAGCAGACGCTAGTCGTCGCCTCTTGCTCTGCCCGGTAGCACGCGCGTCCACGTGGTAACTAGCAGGCCGGCGCGGAGCGACCCTATCTTAAAAGGCCTCATTGCGCACGGCGCTTTGCCCCTTTGCTTGCCGCCGAACCAGACATTGATGTTTACACACACAGACACTCTCACAAACAGAGAAACTGCACGCCAGCGCCCGCCGTCCTTCACTACCCTTTGTTATAGCAGCGAGTCCCACGATATGGACTCGACCCGGCGCTCCCATTGCTCACGCGCTCCTCGCGCCCCGCGATCGTAATGAGGGACGCCTGATGCACCACAGCAATTCCGCTCATTACCCATACGCCCGGTCCCTTCGCCGGCGAGCCCCCGCCAACGCGCGAATCGCGACGCGCGTGGCCCGAGCCCTTCATTTTGCTGCGGCCTCCTAGCGGCGTAATCGCAGCGCCCTGGGCCTAGGGGCCTCGCGGCGCTCCGGCCTGCCGCACTGGGCTGCGTCGCGCCTGCGGTCGCCTCTGCCGGGCCGGAAGTGAGCGAGGGCGGCCCCGGCCTCCAGCAGGGCCGGCGCCGGGCGAGCGCAAGCCGTGGCTTCGGGGAGGTGTGGTCCGGGTGTGGGGGGAGGCGGCTGTGCCTCGGCGCCCAGCGGCTCCGTCCTAGGCCGGGGCGTCCTGGTGAGCTGGGTTTGTCACCGCATCTTTGTGCGTACCCGGCCAGGGTCGGCCCTGCTCCTGCTTGCGTGTCTGGCTTGCGCTTGTTGGCTAAGCTGCCCGGCGTCATTCAAGTACAGCCCAGCCCGCGTTTTGAACTACGAAGGCTTCTCCTCCGGAGACACGCAACCTCTCTCGGAAAGATGCTGGTTCAATCCGGAATCAAGGCCTGTCCACTTCTTCTCTTCCCTTTTATCAGTGTTTTCTCGTCGTGTGAGCTCCATGGAGATGTATCATATACAAATAGCCACGGGTGTCTTTTAGAGTGCGTCTGCTTCTCTTAGCAGTTTTCAGCTTTTCATTTGTCCATTCTGATTTGCTTTGCCAAGCAGTGGTTAACTATTTCATTTATTTCATATACAGCCAATGAAAGCGGATGCAAGCATCAACTTAACTTTTGGATAAGTACAGGGATGTGTAGCATTCGTGTTTATTTGAAAACCAAAAGTGTTGAGTGTGTATTTAAGTTCCTTACAAATCTTTTTGAAATACCTTTTATCGAAAACAGCATGCTTTCTATGTGGGAGGACTTTCCATTTGAGCCAAGATGGCAGAGCCAACTTTACTTGATACCTATGAATTAACTGGTAATTCGTGGGTCATCACTCTTTCCTTTCTACTTGAAACATTTGTAAGCGCCGACCGTGTTTAACAGTTTCAGTGTTTTCACTGCTTTGGAGCCTCCTTCTAAAGTTTTTACATTAAAAGGGTTATTCCAAGCACCATGTAAGTGGTACATGGACATAAATGCAGACAAAACACCCACACACATAAAACAAAACTAAAATTTAAAAAAAAAAAAAAAAACAACAGGTAAAAAGTGGGGCCTGGGGACATAACTCAGTTGGTAGACTACCTGACTAGTATTTACCAGTCCCAGCACCACACAAACTAGGTGTGGGGACACACCCAGCAATCTTAGCATCTATGGGACACAGGCAGGAAAATCAAATTCATTAAAGGCGCACGCCTGTAATCCCAGCACTCGGGAGGCAGAGGCAGGTGGATCTCTGAGTTCGAGTTCAGTCTGGTCTACAGGGTGAGTTCCAACCAAGACCACCAGGGCTACACAGAGAAACCCTGCCTCGAAAAACCAAAAGAAAAAGTAACTTTTGTCTACATACTTAGTTCAAGGCCAGCTGGGGATACATGAGATCTTGTTTCAAAATAAAAATAAATGAAATTGGGAAGTATGTAAAAGGTACCCGAGAAGAAGCTATTTCCCAAGTTCTGCTGTAGGGGTTCTTTTCAGCAGTAATACTTAGAGTAGGAACTGGGAGCTGGGGTGGAGAGAATGTCCTGCACTCATTCATAAGCAAGAACCCACCAGACAACACCTGCTAGAGCAGGCCCTATGCCACATGTGCAGTGTGTTCAGGGAGATGGGAGACACATCAGATCAGCGACAAGTGAGTAGAGATTGTGGAGCAGGTCTGACAGGAAGTACTTCAGAGCAGTACTTCCTCCTTTAATGGTCTGCTAGCTAACTTATAACATTTTCTCTTGCATTACAGGGTCAACTGTTTAAAACCAATTTCAGGCAAAACATAAAAATAAGCTAGTCAGAATTCATGGCTCACACCCTTGGCGCTTCTGTGCTCAGCTGCCTGAGGGTTGCTGTGCCAAGTGCCAGTGTGTGTATCCACCTCCCTCCATTCCATCTTAAATTCCTTCTTGGTTCCCTATCGAGGAGGAGGCTGCTGCTGCTTTCTCTCTTCTTTTCTTTTTGTATTCTTTGAAGAAGCAAACGGTTTGCTCAATGCCAGACACTGCTTGTTGCAAAGATGCTACTACCAAGAGCAGCTGGATAGTCACTGCCACAGTGAAGCTTACAGCCGCAGGGAAATGAACACCAAACAGGCACTACCAAGGTGAGGAGTGTTTCCAAGACAGCAGACCTTAGAGCCTCAGTGGGTGGTCAGCCTATTAGACTTAACTCATCATGCATTTTACACTTCCCAGTCAGGGCTGTTAGGAGTGCCATCTGAAGAGGATTGATTCTCATTTTCATGGCACTCTTAAGTCTAATGGGAAAGGGGGACTCAAAATGAATCACCACATGCTATAAGATAGTAACATTTACTCCTAGGCCATCAAACACAAATCTCAGGACCAGGCACAGGATGCCTCCCAACAAGTGATGGTCAGGGGAACCCCAGAAGCCTCTGAGATGGCATAGGCTGAGGCCGCTGCCATTATTTTCTGGGCCATCTGTCCCAGGCTAAGACTCTCAGCAACAGCTGAGAACACATGCTGTGGTGTCATGAAGCAATCAAGCTGGGACTGACTAGGAAAAGCCCTCCCTGCCGCACATCCTTCATAGCTGGAAGGTGCTTGTCAGGCTGCTGGGGAGAGAAGCGGGAATCTTACCCAGGGTTATAGTACTGATCTGCCAGGCAAGAAATGCTCCCTGGTACAACAGTGCCATGACTGCTATGGGGAATCCAACCACTCTCTGGTTGGATGTGAGACCTCCTTCACCGGGGAAACTGGCCCTGGTTCTCAAGCCTAGGCAAAGGCACACGGCAGAGAAGGTCACAGGCCTGCACAGGAGGGACTACTGTTTTAATAAGTGGACAGGCTGTCAAATGGCCTTCTAAAGGTTTTGTTTTTAATGCCATAGATTGGTGCTGTTCTCAACCTTGGTCAGAGGAGCTTCTCCCTGCGGTGGTCACAGTGCTGAGGGTAAGTAACTATTGAGTGCTTAGCTGTAGATGGCCGTCTCTAGAACCCCCTTCCCCACAAGGCTCAGGGAACATCATGGAAGAGGAAAGGAGAGGGGATTACTATAAAATGTTGTTTTATGGCTGGGCGGTGGTGGCGCACACCTTAATTCCAGCACTCAGGGAGGCAGAGGCAGGAGGATCATCGTGAGTTCGAGGCTAGCCTGGTCAACAAAGCAAGATCCAGGAAAGCTGCAAAGCTACATAAAGAAACTCTGTCTCAAAACAACAACAAAAAGTTGTCTTATGAACATGACATGGCCATTGCACTCATACACTCACAGCACCTACGGTTACCTGCACACGATCAAGCCAGTCAATATTCCAGTGCAGACTGGGGAAGGGGGCTCACAAGGTCCCACTCCTAGCTGAAAAACTACGGGCGGCTGCTGGCTGCTGGGAGGAGAGACCACTGGAGTATTTTATAAGTTCCAAGTAAACCACTCACTTTCCAGGTGAGACTAAAGGCCACCAGAGACTGCAGCACTGGCTGCTGCCCTGACCCCATTGCTAACTAACTCACCTCTGATAGCCTCAATCTTTTCCCCATCACGTCATTTTGGAAACTAATCCCTGTCCATGAAGACTTTGAAATTCCACAAATGTATACAACAAATGCTTTGTGTAACTGTGGGACAGATCAGGGGTTTTCAAAAGATTAATTTTCCTTATGGCAGAAGAATTGCCAGTGATCTGGTACTACACTCCCAAAGAGGTAACTTTAGTCTTTAAAAGTGCCTTGCTGAGCCGGGCGGTGGTGGCGCACGCCTGTAATCCCAGCACTCGGGAGGCAGAGACAAGTGGATCTCTGTGAGTTTGAGGCCAGCCTGGGCTACAGAGCTAGTCCAGGACAGGCTCCAAAGCTACAGAGAAACCCTGTCTCGAAAAACCAAAAAGTGCTTTGCTTATAGTAAAATATTTTTTAAAACAACAACAAAAGATTTATCGTATTTATTTAGAGACAGGGTCTTGTTATGTAGCCCTGGCTGACCTGGAACTCAATATCTAGACCAGGCTGGACTTGAACTCATAGAGATTCATCTGATTTTGCCTCCCAAATACTGGAATTTAAAGGTATGTGCCATCCACACCCAGTGAAAGATTTTTTTAAGTTATTTTTAAATTTATGTGTCTGTGTGAGTAAATGTGACGTGTGCACGTTCCCACAGGTGGGCTGGGCAGAAGACAGTATCAGATCCCCTGGAGCTGAAACCACAGGAAATGGGAGTTGGGAAGAGAGCTCTCGGTTCCTACGGAAGAGTGTCTTAGTTACGGTTTCTACTGTGGTGACAAACACCACGACCAAAAGCAACTGAGGGAGGAAAGGGTTGATGTCAGCTTGCTTACAGTTCATCACTGAAGAAGTCAGGGCAGAAACTTAAGGCGGGACCTGTTGTAGAGGCCATTGGAGGGGTGCTGCTTACTGGCCTATCTTCATGTCTTGCTCAGCCTGCTTTCACATACAACTCAGAACTACCTGCGAGGGGGTGTCATGACACCCACATAAATCATCAATCAAGAAAATGCATCCATGGGGCATTTTCTCAACTGAGGTTTCCTCTTCCAAACCCACTCAAGCTTGTGTCAAATCAACCTAAAACCAGCCAAAGAGCAGCAAACATTCTTAGCCACTGAGTCATCTTCTCTAACCCCAGCAAAACATTTTTATTTAAAAATCACATCCCAAGTTGTTCTTGGTGGTAAGAAACGAAAGGAAGGAAGAAGGGAGATGGGGGAGGGGTGAAGATTCTACTCTCGGGATTCAAGATGGCGGCAGCAGCCAGAATCTGAGGGGCACAAGCCACGCCCAGACGCTGAGGGACCCTCGGAGGCTTTGTGGGGCGACTCAGCAGTGATGAGCCTGCAGAGTGTGCAGTACCTCTTGAAGAGATTAAAAAAGGTAGGTCTTACGGGAAGATGATTTTAATAGTGGTTGCACGGAACTTGAAAAACAGATGGTGCTCGGTGGACAGAAGTGGAGCCAGAGATGCAGCAGCAGTGACAGCAGGCATGGCATTGCCAAGCAGGGCCAGTCCTCAGGCCACCGGGAGGCTCAGGGCACTACTGGGATACCTTGATCCTGTAGCACCAGGGCAGGGCGGTATGCAGCAGCCTGGAGCTCTCGAAGGTCCTGTCCCCACATGCTCTGCCCAGGTGCACAATCGATTACCCTGACTCTGAGCAATGGCAGGATGCCAAGAGGAAGAATGCTTCATTTTCTGGATTGAGCCTCCTGAAAGACTTCCGTGGTCCATGTCATTGCCAGGCGCCATGCTGATGGCCATGTAATCTGAGCTGCTGCTATAAGCCATGTTAATGTCCATGGTCCACGCTGCCACCAGAGATCACATTAAGGTCTGTGGTCTGTGCTGTCACCAGAAGCAGTGTCGTCCATGATCCATGCTGCAGCTGGAAGCCACATTGATGTCTGTGTTCTATACTACCACTGGAGACCACGTTGATGTCCATGATCTGTGCTGTCTCCAGAAACCCTGTGGAGTTCCATGATTTGTGCTGCTCTAGGCAGGGAAGCTCCTCTTGCAATGAATGGATGACTGAGGACCCATGACTGAGAATGAGACACATCGAAGACTTCTGTGACAGCCCCCACCCCCAAGAAAACTGTCCAGACAGGAAGCTATTGAAGGCAAGGCAGGGCAAGGCAATACACTGTTTCCTCTGGAAGGCAGCTCATCTGCACTCTGCTCCCAGATTTGAGTCCCCTTGTAAGTCTAAAGAGCATGGGCCAGAAAAAGGCAGAAAAATTGGCAACATCCATTACTGAAATTAAATGTACAGTGAATGTTCAAAGTATGCTCCTAAATTCCTGAGCTGTCAATGCAGAAGTGGTGCTTGAAAGACCCAAAAAGACCCACTTATCTTTTGCCAAAGAAAAGGGGACCAGCTGCATGTGAAGGTCCAGAGTTAGCACAAAAATGAAAAAGCAGAAGACAATGAAAGCATATTGTCTTTGAGATCCTATGGACTCACCATGGCTAGAGCTGGGTGTGACCAAGAATACTTGTGATCCCAGCACTGAGGTGGCTCAGGTAGGAGGACCTAAGAGGAGAGATCACCCTAAGCCACACAGAGGGGTGTAGAAGAATGAGGAGGAAAACCATATGGTTAAATGCATCAAGGGTGTCATGGGATTTCTAATGCTGCAACAAAACACCATGATCAAAAAAACAAGTTGTGGTGAAAAGGGTTTATCTGGCTTACACTTTCATTATTGAAGAAAGTCAGGACAGGATCCTGAAGGCAGGAGCTGATGCAGAGGCCACAGAGGGGTGCTGCTTACTGGCTTGCTTCACATGGCTTGCTCAGTCTGCTTTCTTAGAGAATCCTAGACTACTACCCTAGGGATGGCACTACCCACAATGGGCTGGGCCCTCTCCCATCCATCATAATTAAGAAAACGCCTTACAGCTGGACCTCATAAAGGCATTTCCTCAACCAAGGTTCTTTCCTCTCTGTGTCCAGACGACACAAAACTAGCCAGGACAACGAGCTCCCACGCTGGATCCTGGTACAGAAAAATGACAGCAGAAGGGAACAGATGGAACCCAGCCATATAAAGCTTGTGTGCACCTAACAGCAATGTGGCATTGTTGGTCTCTCAGAACGACAGTGTAAGATGCTGGCATTGGGGAAACTATGTGAGTGTTTGGGGGCTCTCTGTGCCATCTGTGTACGTCTAAAACTGTTCTAAAATAAAAGCTCATTTTAAAAACTTGTGATCTAGGACTGAAGAGATGGTTCAACAGTTAAGAACACTGGCTGCTCTTCCAGATGATCCAAGTTTGAGTCCCAGCACCCACATGGTGGCTCACAACCATCTATAACTCCAGTTCCAGGGGATCCAATGCCCTCTTCTGATCCCCACAGGCACCAGGTACACATGTAGTACAGCAATGTAGATGCAAACAAAACACATATATACAAAATTCAAAATTAACAAAAATAAACTCATGAATTTTATTTCTTCAGAATGATTTATGAATTGATTAGTGAATCACATCAAAGGCCAGGCTTTCAAACTGAAATGCTGCCATCTCTTGGACACAAAGAAATCATTATTCCGCAAACAACTAATTAAGAGGAAGAAAAGGTAATAGGCTTTCTAATGGAGTCAAAGCAAAAGTGATCTGTAGCATAAACAAATACAACTAATTACAATGTAATACTGCAAAGATAACACTGTAAAAGAATCCTGATTTTAAGACACACATCTCACAAACTGGGATTTCAAACTTGATTGTGTTGCTGATAAGCTCCATCACTCAACCTTTTCACAAATTCAAAAATTTCTCTTTCATCTCTATGTCATATATAAATACCAGTTAACTTCCTTTTAAATAATCTATTTCAGAACCAGAAATAAGACAACCCCTCAGAGAGATAAGTATCCTCCATCTAATCTGAGGCCATTAGGAATAAAGCGGAGCTTTAGCTGAAGTTCCTCTGCTGGTTCAAAATCAGAGCTACTTAACCATCTCGCCTTGTAATTTGTAAAAGATAGGCTCATGAAACCTAATTTAAGCATTTAAATAAGGAAAAAATGAAAGATCTGCACTGTTTAATAATACTTATTGAAATGGTGAGAACATACCGCCAGGGTCCAAGTCTCCTAAGGCTAACTATGCAGAGGGTACTATCATCATTTTATAGACATGAAACTTGAATTTTGACACAATTAAGAAATTGTCCAAAGTCACAGTAACAAGTAATGGGCAGAGCAGAGCAGAGCTTGGGGTCCAGCTGTGTCCAAATCTATGCCTTAAGCATAGTTGTATACTCTACCTTTCCTCCTCCTTAAAACGCATCAACCATGTTTTGGAATGACACATCAGAACGACACAGCTAGAGGATCCAAGAATTACAGCAAATAGGAAAGCCACAGACGCAGCATGCGTCAAGAGCCCCTGTGAAGGCCGCCTGTGCCCACAGGAACCAGACATTCTGGTAGGACAGTGCTGGACACTCTTCAAAGCACTCCAAGGGGCTCCTAGAGACAGAAGTCGAGAAGGACGCAAAACCTCCACAGGCCATCATCCCATCCCAGCTCTCAATACAAGAAACTGCTTCATAAAGGAAAATCCAGTGAAGAGAACAGAGAGTGACTGAGGGGTAAAATACATACATAAAGTCTTTGGGGGAATAAAATATGACTCACATGGAAACCTAAATGATAGGATGAGCCAGGAATAAGGCCCAGAGAAACTGGGCTCCAGGGAACAGAAGTAGCAGGTGCAAAAGGCATGGAGAAAAGAGTTGTCTTGAGGATGACTGTATATGAAATGAAGAATCTGATGGGGTAGCTGCAAGATCACTGGGATCCATATACAAATACCGCTATGTGTTACTTCTGTTTTACAGTTGAAGGAACTGAGGCTCCAAGAGATGAGTAACTGATGGCAGGCAGCGCAGGAGCTAAAATACTGGTTAGCCTTCACTCAAAGATCTGTGGTCTCTTCCACTACATCACACTTACGGCCAGAGTGGGAAAAAATGGTCATTATATGTAACAGGCAAAGGGAACACTTTCTGGCATGTTCAAAAGCCTGGACTAATGGGCTGCAATATAGCACACTAGGTAAAGATGCTTGCTGCTGCTGGGCATGGTGGTGCACCCCTTTAATCCCAGCACTCACGACACAGAGGCAAGCAGATCTCTGTGAGTTCGAGGCCAGCCTGGTCTACAAATCTAGTTCCAGGATGGCCAGGGCTGTCATACAGAGAAACCCTGTCGCAAACAAAACAAAACAAAAAAAAGGTGGTGTTTCGCTGCCAAGCCTGACAATGACAGCCTTAACTTCAATCAACAGACACTATTTGGTGGACAGAGAGAACAAACTTCAAGTTGTCCTCTGACCTACACATGGGTATTGTGGCATGAACACACACACACACACACACACACACACACACACACACACACACACACATACACACACACACACAGATAAATAGAATTTAAAAAATATATATCTGGGCTGGGCGGTGGTAGTGCATGCCTTTAATCTCAGCATTCAGAAGGCAGAGGCAGGTGGATCTCTGTGAATTTGAGGCTAGCCTGATCTCCAGAGTGAGTTTCAGGTCAGCCAGGGCTACACAGGGAAACCCTGTCTCAAAAAACTAAATAAATAAATAAATAAATAAATAAATAAATAAATAGTGTGGGCTTAGAATTTCATTTTGTGTAGTGACTCATTTCCCTATCTCAACACAACTTCTCTAGTTATGATAGACAGATTGCAAACTACTCAGGAGGCAGAGGCAGGTGCATCTCTGAGTTGGAGGCCAGCCTGGTCTACAGAATGAGTTCCAGGACAGCCAGAACTACACAGAGAAACCCTGTCTTGAAAAACCAATCCCCTCCCCAACCCAAACAAACAAACAAAAACTATTTCAGTGTAAACAGACTCACTTTCCAAGCAGCTCCATCACAGAGCCAGGCTCGGTGGTGCACACCTTTAAGCTGCAGGGGTAGGTGGATTTCTATGTATTTAAGACCAGTCTGGTCTACATAGTGAGTTCCAGGTAAGCCAGAGCTACATGGTAAGACCCTGTCTTAAAAATAAACAAAATGAACTCCACAGTGCTAGAGATTTGGCTCAGAGGTTAAGAGCATGTTCTGTTCTTGCAAAGAGCTTGCATTCAGTTTCCAGCACCCACGTCCAGTGGATCACAGGTACCTGTAACTCCAGCTTCGGTGGAATCCAAAACCTCTGGCCACTAGAATACTGCACTCATGTTCACAGACCCACACACCCACACATAACTAAAACTAAAATCTTTAGAAAATGAATCCATCACCTGAGATCTGAATGCAGTGTAAAACTGCACTAGAGCCTGAACTGCACACGGCAGTAGACTGGCATTGTTTTCTCTGGACTGAGGAGGGCAAGCCAGAGCCAAAGTTTCAGGAACGCTGTCTCCACGGCGTCATCCTGTTCCCTGTGATATTAGTTCTATGGATTTGGAAATGTCTAGATCCTCATCTCTGTGGGTGACTGTGCTGACAATACACCCAGATCTGTTGAGGGCTGTGTCAGATAAGCAGATTCTGAACTTGGATCCAGAATTCCATCAGACAACACAAAAGATAATCTGTGCACTTCTAATGTCTGTATTTAGATACATGGACCTGGAAAACATGAATCACATTAGAATGATTATGAAAAGCCCAAGTAATCAAACTTCATTGGAATTCTGTAAGTACTTAGAAATTTGGGGTTCTTTTACCCATTTAAAGTATCTAAAGCTGTAATAAGCTTTCCCTATTTCTTTTCTTTTTTTTCTTTTAAAATAAAACAAAACAAAAAAACAGGGTTTCACCAGGTAACTCTAGCTGACCCCAAAACTTACTTTGTTGGCCATGCTGGACACAAACTCACAGAGATCTGCCTGAATCTACCTTTCAAGTGCTGGGATTAAAGGCTATTTAATTACTTGAAACTTCTGATGTTCAATTTTAGTGTTTATAATAACAAATAAAATTTCCCTTAACATTTAGGGGGAGAAATTTAAAAATTAAGTTCTCCTTAAAATAAATACATTTTACTTTTAAAGGAGATCTTTTTTAACATTTAACTTTATGGGTACAGTTGTTTTGCTTCCATGTATGTCTGTGTAGCTCAAGCCTGCTGTTGTCTTTGGAGTCCAGAAAAGGGCATCAGATCCCCTGGACTGAGTTACATATGGTTGTGAACTGCCTTGCAGGTGCCAGGAACTGAACCTGTGTTCTCTGCAAGAGCAGCCAATGCTCTCATCTCAAGCCTTTAGGAGAGATCTTTTCTAATGGAAGGATTAGAGTGCAAAGAGGTGATCAGAAAATACAAATTAGAGCATGAGTTTTAAACACACACACACAGACAATCTGAAGGATTTTTAATGTTTATGCATAAAGTTCTAGTTGTTTAAAGAAAACAAACAAACATATCAATTTCTCTCTGCAAAATCCTAGGCAGCAGTCCTCTCCCTCTTTCTTTTTCCTGGTGTGTGTGTGTGTGTGTGTGTGTGTGTGTGTGTGTGTGTCGTGTTCGTGTTCGTGATGGACCTGGAGGGAGGGGACACAGCCTTGACAGGCTGGCAAGTTTATGAACCTGTATGTGCCATGAAAATTCTCCTTGAGCAACCACATCGTTGGTGCCAAGGATCAGGCATCCACCCAGATGAATGTGGCCAAGGCTGACAAGGTCACAGGCAGGTTTAATGGCCAGTTGAAAGCCTATGCCACCTGCAGGCCATTCACAGGAAGGGAAAATCATATGATTCTATTCTCCAACTGGCTAAGGCAGATGGTATCATCTCAAAGAACTTCTGATTAGAGGAAAATTAGAGATATGTGTCCTAAGTAAACAATGAGAACCCTCACCTCAAATTCTAGATAGTGTAAATTTTTAGCTATCTAACTGAATTAGAGATTTAAAAATAAATTTTGGGAAAGGCTGCAGCAAAATTTCTACAAATGAAATCTGTAAAATTAAACTTCATGCACTATGGAAGGATAGGAGCTGCAAGGTCAGCAGCCAGTGTTGGAGAGTTAGTCTCAAGCTCAAACCCATGTACAGGAAGCCGGGCTATTTACCCGGTAAGAATTCCCACAACACCCGTTCCATGACTGGTAAGAGCAGGTGACAAGAAAAGGCACGTGGGCCGTGCAATGCTAGGAGCACTCATGCTGTCCTAAGAAGCTCAGCTCTATTTCCTGACATTTGTGTGGCTGGATCTGCAAAGGGGACAGTCTACTGCTGCAGGTCTGCACAAAATTTTACAGAAGAAACCTGCACTAGGTCAACAGAGAGACGAGCCTGATGTCTTCCATCACCTTCAGGAATGATTTCCACCTTTCCTGTCACAGAATCCACCTTTCAAAGTCAGGGGTTTGCCTCCTGCAACACAGAACATGGTTGGAAGGGGACAGGCCAGACCATGAGTTCAAATGTAATTTAAAACAACATCACACACACCAGAGGAATACTTTTTTAAATTTTTTAAAAAAGATTTTTGTATTTTATGTATATGGTGCTCTATCTGCATGTCCACTTGCATGCCAGAAGAAGGCACAGGACCCCATCATAGATGGCTATGAGTCACTGGTTGCTGGGAATTGAACTCAGGACCTCTGAAGAGCTGCCAAAGCTCTTAACCACTAAGCCATCTTTTCAGTCTCCAAGAGGAATACTTTTTTAAAATTTTGTTTGGCACAAGATTTGTACATTTTTTTTTTCCTGAGGCAAAATGTGATGTTTTTAATCCTCTGTAATTTGGTTAATAATGACCAAATCAGCATAATTAGCACATCCATCACCTTAAACTTTTATCATTTCTTTATGATGAGTACTCTCAAAATTTCTATTTGGAAATACCAATGCATTATTGTTAACTATATTCACTAAGAATGTCGACTTTTAAAATGTCCATGACAGGAGCCTGTACTTCTTTCTCCTCTTGTGTTTTTAATCATTCCAGTATTGGCATCCCTAAACAGCCTCACCCTACTGGTTTCAGAAAAATGAGTGAGATTTCCTTGACAACCTGGGTGTCTGCTTCAAGCAAGCCTCCTTCTCCGCTGGCTCTGCTGATTCTCGTGAGCCAGAACTGCACCAACAGCTGGGGGTCATTAAACCGACAGAAATAGCTTAGGAGACTCCAACGTGTGTGAGTGGGGGAGGAGAGGCTGAGTATCAGATTAAAAAATATCAAAAGGGCAACAGGCAAGTCGGGGGGCAGGGAAGAGATGAAGCCTGAGGAGAGTACCTTGTCTATTTCCTTTACAGGCAGGGTGGACACAACCAACGGAGGGGCGACTGACTATACCAAAGCTGCCCCCCCCCACCTGTTCTGAGATGGAAGGCTTAGTCTAGCCTAAGAATGTGACAGGCTGGGCTGTGAGGAGAGGGAAGTTGTGGAGTGGTACAGTCTAGCCTCAAATCATCCTCAATCTGGAGCAATATTCAGAGATGAATCGGTCCCAGAGATGGACTGACCACAGAAACCAAGTCCAAGACAGGGCAGGCCCAAGGGCTGTGGGAACAGATGACAATCCCTAGGTGGACTCTGCCCTGCTCAGGCCTAAGGCATTCATTTCCCCAACTGGGGAGGGCCAAATGCTACAGGAATCAGGCTCTTGGGCTGTTCTCATCAGGGCACAGCCACGTCTACCCCCCTCCCCCAGCTTTTGAACCTGGTAGGCTTCAGAAGATTGGTGCAGGAATGTACCATCTGCCTGGGCCACAGCCCAAGTGTGTTCAGCACATACCTGAATGCTCTGGAGGAGCTTTATTCAGATCACCCCCAAAGGAGTAAGCTTGTATACCCTGATTTGCACGTTTAATTCTGATCTGTTCCAGCACTCTGGGTACTTTCTTCATCCCACACTTGCCAGGGCGTCTACTCAGTATCACCATGACCACTCCCAGCAGGAAGTTCTATAACTAACCACACAGGACTGTAGATTCTGTTCCCCACCTGAAAGCCTGGACAGGAAATTATTCAACTGCAGATACCATGACTGCAACTTTCTTTGGTAAGAGTGTTTTGTAAGTATCAGATTGCATAAATTCTGCTGGACACTCATATTTGATGACTCTAATGAACTACTGAGGAAAGCTCCATGTTACTATATAGACCAGGCTGGCCTGGAACTCACAGAGATCCACCTGCCTCTCCCTCCCCAGTCCTGGGATTAAAGCTGTGTGCCACCACACCCAGACACTTGCTTCTTGTTTAACCATAGATCAGACAGCAAACTGTTCATGCTTATCCAAAATGCACCAGTCTTGTCTTAGCAATTGTATTTGAACCTAGTTTCCCATAACGAGTTCAGATAACTCATAATAATTGGCTAACTCTGAATATCTTGTTATATTATTAAGAAAGTCAGAGGAGCAGGGCGGTGGTGGCGCATGCCTTTAATCCCAGTACTCAGGAAGCAGAGGCAGATGGATCTCTGTGAGTTCAAGGCCAGCCTTGTCTACAGAGCAAGATTCAGGACAGGCACCAAAACCACACAGAGAAACTCTGTCTCAAAAAAAAGAAGGAAGGAAGGAAGGAAGGAAGGAAGGAAGGAAGGAAGGAAGGAAGGAAGGGAGGGGATATTAAAACATTAACTCTAAATCCACTTGAGATGAAAAACAAAGGGGTCTGAATTAGTTAATAGAAATCATTCTGAGGGGGTAACATCAGAGGACAAGCTGTGTGCTGACCAGACTACTGTAGTTACAACCACAGTTCACTTCTGCAGCTTACGTGGGTAGAATTGCATTTCACATCTCATCAATTTTTAACAGCATGCAACCTTTAACTACTATTTAAAACTAGTCTCGACTACGTACGCTCCTCGTGGGAGCAAAGACAGGAGCAAGGAGGAGCAGCACAAGCTGACTTGGCCTGACACCTGACAGAGACTCACACATGACCATCGGACTCGAGATACGACTGAAGACACTAGAATATCAGAAACTGGTTTGCCAAAGCTCAGAGCAACATGGCCACACACCATTGACAAGATCAAATTAGGAACTCAGGGTCAAAACAACCTGCTCTACACTAAGACAATGGCTGCCTATCACATAAAGGTTCTACTCTACCCTCAAGGAATTAGTCTATGACACCCAGTGACTTGACTGCCACCTCTCAAATGGAATAAGAAGAAATTCACCATCTCTTGGTCTAACACCATATTCTGAATCTGGCTGAAAAGCACTACAGAAACATTATTTTTTAATACCATGGAAGGCTAGAATTGTCCATGTGAGACTGTCTAAAACTGGACTAGGGTTACTCAGTCACTTGAGAATAAATACATCTTCCTATGGACACAATACTGCCCTCTAGTGCCCAGAAACACAGTAATTATCGGCAGTCTCAGTAAACTAACTGCTAATGTGCACGGTACGGCTGGTAATCTACAAAAGGTTTTTGGTGTGCACTTGAGAGGACCAGACAGAAAAGGCTGAGCTTATCACATACATTAAAAAAAAAAAGACCATAAAAAGTGCAAAAGACCTTCAAGGGACTCACAAATAGAACAGAGAAGTGTAAAATGGCCAGTGAGACAGCTCAGTGATGAAGATGCCTGTTGACCCGAGTTCCATCCTTGGCATCCACATACATACTGTGGTGTTCAGATGCATACACATTCATGCACATACAAAGTAAGTAAATGTTTAACATTTTAAAACATAAGCTTAGTGCTAAATTACTAGAGCACCAAAGGGTTCTGTAATGTTCATAGAGGCAGCAGTGTATGAGAAACCTTTGAAACACTTCAAAACTGGAGATGAACAGCAAGAGCCAAGGCTGAGAAGTAGAGATGTACTGTAAGATTAGTAACACAGCCAGCTTGCTCCAAGTTAGCTGCAATATTAAGCTGGTCAAGAGGAATAAAGGCAGGCAGTCTGGAAGAAAAATAAGGAGGGCAAAGAACATTTGCTATCTGCATCTAATTAAAATCAAGTAAAATGAAACTTTCAGTTTCTCAAGAGTGTTAGTCATATTTCAAGTCACAATGGCCACATCTGTCTAGTGACCACCATGCTGGGTAGTACACAGTACTGGGCAGTGCTACACCAGAAGGTGGTATGAAACCACAAAATGCCATCTACAAGACTGCTCATTTCTCCTTAAAAAAGAAAACAACAACAACAACAATCAGGAAGATCTGATCCTTGTCAAAGTCAATTAAAGAAAAGAAAGGAAATGATTGTTATTAGGAATTTATAATAATGAAACACAAGACTAACATACTTCATTTTCACTGGGTATCCTTGGATATTCAGCATAATCAATCCATTTCTTCTGTGAGCTTACAAAATGATGTTTATGTTAAAAAATAGTTAATTAGAGAAGACATCAAATGATCTGAGTTCTCAAAGGTGTGTACAAACTATGGTAATGCAGACCAACACAAAGTCAGAAACCTACTTATAAGGGGATGTTTGGGGGTAGTTTTTTTTTGGGGGGGTTGCCACTACCATATGATTCTTGAGTATGATTTTGTAGATAATAGTATTGTGCTGCAATGTCAAAAGGTTGGACGCACCTGACAGAAGTACAGAATTCCCAACAGTGAGCATCTCAACAGACATTCTGATCCTGCTTATACAAGCCTGCACATCTACTCACACAGCTTTTCACACTAATGCAAACATTCTTTGCTTTTTACCTCCAATGCTAGAGCCTGAACCAAGGCTTTCACCATACCTCAAGCTAAATCTGCAAAGACATTAAGCTAGCAAACTGGGACTCTGGAACATTACAACTCTCTAGAGTCTACAGAGGAAAGGGCTACAGTCAAGATTAAAGTCTCTCTGCTTCTCAGACAACCTTCCCTCTGCAGGGCCATGACTCTTCTCTCATCCATCAAACAAACAAACAAACAAGAACAGCTGCCTCTCAGTCTGCTCTTAGAGTTCTCTGCAAACTGGGCACTGAAGGCCAGTCTCCTCTGCAGCTGATTCATTCATTGCCGACTCTACACACTCAAGTCAGCCTGTCAGAAGCCACGAGGCCAACAAGAGCTCGAGAACTCAAGAAGGCTAAACTTTAGAAGAGCAGCCCTTGCGCAGCTAATGGCATACACTAATGCCTGCACATCATTTCTAAGCCAAGAACAAGACTGATCATTCTTTTGCCATCCAGATTTAGTGAAATTTGGATGAAGGTTCTATCCACTCCCACCAATAACCCAGAATGCCTGATAAGGATTTTCCTCAAATTAAAAACTCTCTGCAGAATTCAAATGTGTCTACTCCATTCTGAAAGAATATTTTGCCATTAGTTTCAGACTAGCAAAGAAGGCTGTTGTAAGAGACAGAAGACAATGAGGCCATCATCAATAGCTCCCTCTATTTATACTCAGAGTGACTTACTGATAAGATAGTGCACTTGGCACACAAACAGAGGCAGAGTCTCCCCTTATCACAGCTTTTTCATCACTTCTTCTACAGCCCAGGTTTACCCATTGTTAGGAGAGGGCTGAGGCATGAGACACATCTTTATCATCGCCCTATCTGGTTTTTAAGTGCATTCTACAGGACTATGCCCAATTATCAATTTGTTGAATGCTCAACAGGCTTTAATACAAACTCTGAGAAAATCAACCATCAAAAGTCAAAGCTTGAGTAAACAGGCAGGGGGTAGACGACAGCAATACATTTAAGTGTGTGGGGGGGGCATGCAAACCCCAAGGGATAAATAAGCTAACCTTCCCGCAAACTGTGGTAAGGGGTCAGGCACACTGCTGAGCAGCTGTCTTTCCTCGGCTTCAGGACAATCCATGAGAGTGGCAGGATCCTGCAGGCAGGCTGACAAATCTTGGTCTTCTCCAGTGTGCTGGAGATGTAAGACTCTAGAGGCCAATACTGCAAGAAGCCAGTCTCCATTCCTGCCCTCCTTAGAGCAGCCATTTATTATTTGCTGAGGACCTGCTGAGCATCGCTCTGTAAGTTAGAGTGGGCACTTCATTTCTGCAGCGCAAAGGGCTGCAGGGACAGCGAGATCCCAGATTGACTTAGGGGTGGGGCATTAAAAGCACTGACAGCAGAAGGGCAGAATCACTAAGTCTCCTGGCAAAGCATTTCTTCCTGTCAGCACTGGGATCCGACACCGACACCGACACCTCCCTCCACTACCCAAATGCCAAAAAGCAGGGCTGGGATGATTTCAATGTGTAGAGCTGAAAGACGCAGGGCTCCCTCAGAGAAATCACTCGTAGCAACCACCCAACCTCATTCACCCAAAATAGTAAACAGTTGGTTTCTCTGCTCAGAACCAAAAGGCTCCTGCCAGACAAGCAATATCACATGATCAAGTTCCCTCCTCTTGCCTCTGCCTCCCTTCCTTCTTGTGAAAACCTGGACTGAAGTAGAACAAGGAGCTAAAACACAGCACTATTTTATTTTACTTGACAATTATGTTTACAGATGAAAGATAACCAAATTTGGGGATAGGAATTCAGGAAGAACTGACTTTGAAAAA
This sequence comes from Onychomys torridus, assembly GCF_903995425.1. Classification (NCBI taxonomy): domain Eukaryota; kingdom Metazoa; phylum Chordata; class Mammalia; order Rodentia; family Cricetidae; genus Onychomys; species Onychomys torridus. The sequence goes on from NC_050458.1 coordinate 46,231,281, forward strand.
AGCCATATCCCAGCCCCTAGATGAGATGAGAACCATAAACACAACAGTTCACACAGTAAACGTGCTCAATGTGAATGAAGGGACAGTTCACATGGCCAACGTGTTCAATGAACGAATGAACAGTTCACACAGCAAACGTGCTCAATGAGTGAATGAAGAGACAGTTCACACTGCAAACGTGTTCAATGAAGGGACATTTCTTAGCAAACTGTGAGTGCTGTGTTGATAAAACTCTAAAAGGGCTGGAGAGATGGCTTAGAGGTTAAGAGCACTGGCTGTTCTTCCAGAGGTCCTGAGTTCAATTCCCAGCAACCACATGGTGGCTCACAACCATCTATAATGAGATCTGGTGCCCTCTTCTGGCCTGCAGGTGTACATGCAAGGCAGAACATTGTATCCATAATAAATAAATAAATCTTTAAACAAAAAAAAAAAGAGAAAATATAAACTTATTACATATTTGACATTTTCATTTCAAAAGAAAACAAAGGCTGATCTTTCTTTCTTAAAAAAAGCAATCCCTGGGGTGGGTAGGGTGGTGCACGAATTTAATCCCAGCACTTGGGAGGCGGATCTCTTGAGTTCGAAGCCAGCCTAGTCTACAGAGAGAATTCCAGGACACCCAGACCTACACAGAGAAACCCTGTCTTTGGGGTGGGGGGGGAAGCAATCCCTGACTGGCCTCCAACTCTCCATCCTTAACTCCCAGTATAGGGATCACAGGTGTGCAGTCATGATTGTGGTGGTTTGAATAAAAATGGTCTCCATAGGCTCATATATCTGAATGCTTAGTTATCAGGAAGTGGTGCTATTTGAAAGGATTAGAAGGATTGGGGGTGTGGCCTTGTTGAAGGAAATGTGTCACTGAAATTAGAAGGATTAGGGGGTATGGCCTTGTTGAAGGAAATGTGTCACTGGGGGTGGACTTTGAGGTTTCTAAAGCCCATGCTACAACCAGGCTCTCCCTGCCTGTGGATCAGGATGTAGCTCTCAGCTACGTCCCCAGCACCACACCCGTCTACTGCCATGCTCCCTGCAATGATGATAATGGACTAAACCCTTGAAGCTATAAACAAACCCCAAATAAATGCTCTCTTTTATAAGAGTTGCTGTGGTCATGGGGTCTCTTCACAGCAATAGAACATTGACTAAGGCAGAAGTTGTTACCAGGGAGCAGGATATTGCTGTGACAGGCCTCACCATGCTGCTTGTTGAAGGAGTATAAAAGACTGGGAATTTGGATGAGGAAAGCAGCTGGACACTTTAAGTGAGGCTTAATGGGCCATCCTAGTAGGAGCTTGAAAGACAGTACTGAGGGGGTTTGAATTGTGGGGCCCAGGACAAGAAGCTTCAGAGGGGAAGAATATTAGTAAGTGGCCTAAAGGCTATTCTTGTGATATTTTGGCAAAGAATATGGCTGCTTTCTGTCCTTCTCAAAAAAATAAATATAAAGTAAAATCTGCCTGAGGCTAAATTGAATAGTTGTAGATTAATGACATTGGCAGAGGAAATTTCAAGACAGCCTAGTATTGACTGTGCCGTGTGGTTATTAGTAATCACTCTTATGAAGATCTATAATGACAAGGACAAGCAGGCAAAGAGAGCAAGCTTCCTTCTTCCATGCCCTCGATATAGGCTGCCAGCAGGTGTGGTCCCAATTAAAGGTGGATCTTCCCACCTCAAAAGATCTGGATTAAAGGTGGATCTTCCTACCTCAAGGATCCAGATTAGAAAAGGGTCTTCTCACTTCTTATGATTTAATTAAGGGGGGAAAAAATCCCTCCCAGGTATGCTCAGCCATTTGGGTTTTAGTTAATTTCAGATGCAGTCAAATTGGCAACTAAGAACAGCAATCACAGTGACTAAAACCTTAAAGCTAGCTAAGTCAGAGACCATAGACCGAGACAACAGTGGTAGCCCATGGGACACCTGAGATTTATAACCTTGTCTTGTCACCCTCAACTTACATTACCATTTGATTTTATTCACTTAGTGATGGGGTAGTCTCATCACTCAACCTTTGGGAAGGTGATCAAGAGAGTTGTACCAACAGGCTGAATTGAAATATTTACCCAGCTGACTACAGAAACAGCAGCCACCATAACACTCACTGGCATTTCCACCCATAGGGAGGTCAGATAATAAAGCTGGGAGTGCAGAGACATGCTGCTGTATTCTTCCCATAGAGTCTCCCGGCATGCAGAGGTTGAGCAAGGTGTACAATGCAGAGGAACGGAAGCACAAACTGCTATGCTGAGTAATTTGTTCCAGGAGAAAATAGGTGAAGTTCAGGAATCTACCATGTCACCTTATTTGCCACAGCTCCTACTCACGGAGCTAGCTGGGAGGTAAGCTATCAAAGTGTCCTTCATCTACCTCCACACAGTGAAAATTGCTGAGTATTTGGTGAAACAGAAAGGAAAGAATGTGGACAATCCTCTCACCAGAAACTCCTAGATCAGCCACACCCTTTTCCAACAGGAGCACCTGTGGTACTCAGCCATCAGAATAGAAATGCCAGAAGAATCTGGCACTGAGGATGGGGAACACCTAGGGTTCTTGGACACACATGCTCCTCTGGAAACAGTTTACAACTTAACTTACAAACTTAAACTTCCTATCTAAGACAGGAATCCCATTCCCAAGTGACTCAGTTAGGGTTTCTATTGCTTCGACCAAAAAGCAACTGGGGAGGGAAAGGTTTATTTGGCTTACACTTCCACATTATAGTCCATCACTGAAGGAAGTCAGGACAGGAACTCAAACAGCAGGAACCTAGAGGCAGGAGCTGATTTAGATGTCATAAAGGGGTGCTGTGTACTGGCTTGTTTCCCATGGCTTGCTCAGTCTGCTTTCTTATAGAACCCAGAACCACCAGCCCAGAGATGGTACCATCCACAATGGGCTGGGTCATCACCCATCAATCACTACTTAAGAAAATGCTGTTCAAGCTTGCCTACAGCCTGATCTTACTGAGGCATTTTCTCAATCAAGGCCCCTCCTCTCTGATGACTCTAGCTTGTGTCAAGCTGACATAAACTAGCCAGAACACTGAGTACCTACTCAGGAAAGATTGAAAACATATGTTTCGCCAGGCAGTGGTGGCGCACGCCTTTAATCCCAGCACTCGGGAGACAGAGGCAGGAGGATCTTTGTGAGTTCGAGGCCAGCCTGGGCTACAAAGCGAGTTCCAGGAAAGGCGCAAAGCTACACAGAGAAACCCTGTCTCAAAACAAAAACAAAAACAAAACAAAACAAAACAAAAAATAAAAAAACACAAACCAAAAACATATGTTTCCCCCTAAGGGGAATACATGAACATACAGGTCAATAATTTCCTCAAACCAGAAACATCTTAAATGTTCTTTGACTTGAGAATTGTGTAAAAAAAAGTTGTGGCATACCAATTCATGGAAATAATAACAATTCAGCAATTAAAACAAACGACAAACTGTTGTCATTGCAAGCACACTCTGGTGCTGTGTTATCTTTCTCAAAACCCAATGAACTACATTCCTAAAAGAGGAGATCACTAACACAGAGAAATTGACTTCTTTTTTTTCTTGTTTCCTCAAAAAGTGGACATAGAACATTACCCATCAGAATGGAGTGGTGAGGAATGCAGGCTCTGTCTAGTCTGTCTCTGCCTTCCCTTTCTCCTAACCAGAATGACGCAGAGGCTGACTCTCACTGCTTTTCAGGGTTTATTGTGCTTTTCTTTCTCTTTTACTCCCTGCCCCTCTCTCTTTGGTTTTTCGAGACAGGGTTTCTCTGTGTAGCCCTGGCTGTCCTGGGACTCACTCTGTAGACCAGGCTGGCCTCGAACTCACAGAGATCCACCTGCCTCTGCCTCCCGAGTGCTGGGATTAAAGGTGTGCACCACCACCGCTCATGCTTCTTCTCTTTTCAAAAACAGAAAGCCTGGATCAAACATGTACCCATTATTGCATACAAAAACACTTCTAGAGTGTGAAAATGGAAAGACACAGGCTCTAGAGCTAGAATGCCTGGGTCTGAGTGGTGTACCTAACACTTGCTAACCACAAGACCTTGAGATGTTTCCATTTCTATGTCACCATTTCCTCATATATAAAGTAAGGATAAGAGAATCCATTTATAGGGTCACTGTAATCAACAAATCAGCACACGTGGAGCACTGAGGACAGCACCCATTCTATATTCACTCAGTACACGTGATCTAGTGTGGTCACCCTGTATGTGACATGGTCGCAGACATGTCCATACACAAAGCACAGAGAGGAAGGAAGGTCACCCTGTGGGTGGCAGGAACAGAAAGACTATTTTCTTCCCTCTTCCTCCCTTTGGTGTACATCTTCAGATTTCTGTGAAACAAGCACTGATTTTTAAAACCGATTTTCCCCTCAAACAAAGAAACAGACAGTGAAAGCAAGGATGCTGGGCTACGAGTCAGGGATCTTGTCTTCAGTTTTAGCTGCGCTGCTCACTGCTCGGCTGTATGTCTCAAGGCAACACTTCCATCTCCAAATACTTCCATCAGAACAATCGAGGTGTCCCCATTGCTAAAATGGAATGTTCCCTAAGATTTATGATAGCACTAGACAAACTATGCCATTTATTTTGTTTTGCTTTTTTCTTAAAACTGTATTGTTATTTTGTGTATATGTCATGGTGGGGGCAGCATGCACATACCAAGGTGCATGTGTGGTGGTCAGAGGACAACTTTGTGGAGTCTGTTTTCTCCTTCCACCTTGACATGGGCTCTGGGGCTTATTCAGGTCCTCAGGCTCGCAGGGCAAGTGTTCCTACTCACTAAGTCATCTTGCTATCCCTTTCCTTTTGATAGTTGTCCTCTACCTAGAAAGTGTCAAGCACTGTGGACACAGACAGAAAAAACACCTCAGTCCCTGCTCACATGGCATCTGACAGTTTGGGCTGTTCACAGATCCAGCAGTGCATGTGTACCCACTAATGCCATCCCTCACCCTGACAGCACCCTGCTAGGAACTGAGGAACAGGTGCCTGGATGGCTGGGAGGAATCAGAACAGGCCTCTAGCAAGAAGACACATCTGAGCTGAACACAGAATGGTTGGAGCCCGTCATGGTGGCACATACCTTTAGCCCCAGCATTTGAAAGAGAGAGGCAGGTGAATTCAAGGCCAGCCTGGTCTACACAGGACTATGTGGTGAGACCCTGTATCAAACAACAATAAGAAAACCCTGAAAAAACAATGGTGTTTTGGGAGAAAGTCTGCTCTCAAGGTTAGATGAGCATTCTAACCAAAGGAAAAGAAATGCATGAAAGGTAAGGGTGTGACAACTGCTTGAGAAATGGAGAATAAAGAGAGAGAAATAGAAAAACATCATTCTCAGCAGCACAGGCATGAACAGGGATGAGAGGCCACAGAGAAGCTGGTCAGGAAGTGAGAAGTGAACACTCAAGACCACTGAAAATCTCCAGAAAAAAGGAAACAAGGCGTGCTTTATTCTTATTAAAAGACTATGAGGACGTGGCTTGTCTGCATGCATATAGTCCTGGGTTCCTTCCCCAGCACTGCAAACACTGGGCATGGTGGCATATGCCATTTGCCTGTGACGTAGGCACTTGGGAGGCCAAGGAAAGATCAGTTTAAGGCAGGTGGGCTAAGTGAGAACCTGACTCAAATAAAGGTATAATATGCTACAATAAGCCTGACAATGACTACCTTAAGATGCTCATTACTATGTTATACATATCACATTTAATTTCAAATTTCAAGACATATTTATTTTATATGTATAAGTGTTTTGCCTGCATGTATGTATGTGTACCGCACAAGTGCAGTGCTGACAGAAGCCACAAGAGGGCATGAGATCCCCTAGAACTGGAGTTAGAAACTCTTGTAGCTGCCATGCGGGTGCTGAACCTGAGTCTTCAACAGCAACCAGGTCTCCTAACCACTGAACTTCACACAAACAAAATGTTAGTAACTTACTCTCCACAGCTAACTGCATATACTTGTTTATTCAATAAATGCCGTGTGTCATACATTCAGTAGGCAGTGGAAGGGCAAGGGGACATGGGCAGTGAACAAATAAACCACAGAGCAACAGAGATATAAGCACATCGCTCTCCAGCTGCCTGAGACCTGTTACATCCTGTCCTGCTTAGAAGCTGGACAAAGACTGTGACCATGTGGCTGAGAACCTCACCTGGAATCAAACTCCCTTTGCTCAGTTCTGACTCAGGCTAAGTCATTTTGCACCTGAAAACGGGGACATCATCACCACACTCATCAAGTTTTAGGGTTAATCCAATGAGATAATTGGCCAATAATCTGTAATAACAGTACTGAAAATAATCAACCAATCATCCCCTTTGTCTACTTTTTGACACTGTACCTTTAGGACAGCCATGGTCTCCCATAGCACAGACAACACATGTCACGAGGTAGAAAAACAAGGAAAGAACAAGGCATAAAAAGGAATTAAATTCACTAAATTCATTTTAGTGAATCAAGATAGTGCTCATAAAGACATCATGCTTGGAACTTAACATTCCTTTAGAGTTTTCTAACTGTTAACATTTTCCTACATCAGATGACCTAATAAATTAAAGGAAAACCATCACCCTAAGTAGGGAGCTGGTCACAGTCTCTCCCAGGATTTCTCGCTCTGCTCCTCTGACTAATGCTGAGTCACTTTAGAGACAGCATAGGGCTCCAGCCAGCCATCAGAGCACAGGCCTGTGGAGCACCATTGCCAGAGCACACCGTGGACCGACCACTTCCTGCACATGGAGATTTCTGAGACAGAAAAGTCAAGATGAAAGGAGCATGTCTAACTGCCATTGAATAAGCATGTTCAGAACGAAAAACAGCACAGCATTAAATGTTTCTTTAGCAAAGGACAATCAAAAAGACTACTGCTTCTTAATGATCACACACTCAAGTATGCTTCTGCTTCGTGAGCCTGGACTATGCAGCTAGAAGACTGCAGTTTTGAAGCTAGCCGGGTCTGCATTAATCCTGGCACTTGGGGAGCAGAGGCGGAGAAAGGCAGATCCCTATGAATTCGAGGCCAGCCTGATCACATAGAGAGTTCCAGGCCTACCAGGGCTTCGTAGAGAGACCTTGCCTCAAACAAAACAAAACAAAATAAAAAATGGCAATCTTCTGCCTCAGTCTCCCAGTGCTAGGATCCAGGCATGTACCACCAAGCATGGCTTTGAAAACCCTTTAACTACCTTTTTTCAAACAATTCATCTTTCTTGAAACTGACTGTGAAATCAGAATATTCATTTAGGCAGACTTGTGAAAGTATACTGCTGTTCTAACATTTTATGCAAGATGTTAAGTACTGCTGTTTCTGTACAGTTTGGGTGTAGGACTCCAAGGATTCTGTGAGCTAGAGGAATCTCTAAGACACAGTTTCTCAACCTGGGGGTCAAATGACCCCTTCACAGGGGTCTATCTAAAACCACGGGAAAACACAGATATTTATATTACAATTCATAACAGCAGCAAAATTATAGTTATGAAGTAGCAAAGAAAATAATTTCATGGTTGAGGGTCAGACAACATAAGGAATTGTACGCAGCATTAGGAAGGTTGAGAACTACTTGATCTTAAGAGGTGGGGTCTAGTAGAAGATGGTTAGGAAATTTGGGGTGCTGCCTTCACAGGGAATTGATGTAGCTCTCACAGGACTCTGGTTAGTTCCTGCAAGAATAAAATGCAGGGAGCTGGAGAGATGGCTCAGAGGTTAAGAGCACTGAATGCTCTTCCAGAGTTCTGAGTTCAATTCCCAGCACCCACATGGTGGCTCACAACCATTTGCAATGAGATCTGGCACCCTCTTCTGTATACATAATAAATAAAATAAATCTGAAAAAAAAAAAAAAGAATAAAATGCAGTAAAAAGAGAACCCAGTACCTAAATTCCTCTGCTTTCCTGTCTTGTCTTGCTATGGTATCTTTCTCTCTCATACATGCTTCTACAATAATGTCATCCATATTGTGACGTAGCTGCAGAGTCCTTACTAGAGGCAAACAGAAATCAGTACCATGATCTTGGATCTCTAGAATTATGAGCAACAAGAGCCTCTGTTCTCTGTAAATTACCCACTTTTAGGCATTTTGCTATAGCAATAGAAAATGGACTAAGGGCCAAACTGATTCTACTTAAAACTTTCCCCTTATAATTTCGTCTTTGAGTTGAAATTGATCATTTGATACTTCCATTCCAATACAAAAATTTAAGAAGCAGAGGAAATTTGCACAAGTTTTCAAGTTCAATATCCAAATTTTAAAAAAGGTTTATTGGATTTAATTTTATGCACATGAATGTTCTGCCTGCACATATCTATGAACATTATACATATGCCTGGTTGGTGCCCATGGAGGTCAGAAGAAGGTATCTGGACTTCTGAAACTGGAGTTATAGATGGTAAGCATGTGGGAACTGGGGAACCAAACCTTCTGCAAGAACAGAAGGTGCTATAAAATACTGAGTTCTCCAACTCCTTCAGGATCTAATTTTTTTATGCTCTAATGAAGTGGAAGTCTACACCCACAAACAGAAAGAAGATCACACTTTTACATCTCTTTCTCTTACTGGTAGTTTACAATCTCCTTTGTGGGGACATTCTTCTGTGGCTAAGTATGCTTCTAGCCCCTGGCATATTTTTTCTTCACCTAGTGCCACAAAGGATGCCCATTAATGCCCCCACTCTCTACTACCCATCAGAGAAGCCAATGGCTAAAAAGATTCAGAATATCTGCCCCTCCCATTTAAAAGATTGCTGTGCTGTGTGTTAGCAAAAGCCTAAAGAAATCTTAAGAACAGGTCTGTCCTTCAGGAGGGTCCAGCTAACAAAGGTGAAAGTCTTGCTCATTTGTGCCTCCCTGTAACACTGGTGTTGCTTCCAAACATGCTACACTCCCTCTGTTGGTGGGTCATATGTCAACAGTCAATTTCTCCACATTAGCAACTGTCAACAAAACAAAAAAACACAGATTCTGAAGGAAAAACTGCTGGGGTGTTAGACAATATTCCAGCAGCTCTTTCCCACACTTGGTGGCTCCTAACTTCTTCCCAAAGCTGCCAGAGCTCTTCCATCACATGTCTTTCCCTTCATCTCACCTCTCTAAGGGCACTGGAGTAATACTTTTTCTGCACCTCCATACATTTCTTTAGAAGCCACACTCACTGGAGCTCCACACTGTGCTCACAGACTTCAGTCCTCTAGCTCACATAATATACAAGGACAGGGCAAAGGGAGAGCCATTTAACTACCTGCTCTCTGCAGTGTGGAAATGCATGGCTTTACTCACAACGTAGTGAAGCAACCAAGCTCCCTCACACACGAGACAACTCCAATTCCAAATCCTTTATCCTTTTAAAAAAAGGGGAATGTCCATCATACATGCTTACTTGAGATTCTGATACACACAAACAATATTCTAATGGTTCTGGAAATCAAGCCCTGGTTCTTGGGCTTGGTAGCGAATACTACTAAAAACGTTCTACAGGGGGCTAGAGAGATGCTCAACTGTTAAGGGCACTTGTGGCTCTTGTGAAGACCCAGATTTGATTCACAGTACACACATGGTGGCTCACAATCTCCCATGACTCCAGTTCCAAGGAATCTAATGCCCGTTTCTGATTTCCCTGGGCACCAGACATGAACATGGTCTACATACATACATGCAGGCAAAGCAACATCAAACATGTAACTCTAAAAGAAGCAACATTTTCCAGGATTTAAAAACAAAACTAGCTTTGGAGAGGTGGGCCAGTGTTCAAGCTCCAAGAGTTTGGGTTCCTATCATCTATGCACATGCTGGGTGGTTATGACAGCCCACTAGAAATCCCAGTCCTCAGGAGACAAGGGATCCCCAGAGCAAACTCACTAGACTAGCTAAACTCTGGCTTCTAAGACCCTGCCACAGTAAAACAAAATGAGCTCAACAGAGGAAGACATCCAATGTCAACCTCTGACTTCTATATGTAATGCACACATACACATGTACCCACATACATAATTATGCATATGTACATATAATACACATGCCTATGCAGTGATAAATAAAGCAAAAATTTAACTAGTACATTTATATGAAACTTAGTCATTTCACAGTTTTAAATATAAATGGTGAATTTCAAGCTTAAGTCTCCAGCTCTCAGATAATATCAGGACATGTTCATCTAGTCAGAACACAGGCCTGGTTCTGAGCACTGCAATACATCAGCCTTCCTGTTAGGAAGAAGCAACTTTTCTTATTATAAAGCCAGGCAAATGATGCAAACAGTTTAAATTTACTTCTTTTTCAATGAAAAACAGAAAATAGAAAATTACTCTTTTAATCCAGACTTTATACTTAAATGTCACCTGTCACCCCTACAACTGAGCGTGGGTGATGTACACCTGTAATCTCAGAATTTGGGAGGTGGAGGGAGAAGAATCAGGAGTTCAAGGTCATTTTCAACTACACACTGAATGTGAGGTCAATCCGGAGTACAGAAGACCATCTAAAAAACAAACAAACACACAAAAAACAGGAAAGAAAATAGGGAAAGCCAGGTAGTGGTGGTACACACCTTTAATCCCAGCACTGGGGAGGCAGAGGCAGGCAGATTTCTGCGAGTTTGAGGCCAGCCTGGTCTAGAGAGTGAGATCCAGGGCAGTCAAGGCTACAAAGAGAGACCACCCTATCTTGGAAAAAAACAAAAACTAAAAAAAGAAGGGGTGGGGGAGAGAACCTAGCTAACTAACTCTTGGATTGAGAGACAGTGAAGTAACATGAGTTATCACTTAGCATCTATTAGACCAGCCAAAAAACTAAAAGACAGGCTAAGTGGTGGTAGCACACGCCTTTAGTCCCATCACTCAGGAGGCAGAGGTAGGATCTCTGAGTTCAAGGCCAGCCTGGTCTCAGAATGAGTTCCAGGACTGCCAGGACTACACAGAGAAAGCCTGTCTCAAAAAACCAAAAACCAAAACAAAACCAATTAAAAGACTGTATAATACCTACATTTAGCAAAGAGAGAGAAGGGAATCTTGTACATAGCCTGTTTCTACCAGTTATAGCCACCATGTGTACATCTTTCTTTCTTTGAGGCAGAATCTCATAAACATACCAGGCTGGCTGTGAACTTCAAGTGCCCTTCCTGCCTCAGCCTGATGCATTCTGGGAGTAGAGTCATGCCAACTAAAAAGGTCTCTCTTTTCTTGTATTTCTTAAATTTTTGTTTAAAAAAGAGGCTGCATGAGACCCTTCCCCACCACCAAATATAATATTTATTATTTCATCTGACAATAGCATCTACTGAACTAAAAAGGCTAACCTCAACCCACAAGCCCACCCCTAGGAATATACTGAAATACGTATGTCCATACGTAAACCTGTCAAAGATGGTGGCACATGCCTGTAATCCCTGCACTTAAGAAGTGTAGGGCTGGAGGGTCTAGTCCAAAGGCGAGCTAGGCTACACAGGGAGTTCAAGGCCAGTCTGAAGTACATAGTGAGACACTGAATGGAATTTAGCTCAGAGGTAAAGCAATGGCCTCCATGTATGTGCAAGGCCCTGAACTGGTGGATCCCCAGCACTCCAAGAAGGGAAGAGGAGAGGGAGAATGAGGGACAGGAAAAGGGCAGGAGGGAGGGAGGAAAGGAACAATAAAGACATAGAATACAATCCCCTTTAGTAACGGTTGAATAAGTTGGGCATAATGGTGCACACCTCTGATCGCAGCGCTCAGCACTTGGGAGTCAGAGGCAGGCAGACTCCTGTGAGTTTACTTCTGTGAGTTTGAGGCTAGCCCAAGATATGTGATGAGCTCCAAGACAGCCAGGACTATATAGAGAGGTGCTATCTTTTAAAAAATAAAATAAAAAATAAAAAATAAAAAATGAGGGGGACGAGAGAGGGAGGGAGGAAGCAAGCAAGCAAGGCAGGCAGGTAAAAACAAACAAACAAAAACCCCAACCAAAACAAAACCCAATTCAATGAGACAAAGAACAAGGCCTGTGCTTCTACCTGTGTGAATCCAGTGGAAAAAGCACAGAGCAGGTCACTGACAAGGGTTTAAGGCAAGGGTCCAAAAATATGAAGAAAACAGAAGGCACGGGAATGATAAAATCTCACAAAGAGACTGTGTATCTGTTCACTGATTTTATTATTTTACTAAATACATATGGTGGTTTTGCCTGTGTGAGTATCTATATACTATGTGCCAAGTGTCCAGGGAGGCCAGAAGAGGGTGTGGGGTCCCCTGGAACTGGAGTTATAGACGTTGTGAGCTGCCATATGGGTGCTGGGAATTGAACCCAGGTCCTCTGAAAGAGCAGCCAGTGCTCTTAACCACTGAGCCATCTCTCCAGACCAATACTGCTATTTTTTTTTAAATGAGGAGGGAATACCCTCTCAGCTTTTTAGCTAAGATCAAGTATAAAATGATGGGGGAGGGGTAGTCGGTCCCTGCCACACCTACACCCGACTTCTACTGTTCCTACTTTACCAAGAACAGGTCAGTCAGAGGCCCACACTGCAGCTATGGCATTTATATACACCAGAAAGATACCTGTGGGTCCTGCTGACTCACCAGTTTAAAATCACTATTCAGTCACAGCGAAATCCCAGAAGCTGGCTGCTGGCTGACTTGACCACAGACACAAAGAAGAATCTGGTGTGGGGGTGGGGGTGGCACAAGCCTTTAATCCCAGCACTAGGGAGGCAGAAGCAGGTGGATCTCTGTGAGGTCGAGGTCAGCAGTGGTGGCTCACTCATTTCTTTATTCCCAGCACTTGGGAGACAGAGGCAGTCAGATCTCTGGGTTCGAGGGCAGCCTGGTCTACAGAGTGAGTTCCAGGACAGCCAGGGCTACACAGAGAAACCCTGTCTCAGAGAGAGAGAGAGAGAGACAGAGACAGAGAGACAGAGACAGAGACAGAAAGAATCTGAAAGTCAAAGGACCAGTTCCTACAGAGATGCTGGTAAGGGATCTTGTCCATGGGACTTTACAAGCCACTGACTGACTTCTACAGTCCTGAGACTGACGAGCAGTTTATTTCCAGGAGAATGAACCATGGATTCGGGTTAAGTCCCCACTGCAGACTTAAGTCTATTTTAATAAATCATCATGTTTTTAAAGAACAAAGTTTCAGACTTAAGCGTCTATGTAAAATTAAGCAAATATATTTTAAAATTATGTGTATATATGCATCTGTATGTGCATATTTGCATATGTGTGCAGGTGCAGGTGCCCAAAGAGGCCAAAAGAGGACACTGGACCCCAGAACTGGAATTATGGGTTATAAATTACCCCCAGTGTGGGTGCTGGGAACTAAACTTGTGTGTGTCCTCTGAAAGAACAGTAGCCTTAAGTGCTCTTAACTGCTGAGCCATCTCCCCAACCCCTGTGGTGAAATTTTTGGGGTTTTTGTTCATTTTGTTTTGGGCTTTTTCCCCCTAAGTTCTCACTATGCAGCCTTGACTGGTCTTGAAAGTCACAGAGATTTGACTGCCTCTGCCTCCAATGAGTTAGGATTAAAGACATGTGTCTTCCACAACCTACTCTCCCCCCACCCCCACCCCGAGACAAGGTTTCTCTGTGTAGCTTTGCGCCTTTCCTGGAACTCACTTAGTAGCCCAGGCTGGCCTCAAACTCACAGAGATCCACCTGCCTCTGCCTCCCCAGTGCTGGGATTAAAGGCGTGCGCCACCACCACCCGGCTCACAACCCACTTTTTATAGGATTTATACCTATTAAGGATTTCTTGGGCCAGGAGTTGGGCACATGCCTTCAATCCCTGGCAAATCTGGTTTATATAGTTAGCTCCAAGCCAGCCAAGGCTACATAGTGCAACAGTCTCAAAAAAAAAAAAAAAAAGTTAAAAAATAAAAATGTCTTAAGCAAAATTTTTACACAGTAACAATCTCCTAATTAGAGCAAGGAGGATGACTTTAAACTATGTATCCAAGTACCCTATCTAATTGTTGCATTTGTCAGCTTTGTTTTGTTTTATAATTTCTCTTCATAGCTTAGGCAGAATAAAGACCAATGGCAGCCCGAGGCACTCCAGCTGCCAGCCAACACATGACACACAGTAAAAGTTTGACCTACAAAAACAAGCACTAAATACTGTTGAATATACTATTATTTTATTTTCTAATGGCCACATAGAATAAACTCAGTGCTTAGTAAAGCTGGGAGTTCTGACTAGGATACACAATGGTTCACCCAAGAAGTAAGTACACTGTACTCTCAGAAACCAAATTCTTATTTTATAAAATGTGCCCCCAAAGCCCAGCTACTATGGAAAGAACTTATTACTAATATTTTTCCACCTTAAAGAAACCTCCAGAGGCACCTACACCTATAGTCCTAACTATGTGGGAGAGGCTGAAGCTGAAGGATCTGTTGAGCCCAGGAGTTTTAAGACTAGCCTGAGTGGGGTATAGCAAGCCTGTAAATACTCTACCTTCCAAACTAAGAAATAAATGTAAGTTAAAAATAAAAAACAAAAAGCACAACACATTTCCAACTGAGAGTACCAGTGAGTGTAAATAAATCTCAGACCAGCCAATTTGTTCATGCCACCAACAGCTTTCCTCCCTCCATCCCTCCCTATTTAATCGTGGTAATGCTGACAACAGAACCTAGGCTTCAGACATGCTAGGTGTATCTACCTGTTATCCATCCATCCATCTATCCATCCAGGTATGTCTGTCTGTCTGTCTGTCTGTCTGTATCTATCTATCATCTTTCTATCCACACACACATAGACATGCTAGGCTACACACATACATATGTACATACATATATTTGGTTGTCTACCTAATCATGTAAGAGACCATCAGCACCTTTACTCTTCACAATGGTTCTCAATCCTGGACAATTTTGCCCCTAAGGGGATGTATGTTAATATCTGGAGGTATTTTTGTTTGTTACAGCTCGAAGGCTATATTACTGGTATATAGTATGTAGGGGACACACACACACACTCTCTCTCTCTCTTCTCTCTCTCTCTCTCTCTCTCTCTCTCTCTCTCTCTCTCTCTCTCACTCTCTTCCCCCCCCCCCCCCCCCCCCAAATTGTCAACAATGCTGAGGTTGAGAAGCCCAGCTGGGATCCTCTGGGGGGCTCTCATACACACCAAGATAAGAAACCTGCCAAGGCCACACATTCAGGGAATGCACAGCTGGGACTGGACCCACTAGCTGAGCTCCACTGTCCAACCTTTTGAGCTCTCCTGAGTGAGAACACTGACCCACAACTTCTACCAACCTTCCGAGTTTCTCTCCCCTTCCCAGATTCCAGACTTCTTAGAGAGCATGACTCATTTGTCTATTCATCTACTACTTGTTCTGTCTGCTCAACAGGTATTCACAGAACATCCACTATGTGCCACAACTGCTCACACCAACTCCAAGTGAACAGGATGGGAGATCTCAGTCCTTGTAGCATATATGTTCTTCACACATGTGCACAATCTTTTTGAGTCCTTGGAAATGCTAAGCATGAACACACCACTGCTTCATTTCAGCTAGTCTTTTCTCAATTGGCTTTCTCAAAAGGGCTTCCTTAACCATCCTTCCAAACTGCCTACAGATGTTTTCCATCTATTCCATATCCCTGCTTTATTTTTCTTACCAGCACTTACTACCAATATTATGTCTTTGTTCATTGTCACTGACATCCTCACCATCAACAGAACATAAGCACCACAGGCTGGAGAGATGGTTCAGTAGTTAAAGTGCAAAGGGCATGAGTTTGGTTCCCAGCACCCACTTCAGGCAGCTTGCAACATCTGTAACTCTAGCTCCAGGGAGATCCAACACTTATGGCCTCCAAAGGCATCTGCACTTAAGTGCACATACCCACACACAGACACACACAATTTTAAAAAGCACACCTGACACACAGAAGGCACTGTTGAATGACGTACCTCACGTGGACTTCACATTCATCTCTGCTCTCCCTGCTGCCGTTTTCAGCCCTTTCAATCTTGCCTCCACCCTGAAACCAGAACACTCTAAAATGAAAATCCCCTACACTGACTTCTCAGTGTTCTTAAACGCCTCTTGTACCACTAAGCTATGGTTTCGGACTACCTTCTCATACTTTATACTTGCAGCAGTTACCTTAGTGGTAAAAGCTAAAGTGTACTGAGCACCTGCTGTTTGCCAAACACTAGTCTGGGGACATTATACATCCTCGATTATTTAGCCTCAATCTTCAAGTTAGTGATTATTGTCTTGTCTGTTTTCATATGGGAAAAACGGAGTATAGAGAAGTGTCTGAGGCAACCAGTAAGTGGTCAGGACGGGGTATATGCCTATACTTATCTGCCGTATTGTGTTCTTCTGTTACTGACAGAAGTCCATCAGTTCCTCAAGTAAGCTTTCTTTTCTCCAAATCATCACCATTCATATCTCCCTGGTACAAATCCCTCAGATCACAGTTAAAGATCTTTTTACCCCCTGCAAAGCCTTCTCGGAATATTTCTTAACTTGTTTGGATATTCCTGTCCTGATTGTCCACAGTAGTCTACCACAGCCCTCTTTTCTGCTACACTTACTAATCTGCCTTCACTGATAAGCTTCAGTTGTGTACAAACATGTACCATGTCAGTCTGGTGCCCCACTGTACCCCAGTCCCTGACATGTGCTCTGGCATGCTAGGGGTGCAGTGGGCAATTTCACATGGCACCATCACCAGGAAGCACACTGAAGACCCCCTTCCAGAAGCAATGTCATGTCCTTAAGAATCTTGCCCATATGCCAGACAGCTTAACCTTCATATGTATTATATGTGATTTATTTAAAATACTTTGACTTTTCCTGCATGTTTTCAAAAAGTATTTTATGTATCTGTGACCTTTGAATAGACTTTCACAAGCTTAGCACTTAAGAAGTAATTACTGTGGCTTCCTGTTTCACCACGCTCTCCTGTCTGCATATTCTCCCACATGCCACCATGATGTCATATAGCCAAAGGGGCCCTTACCAAAGGCCAAACTGATGCGCCGCCTGATTCTGGATTCTCAGCTGCCGAAACTATGCACCAATTCAACCTTTTCCTTATAAAAACTTGAGAGTGATGTTGGTGTGCTAAGAGCGCTCAGTACCACGCCGTTTCTTATGGCTGCTGTAGCTCTGCCACCATTTCAATACCAACTGCAACTGAAAGTTAATAAAAGAAATAACTACTCAAGAACTTAAAATGACGACTTATCTGGTCAAGGCCAAATTCTAATTTCGTGTCAGGCTCCTCATTAAATATATATTCAATCCAATTTCCAAACTACCCTATGCCTCTTATTCTAATAGAGGTAAAAAACGTTACTCTCCTCCACACACTGTGACTACTCTGGTTTCCAGATGTTTGCTTTGGGTTCCTTTCCCAACATAACACCTTTGGGTTCAGTTTTCTTCCCCTGACTCTTCTATCAAATTTGGCTTATTCTCTGATCCAATCTTAAGCTCCAATCTTACCTCAAAATTTCCTGACTTCCTTCATCTTTTATTTCTAAGGATCTTATAGGCCCACTTCTCCATATCCAACAAGAACATAAGTTTATTTCTTGAGTCTTAGAATCACTCCTTAGGAATGTGAGAGATCCCTGAGGCACAGCGAGCCTGGGGACTCCTAAGAAGGGTTAAGTAGATATAAATAGGGATAAAGATATAATTAACAAGTGTTAAGTTCTTGCTAACTAAAAGAAGTCTCATAATGCATCAGTCCTCAGTCATCCATTCTCTTCTGCTAACATGAGAGAACAGTACAAATAGAAAACTTGTAGGTGAGTCCAACTGTCCTTCAAGGTGGCAAGATAACCTGTATTTATACTAAGCACGGTGTAGTTGCCTGCAATTTTCTATGACATGGCGAAGACACCATAAATGGTTTAACCTCACAATTCCTTCTTTTCAGGGCCTGGTGCCTGCTCAGCTTATGACTCCATTTTGGCTAACATATGTACAATTTTTTTCATCTGTGACACAAAACAAATATAAAGTTATATAAAACGGGTAGTTATATTTAATCTGCTGGTTCACATCTTTCCCTAATACCAAGATTGTCAAAGGTCATTCACAATAACCCTTGTGGGCAAATATCGTCTTTATGTCAAAGAAGTATTCTAAATACAAAACACACTAGTAATATTAGAAAGATTTGCTTTAAAAAAAATCCCCGTTATGATCTACTCTTAGTATAATTCCAAAGTTGAGAAAAAGGCAAATTCTTCCCACAGACCAGAGCGATCTGCCTTAGCTTAGTGAGTTTATACAACTCCAACCCCAGTGACGTCCTTCTTGTGCCAGTGAATTTTCTTTTAATAGCACAGCATACAACTGAAAAACTGACTTTTCTACTAATGTGTGATTTATTTCAGCTCTCTCTCTCTCTCTCTCTCTCTCTCTCTCTCTCTCTCTCACACACACACACACACACACACACACACACACGCACGCGCGCCTTCTCTTGTCCTCTACTAGCTCTGCCGTCTCTTCCTAGTGTCCTTTCTAGGAAATCTTTCTCTAGGAAGGTCTCACTGTGTAGTCCTGGCTGTCCTGGAACTTGCTATGTAGACTAAGCTCCCAGAGAACCTCCTGCCCGTCCCCAGTGCTGGGATTGAAGGCATGCACCACCGCATCTACAGGTTTTGCCCCCGCCCCACCCCAAAAGGGAATCCAAAATGCCTATTCTTATCTCTAGAAAACTTTCCAAATATTTCCAGTAACCCAATGGCAACCGCCTTGCTACTAAAAAGTTTCCCAGCATCTAGCCCTTTTGGCTGATTCTGCTAAAAGCCCCCACCCCTTAAGGGGGAATTTAAGTAAAAACACTACCAGCTTCCAGTTCCCTTAGGCAAATCTCCAGCCCTAGTGCAAGGCCATGAGGTTAAACATTTCTCAATGACGCAGGCTCCCTCAGAAGGAGGAACAAGAAAGAAAGAAAGAAACAAACAAAATTTACTCTTCCCAGTGCAGTAAATCAACAGTGGTCAAGGCTTAAAAACTAAAAAATTTTAAAAAGTCAACTTAAACTATATACTGGTGTGCTGCCAAGACTCATAGTGGGAATACAGAAGCCTAGTGTGGGATTAGAGGTACCTGCAGACCCAGCAGGCCAGCCACATGGATGGGCGTGCCTCCAGGTTCCCTACTTCCTAGGACATTAACACAGCATGAATATGTAGGTACTGTGTAAATGCATGCCACCAGAGCAACCAAAGCAGTGACTAGATGAGGTTGTAGGGAGGAATAGTCACAGTGAACTGAGTTACTATGTAGGAGTGAAACATGCACGGGTGGGAAAGCCAGGGGAACCACAGTTGATCAGCTTCGTCAGGAAGACTACAAAAGTTGATCACAGAGAAGACAACATCATCTGATGGGCTGCAAGGTTCCTGGGCTCTGGCCACCCGCAAACAGATAGCAGGGATTGACTCACAGACTACCCACCCCACCCATCTCTAGGGTCTGTAAATGCTTAATGCTTCCAAGAAATGTCAATTATGCAAGCGTCTTCACACGTGCACACTGTCTTACTTCTCAGAATGCTTTCTATTCATTAGTCTTTAAATAAGATTATTACAGAAAAGCCACATGCCAGAACCTAGGGGTTCAGAAACAAAATATCCTTTTTCTTTCTTTCTTTTTTTTTTTTTAAACAATGTGCTTTCTGTAACCATGAACCAGCCCAGAATGCACTCAATCAAGTACTTTGTGGTGGTATGCACCGACTATAAACGAGCACAAGGAGGGTGGCAGAGAGATGTCTCAGAGGACCTGGGTTCAATTCCCAGCACTCACAATAGTGCCTCTCACAACTATCTGTAACTCCAGTTCCAGGGTAATCTGACATCTCTGAGGGCATTACATGTATAGAATACACATATACACATGTAGCCAAAACACTAATACACATCAAATAAAGAAAGAAAAAGGGGGCGGGGCACAAGGAAAGAGACACACCTTCGTGGGAGGAGCGCACGAAGATAAGGAGCTAAGGTTTATCTGGACAGACAAGTGGCCGTTAAAAGCATAACATGCACAAAGAGGGGTGGTCAAGGCAGTGGCCAAGAACAGAAACCTCAAGGACACCAGCTGCATACTAGCACTTCCAGAACCCAAAAGCTAGTCAGCATTCGTGAAGACTGAGGAAAATAACCCAACAATGAGAAATTAAACACATACATGAAATAGCTAAATCCCACAGACACCAAAGAATTCCAGGTAGGAAAGTCAAATGGTTAAAACTGATATTTAGGAAAAGTAATTTGGCCAGGTGCAGTGGCTCATGCCTATAATCCCAGCACTTCAGAGGTTCAGGCAGAAAGACTTATAAATTTCAATCTTGCCAAAGCTAAAAAGGGCAGTAGTGGTACATGCCTTTAATCCCAGCACTCAGGAGGCAGAGGCAGGCAGGTCTCTGAGTTCGAGGCCAGTGTGGTATACAGAGTAAATTCTAGGGCAGCCAGGACTGTTACACAGAGAAACCCTGTCTTGAAAGAAGAAGGAAGAGAAGGGGGGGGGGGTTCAGCAGCAGTTAAGAGCACTTGCTGCTCTTGCAGAGGACCCAGGTTTGGTTCACAAATACTTATACATTTGCTGACAGGGGATCCAACATCCTCTTCTAGCCTACTCAGGTACTAGGCACACATGTGGTTCATATACATACATGCAGCCAAAACACTTATACACATGAAATAAAAATAACTAAAAAAATAAAATTGTTAAAAATAAACATTGGCTGGTCATATGGTCAAGCAGGTAAATAAAGGCACCTACAACCAAACCTAAGTTTGATTCCTGGAACCTACATGTTAGAAGCAAAGAAATGATTCTACCAAGTTGTCTCTGACCACACATATGAGGTCCCCAAAACAAACAAAAATGAACAGGAGGTGAAGAGATATTCTTGGCAGCTGAATGTACAATAGGTCAAGGAGAGCTGGGTTCTAGGTAGAGAACTGGGTTCTAGCTGGAGAGCTGGGTTCTAGGTAGAGAACTGGGTTCTAGCTGGAGAGCTGGGTTCTAAGCAGGGCAACCAATTAGAAAGGCTGCTGGGGAAAATAGCAAATAGTGAGAATATGATCTAGGGCAGGCAGACAAACTAAGAAAAGTCAAAGAACAGCCTATAAAACCTCAACCACAAGTGTGAGGAGCGCAGGAAGAGAGAGGAACCAAAGATGACTCCTGCCATTCTTGGGAGGCAGCTGGTACTAGTTAGGGATCCCAGGCTTCAGGGCAATCACAGGAATGGCAACATTAGCTTTAAATGCATGTAAACCATCTAGGTCTCCAGTGGAAGCAGCAACAGCTTAGCAGAGTCTACAGTGAGGGAGGACCAGGTCAGGGCCACAGGCATAGACACACACACACACCACCTGCTAGATGGTGCTGGGAGCCACAGGCAGAGATGAGTTTGGTGAGAGAGAACTCGCAGACTAAGGGCGAGGAGAGTTGTCTGTATGGCTACTGCTGCTGTGGCCTGAATCACTCCCTGGAAGAAGTGGGACTCAGAGGTCAGAAAACTAACTCACAAGCCTGAGGAGACCCTCCCCGCAGCTCCAGGGTTATATAGTCAGTCTACAATTGTTGGGAGGGGACAGGACCGAGACTAGTGGTACAGCTTTCATGAGCTGTCACCCATGGGCCTGCAACTGATCTCAAAGTACCCCAAACAAACTCACCAGTCCAACAAGCTGGACTCGGAGGAACGCTTTCTCCAGTCTCTCGTTGCTCTACGCTAGGCAAGCAGAAATAGACTCCCCAGGAAACATAATGCAGCAAGGATCAAGGCCTGGGCCAAGAACACACTTTGAGACCATAGCATGGCTGTAAGGATGGGGGCCAACTACTGTAGAGAGGGCATCCTAGAGTTGAACTGACTGGCACCTGAGCCCCTTTCATCAGGAGAAATTTCAATCGCAAGAGAAGCCTTTTTCCTTCCTTCCCTGGCCTGTAGCTCACAAATGAATAATCTGAGTAAAGATGACCAGATTCTCCCATCCGGGCCTTAGACTGTGAAGAAAATACACAAGTGAGAATATAATCAGAACTACCCCTAGCAGTGGTGGCAATACCAAGAGCAGCAGGAGTCACCAGGGAGCAGGCAGGCAGCAGGGGCGGAACAGACCTGTGGGCAGTGCGGCATCACCGTGCTGCCCGGGGCCTGGTGTCCACTCTGGCTAGCCTTGTTAGCCTTTGTCAGTTTCTGCTCACTTCCTGAGCTTTGTTAACAGAATGATGTCCAACAATTTTCCAGTCAACTGACTTCATGCTTGGTTTTGAAGCAAAGACTGCTGAAAAGTGCAGAATGAAGAGACAGCAGGGAACGTACTCAGGGAAGACTGGGCTCAAAGGAATGGAGAGGACTGATGTCAGACAGTTCTTCTTTCTAGGAAGGCTGTCGTCCTCACAGAGGAGTGATGACCACTAGCATGAGTAATGACTGCACCAATACTCACAGCAAAGCTAACACACCGAGACCATGGGCAGGAGTCTGAGTCTGTCTGCCCACCTTCTTCAATCTTGGTATAGAGAGGAGGCTGCAAAGCACACTAGAACCCGGGGACACCAGCATCCAGAAACACATACAACCAGGCACCTTATCATCACCCTCCCCGGTCACTCCTCATCGACTACAGAAAGGGCCTCCTCAAGTTCAGAAGCATCTTTCTATCCTGGCCATGAGAGCCACTGTGGGAGTGAGAAGTCAAGAGCTTTCAAAAGGATGGTTTCTCAGCTTCATTCCTTTTGGATATGTCACGGCCAGGAAGACAGAAATCGGAAAAAGCAGCTTTCACAAGCTGCCAGATCCATGTCCGATCCCAAGGGATAATTAGCCAGTGAGGTTTTGTGGAGCTGATGTAATGTTGGCAGAGGCTAACATTTTCTGGTTGGGCATGTAGCCTCTTGATATTTAGCTCCGTGGCTAAAAGGGATGACATCCAAGAAACCCGTCCCCGTGACACCACCCCCAGCAATCTACATTTAAGAGTCATTTGTAAACTTAAAATGATCCATCTTTTCATGGTTAGTTTACATAGGCATTTGTTTAACTAAAATTTTCTAAATCTTATTTTATGTAACTCTTTTGCTATGAAAAGAAATTTCTATGACTTGCAAAGAACAAAGAAAATTTAGAAAGCTTAAAGTAACAAAAGAAAGAACTAGAAGAAAGAGAAGTTTCCCAAGGAGTACAGCCTGTTCATGGCACGACAATCCATGGCCAGTACAGCTAAAGCTGTCTATGTCCTTATGAAGACAGCCTTGGAAACAGTCTAAGCCAAAGATTTCCAGCAGCCCCACATATCTCACAAAAACTGTCAATCTTAACCTGAGAGGCACGCTACCATGCAGGAGGTAACCATCAGTGGACTCAGCAGAAGTACTGGATATTAACACTCTTGGTTTGAGCATGAACTGTTAAGCTTCCAAAAGAACACTTGCCATTTCAATCAAAACTGTTAAGTCCTTTGACTTAAATATGCCACAATGATCTACCAAGGCCCGGACAAATCTAAGTATATTAGTAACTTTATTTTTTTGAGATAGGATCTTACTTACTTAGCCCAGACCAGGGCTTACTTAGTGCAGAACAGGCTGGCCTTGAACTCAGAGATCCCCCTGCCTCTACTAAAATTAAAGGTATGCACCACCATACCTAGACAGAAAGAGATCCATTAAAGCCCCTAACCAATAAATCAAAACACAAAATTTCCCAAGGACATACACACTAGCTCTTTACCAATATAAGAGAACTCTTAGTTCAACCCTGGGCAGAGATGAAGCTACTAATGCAAACGCAGACACTGTGCATATAAAGCCTCACAATCTCACAAAAAAAGAGGATCGCCAGGAGGCAGTGGCCTACACCTTTAATCCCAGCACTTGGGAAGCAGAGGCTGGCTTGGTCTACAGAGCGAGTTTCAGGACAGCCAGGGCTATACAGAGAAACCTTGTCTACAAACAAACAAAAATTTCATAAACAGGGGGCTTGAGAAATGGCTCAGCAGTGGAAAGTGCTCTTCCAATGGACCCAGGTTCAATTCCCAGAAAGCACATGGTGGCTTACAACCATCTGTAACTACAGTTCCAGGAAATCTTACACTCTCCTCTGGCCTCAGGCACCAGGTACTCACATGGTGCAATTACATCCACACAAGCAAGACATCCACACACATAAGTTAAAAAATAAATCTTTAAAAAAAAATCTCAAACATATAGTCTCAAAGTATATGCACAATGAAGAGACAGAGGATGAGAAAGTATGAGGAAAAGGTGAAGGGGCATTCTTTGAGACCCAAAGGGCAAGTAGGAAAGAATAAGGCAGGTTACAAGAGAGAAAGGAGGAAGAGAGAGATGAAGAGGAGAAAGCAAGAGGAAAGTGAACAGGAGGTAAAGTCGGCGGTGGGCAGGATGAGAGAAGAGCTGCACACACCAGCCAACTTACCTATTAGGGTCAGAGCACAAATACTCTACACTAGCTATTGTTTACATTTTTATTCTTGTTTGTTTTGGTTTGGTTCTTCGAGACAGGGTTTCTCTGTGTAACAGCCCTTGGCTGTCCTGGAACTCACTCTGCAGACCAGCCTGGCTTTGATCCACTTTCCTCTGCTTCCTGAGTACTGCAATTAAAAGTGTGGTGGCCCAGTTTTTTTGTTTTTGTTTTTGTTTTTGTTTTTTTAATTCTAAAACAACCAGAATATAGTCCATATGCATGTGGGGAGATCACATTTTTTCCCTCTAGGTTCTCAAAATGTCTTTCATGTAATACTCAGCATGGTTTGAATTCCACAAATATGTAAAAAAAAAAAAATTTTTTTTCTTTAAATTCACAGACTTTTCTGGAAGTATGCAAACAACCCCCAAAGCCAATTTTAATCATAAAGGACCAAAAGCATCTTTAGAATCAACTAACAGACGGTTATTTTCAACCCTCTCGTGGGGCAGCGGCAGCAAGTCAGCTGTTAAGAAGCTTCTCAGAGACTTCTCCAGACAGAAAGAAAAGAAGCAAGGAGCACCTTCCCAACTGGAGCCAACCCACAGCACAGGTTCCCACTCTAATTCCAATGCACAGGCACTGTGTGGTGTATCAGGCAGCATTTCTAATGCACGTCTGTGTGGCAAGACACTGGAGTCTCCTTAGATTCAGCGTGTGACATTGGCTCCCCAAAAGGCACCGATCCTCATCATGTGACCAGGTAAAGGGTTACCACAAGGAAAGTTCTAAGTGAGGGTTACAGTTTGTGGTTATACCCATTGACTCCTAAACAAGTTCAAGTGTAGAAAGAGGCCTGCTTGTCCCTTTGCAGAAGAGAGAACTAGAACAACAGAATTTAAAAGAAGTAGAAAGGTCTCGGTTTCTTGTTTAACAGTCACATCATAGTGTGGGGGAGTGCTGTGGTGGGGGCAGGAATCTAGAAGAAGGTAGGTAACAGACCAGGCTAATGGAGCAGAGGACCAGATGACCAGAACGTCTACAAAGAGTTCCAATGGTGTGAAGGGTTTGAAGTTTACTCTAAAGGAAAAGACACTGCAGAGGTGAAGAGCACAGACAGCTTCTGAAGCCAGACCATCTGGACAGACTCAGCTCCACCCTCCCTCACCAGGTGTGTGGCACTGGGGAGGCTTCACACCCACTTTGTCCCTCAGTTCCCTCTTGTGTGAAGGAGGCTAATAAAGGCACTGAGTTCCTACAGTTGCTGTGAGAACTCTGAGAGTTATGGAAGCTGGAATACAGTCCCACACACTGTGCTAGTGTGGTTTATAATAAGAAGGACATATTTGGTCTTCAGCCCCACTCCTGGCATTGAGCTACTAATTAATGGGAGCCTAACATTTTCTAAGCAGTAAGAGCAACCAAGGCACTGGCAGCTTCTGTGATTCACAGCAAGTCTGTGCAGTGTGTGTAGGCCAACACAGTGCTTAGGAAAGAGACGGCAGTCAGAACCTAACATGAAGTTAGAAGACTAGAACCTGAGAGTTCTACCCTCACTCACTGGATCACAGTGTAGTAGCATGCGTCACTAACCTCAATGCTTGCAAAGCTGAGGCAGGAGGATCATGAGATGGAGGCCACTGGGTCTATGTAACAAGATGAGGGGAAGGGGGGGGGCCGAGAAAAATCATCTATAGACAGTGATTTAATCAATTGTGCTTACATAGGAAGCCTCCACACACATCCACAAATGATGTCAGGGTCAGAGAGCTTCCAGGCTGGCAAACGCATGGAGGTGCCAAGAGTGATATGCCCAGAGAAGCCATGGAGTCCCCCACACTGCTCATGCCTTGTCCTCTATACCTTTTCCTTTGGCTGTTTCTGAAGTATATTCTTTTAAATAAATGTAACAGTAGGTGAAGTGTCTTCCTCAGTTCTATGGGCCAATCTAGCAAATGATCCAACCTTCACAGGGGATTGTAGAAACCTCTGATTTATAGTCAAGTCATGCAGAGACTGTGAGCACACTGGTGACCCCATCACTAATGATTAAGGCTGAGTGGTCTGTGGGACTGAGCTCTGTGCTCATGAAGTCTATATTCATTCCAGACAGCTAGTAACAGACCTGATGTAAGAAAGCCAGATAACTGGTTGTTGTGGAGGGAAATGACCTAGGACCTTCAATCAATTGTCAGAGGTATTAAGAAGTAGAACACAGGACAAGTGAGCTTTTCCTTCCCATACATGGCAGACTTTGCTGGGACTCCTACAAAATCCACTTAGAATTCTAGAATGTTCCTCTTGTGTTTTAAGGTTGTGTTTGCTTACTTCTGCATGTTCCTATTTGGTGTCTATTCAAGAAAAGCTGTTTTTAACCCGTCCCACCTTTGAGGAAAACAACAGAAACGAGATTCGTGCCTAGCACCCCTGAAGCCCTAAACACAACCCCCAGCACCGGGGCAACAAAGCAAACAGAGCCTCGGCCACGTGGCACAATCTACCCTGGGCTTGGACGCAGTGGTACCTAAGAACTGAGAGAGAGCAGGTGAAGGAGGGAGGCTCAGAGGTGGTCCTTCTCACAGCTCCCTTCTAGAACTCTTCTCAAACCTTGGCAGGTTTTCTGTAACACTTATTTAGACAGCCTACTTCTTGGCAAGAGATTGGAGTGAGACCAGAGGCAATGCAGGTAGGAAAGAAGTGCCCACACTTGGCCTTGGTTGTGTTTTAAGCATTGCCCAGCAGTGCTACCCGAACCCTTTGTTCAGGAGTCATTCTAACCAACCTCCTGTGCCCAGATTAACTGAGCACTCCAAAGTGCTGGTGAGAGGCAACTACCTCCATTTGTTATACCACTGGGACATTCTTCAACTTGCACACAGAGGAAAAGAATGCAATACAATAGCCAGAAACAAACAAACAAACAAACAAAATAGAGCAATTGCACCCACTCATAGACTCTGAAAAACAGCAACTGGGCCAAAGGCAGAAGGCACACTGGCACTACCCTGGCTCACTGTGCAATCTAGCGCCAGAACTCAGCATACCTAGCCTGACTTTTGTTTGCTTTAGATTAGTAAGGACTGCATGAGTATTCCTAACTAAAGGTCACTTAAAGCTTGCAATTATACATAGTTTTGTACGTTTTAAAAATCAACTTTATTGAACTTTAGATAATCTACCCACTTTGCAGCTCAGTGCTCATAAACACAGGTACACAGCTGTGTAACCCCAGGACGGTCAAGACGCTCAGCCCCTTGCATCTCTTCAGGCCTTGAGTACTCTGTCCCACTTCCGCTTGTTACCCCAAAATCTACAGTTTTCCCCTCAGATTTTCTTTTCTTTTGAAATGGGGTCTCACTATGTTAGCCATGACATGCTGGCCATGTCACCTGCTTCAGCCTCCCAAGTAGCCAGGGCGACAGCTATATGTAGACCCAAACCAACTGTCAGAGAATTTAAAACCTAGTTAACTTATACACCACACACTTCAGCAAGCTTCATAAGCAGAAGCACTATAGAACGGCAGCGCACCTTCATACTAGCTCGACAGTCACTGCTCACCCCTCTCAGGCCTGGGCAACCACTCACCTATTTTCTCCACAGAACAGATCTGCATTCTGACATTCCATAGGAAGATGGCCACAGTGTGACTCCTTTTGCACCTGTCTTCTTTCACTTGGCACAGTACCTTTTTTAAATTTACTTTATTTCATGTGTATGAGTGCTTTCATGTGTGATGTATGTCTGTGCATCACGTGTGTGCAAGGTTTTCCTGAAGGTCAGAAGGGGGAGCTGAAATTAGGAGTAAAAGACAGTTGTGAGCTGCTGCCCGGGTGCTAGAAATAGAACCTGGGTCCTCTGCAAGAACAGCCAGTCTTCTTAACAGCCGAGCCGAGCTCTCTCCAGACCTGCCACAGTATTTTAAGGTTCACTGGTTTTGTAGCAAATGTCAGTACTTCATTCCTTTTCATGGCTGACTAGTATTCTACATGGTATATATATATAAAACCGTAAGATGGACTGTTGGGTTGTTTCCACTTTTTGACTATATAAATAATGCTGCCAAGAACCCTTTTCAAACATTCACACATTCATTCATTCATTCATTCATTTATTTGGGTTTGAATACATGAGTATGTAGTACATGTGTGGATGTCAAAGAACAACTTGTGAAGTCAGTTCTCTCCTTCCACCATGTGGGCTCCAGGGATCAAACTCAAAACATAAGAGTTTGTCGACAAGTGTCTTTACCTACTGAGCCATGTTGCCAGCCATGCAGGGAATATTTGTGTACAAGTTTTTGCAAAGACAATGCTTTGACTTTCTTGGGCTAAAAATAGAAATGCTAGGTCATGTGGGCTATGCTTTAATTTTCTGAAAAACTGCCAAACTGTCTGCATTTTTTTAAACTAAACTTTTTATTTGGAGCTAATTATAGATCTACACATGCCTGTAAAAACAAGGCGATCCAACATCCTTAACCGGTTTCCCTTATTAATCACACATTACAAAGCCACAGTACAGTACTGCAACCCATGAGAAGGACAGTCAGGACAATGCCTATCTTCTTCACTGCCTGGCCCCTAGTGCAGAACTGTACCCTCACCACCCTCAGACTCTGACAACCACAATCTCTTAATAATTCCATGTTTTGCCAAACCTGGTGACAGAGGCTTTAATCCCTCGTGGGAGATGGAAGCAGGCAGATCTCTGTGAGTTCAAGGCCAGTCCCCAAACAACAACAACAAAACTAAACTTATAAGTTTATACAAATATCATACAATATGTAACATTTTTTATTCCATGTAACTGTCTTGGGAGTTATCAATAGGTCTTTTCTCCCATAATACGTCATTCATTTTTTTTAAGCATGTAGCAATATTCTAATTTGTATTTTTTTTAAAAGACTGTGTATACCCAAGCATGTACATGCCCATATGGGTGTGCACCTACAGAGGCTAGAAAACGATCCTGTATCCCTCTGGAGTTGCCCTACATGAGTGCTAGAAACCAAACTTAGGCCCTCTACAAAAGCAACAAGTCCTCTTAAACACCTAGCCACCTCTCCAGCCCCATCACAGCTTACATTAAAAAAAAAAAAAAAGAAAAGAAAGAAAGGAAGGAAGGAAATGAAATTAGGGCTGGAGCAATGACTTGGCGTGTAGGAGCACTGGCTGCTCTTCCAGAGGACCTGGGTTCTGTTCTCAGCACCCACATGGCAGCTCACAACCACCTACAAATCCAGTTCCAGAGAGAGATCACACCACCTTCTGGCCTCTGTGGACACCAGACATGAACATGATATAAGACATACACACTGGCCAAACCTCCATATACACAAAATAAAAAAATTAATTAAGATTTTTAATTTGTGTATATATGTATATCTGCACATGGATTTGTGAATATATGGAGTACTCAGAGAAGCCAGAGGCATTGGAAACCCAGGAAACGGAATTACAGGCAGTTTTGAGTTTTGTTACAAAAACTGAAAGGCCCATCTCTGCAGCCCCCATAGCCTGCACTTCTAAGAATATGTGTGAATTGAGAGTGTGTAGTAGAATCTGGTTTCTTACATTTAATACAATAGTTATGAAATTCACAGAATACAGACATGTTGGTGATCTGTGAGTGGGTGGGTAACTTGTTCATTTTTATTGCTTGTATTCTATTTTATATGCACTGTCTTTTACCTGCTAACAGCCATTTAGGTGGTTTCTGGTTTGGAGTGATTAAAAACTAAGTTGCTATGAACCTTCAGCACAAATATATATTTCCATGTTTCTTGTGTAAGGGTCTAGAAATTGGATTGCTGGGTAATATACCAAATATATTTACCTTTGTAATGCATTGCCTTCCCAGGTCATTATGTGCCATTTATATCCCCTACTGTGACTCCCCATTGCCTCTCACTTTCACACACACACTTCTAATTAACAGTCTTTTCCATTTTTAACTGTTCTAATGGGTGTGAACTGGCTTCTCTTTGTGACTTTTATTTGCATTTCTATGCTGACCAATAACATTGAGGGACTTTGAAGAGATCACTGTTAGCATTTTTTTTTTTTTGGACAGGATCTCACTATGCATACAGAGACACAGAGATCTGCTGCCTCTGCCAACACCTGCCCAGCATCACATATATTGAAATGTCATTATCCAGATGTTGCCCACTCTCTATGGGTTTTAAGAATTCTTTACAGCTGGGTGTGTGAAAAGCAACTGTAATTCTAGCATTCAAGAGGTTAAGGCAGGAAGATCAGAAGTCCAAGGTTATCCTCCTACACCATAGGGAGTTCAAGGTCAGCCTGGGCCTACATGAGGTCCTGTGTCCCAAAACAAAAGAGAAAAGAAAGGGAGGAAGTTAACTTACTTAACATTAACATTTTGATTCCTTGTTGCAAATCCTCCTGATTCTGTACGAAGCTCAGGCACACACTCTAAGAACCCATCTTCCTGAAGCTCAGGCACACACTCTAAGAACCCGTAAGGAGCACCTGGGTTAAGACTTTCACACTTCCACACAGGGGATGTGGCTTAGCTGGCTGAGTGCTTGTCTGCATTTAACCCCCAGAACTGCATACCTGGGCATGGTGGCACACATCGTAACTCCAGCACTCAGCAGGCAGAAGCAAGGGGATCAGGAGTTCAAGGTCATCTGAGGCTACATGAGAGACCTTGCCTCACAGAGGTGGGGGGAAAGATTTTCAAAGAATAACACGTATTATGGAAAATCACTTAATAATTAAAGCATATTTATATTAATGCCACCATTTTATGCTTAAAAGAAGTTGAATTATGATTATCCACTAAAATTTAAAAAAGCGGGGTATTTTCAGCTTACAAAATCTTCTGGAAGATTTCTTCAGAAACCTTCAGTCAAATGAGAGTAGGTTAGTGTGCATAGGAAAGATCCACAGCTCTGCCAAGAACATGGCCTAAAACAAACACTGCAAAGAGAAATTTCAATAAATCTTACAAAATAGAAACAAAGGCAAAATGTGAAAGGATTTATACAAACAACTCAGCAGCAGGAACACAGTGGATGAGATGGCATGCCCCTTATCATGCAGTTTGCTCAGCGCGGTGCTTAGACTTCACTCAGCCAAAACCCACAGTTCTGGCTCCTAACCCAAGACATCATGCTTTCCAGCCACTTCCTCCTCTTTTAACCAACTACACATGCACCTAAACATGACAATTAATATGGGATTTATCTGAACAGAAATGTTCACCATAGAAAATCAGAAAGAAACAGAAAACCACAAAGGCCCAACAAAGAAAATCTCTAATCAAGCCTTACTTCCTGGAAGAACTGTTAGTGTTTTGGTGGGCAGCCTCAGAGTCTTTCTTTCCTTCTCTCCTTCCTTTTCCTTCCTTTTTCTTTCTTCCTTCCTTCCTTCCTCCCTCCCTCCCTTTTAAGTCATGGTCTCATGTAGCTCAGATTAAGCTCTATCTCACTATGTTGTTGCAGATGACTTTGAACTTGGGATCCTAACGCCTGTCTCCATCAGTGACTGAATTAGAGGCACTCACCACTCTTCCCCCAGTGCTGGGAACTGAACCCCTAGGTTTCTCCCATGGTAGATAAGCACTCTATGACTGAATTACATCTCCAACCCCCACTATTCTAGAATAGATGGAAACACGGAAAACACCTTTTCTATACTTTGAATATACTTGTTAAAAACAAATATTTTCCTATCTCTTAGTTTCCTTAAAACAATTTCTTTTTTTGTTTGTTTGTTTGTTTTTTGTTTTTTGTTTTTTTCAAGACAGGGTTTCTCTCTGTGGCTTTGGAGCCTGTCCTGGACTAGCTCTGGAGACCAGGCTGGCCTCAAACTCACAAAGATCCACCTGCCTCTGCCTCCCAAGTGCTGGGATTACAGGCGTGCACCACCATCGCCCGGCAAAACAATTTCTTAAAAGTATTTTAAGGCTAAAGGAAAAACTTTTTTAAATGTTTGAGTTACCAAATACCAAGAGAGTTGTTGGAGTTACAAGAAAAACCAAGAATAAACTTTTAAAGATTCTTATAGTTGTGTGTAGTGTGTGTGTGAGTATATGCACATGTGCAGGCAAGTGTCACTGCATGCATGTGGAGGTCAAGTCAGGTCTCTGCTCCCATCTTCATGGGGGCTCCATGCACTGAACTCAAGTCACCAAACTTGATCTACAAGTGCCTTTAACCACCGAGTTCTCTCTCCAGCCCAAGAACTAAATAGTATACACATTAAATAGAACTGAACATCCCCCAAACAACAACCTACTACGAGAATATTTTGCAAATATGGTATTTTCTACGTGGTAGGAACTGTAACAAGCACTTCACATATGTACAGTCCCTGGGACAGGTATTGTTGCTTTACTAGTGTAGGGGAGAGGTGAACAGGAACAGAAGTCAAGCAGTGCCACTACCACAACAAGCTTAAAGGCAGCAGAGTCAGAACCCAGCCACCCCCAACCCCCCACCTCTCTCTGAGCCTAGGGCTGCACACTCTAAAGGCAAGCTCTGCAATGGCAGCTCCAGCTGGGCTTTATACTTGCACTTCTCAGAACTTTCTAGGGGTAAGAGTCTTTCTCGCTTTTCTAGTTACTGGGAACTTCAAGAAGCTTTTGTTATGTGGGTTTTACCTATCAACACTTCATCTGGCTAGAATGTAAAACAGAAAACTTTTCAAATCTCATTCTCCACTCATTTGTGGATAAACTCCACCATGTAGCTTTAGAAAAATATATTGTACACTCATGAGACCACAACAGTGTTTTTTTTTTTTTTTTTTAAAAAGGTAAACAAGGTTTTAGATCTTGCACCATTGAAAGAGCTCAGGATATTAAAGGGTTCTCAACCACACCCTGAAAGCCACTGAACTACTCTGTAGTCTCCTCAATAGAAGCCTATCACACCATGATTTAAACCAGTGGTTCCCAACTTTCCTAATGCTGCGATCCTTTAATACAGTCCCTCATGTTGTAGTGACCCCTCCAACCATAAAACTATTTTGTCGCTAATTCATAACTGTAATTTTGCTACTATTATGAATCATAATGTAAATATCTGATATGTGATCTTTAAGGCGTCGAGACTCACTGGTTGAGAACCGCTGCTTAAAGGCATACTCTGACATTCACAAAAGCCAAAGCAAGATAGCAGCCTAGATGGCCACCAACAGATAATTAGGTAAGAAATGTGATTGCTGGGAGGTGGTAGCATACACCTTTAATCCTAGCAATCAGGAGGCAGAAGCAGGAGGATCTCTGTGAGTTCAAGGCCAGCCTGGTCTACAGAGCGAGATCCAGGACAGGCTCCAAAGCTACAGAGAAACCCTGTCTGGGGGGGGGGGGGGGGGTTGCACTTACATACACAACAAAGGCATTTTATTCAGCTATAAAGAATAACCATTGGATAGAGGCAGCCCAGCTGGTAAAATGTTTGCCATGCAAGCATGAGGACCTTTAGAGACCCAACCCCCATAAAAAGCTGGGCATGGTGATAATGTGACTATAACCCTAGTGACAGGAAGGCAGAGACAGGAGAATCCCTATGAGTTCTCTGGCCAGCTAGTCTAGCTGAATGAGTGAGCTCCAGGTTCAGTGAGAGATCAAAAAAAAGTAGAAAGCAAGAAAGGAAGACACCTGCTGCCAACCTTTGCCTTCATACTACAAATGAATACCTCTCTTTCCCTCCCTCCCTCCCTCCCTCCCTCTTTCCCCTACACACCAAAATCATGTCATTACCAGGTAAACAGATGGAACAGGATATCACCATGCTAAGTGAAATAACCCAGACTCCAAAAGAAAAAGATCACAGATTCCTCTCACGTGTAGAATCTAGACGTCTATGTATGTGCACGACACGAGAGGAGGGTTAACTATGGGGAGATGTAGGGTTCCAAAGGGAAAGGAGGCTCACGTTCCTCTCACATGTAGAATCTAGATTTAACACATACATGCACATATATGGCATGGAAGCAGAAGTGCACTATCTGGAGGGATGAAGGAGACCAGAGGCGGGGGTGGGACAGACATGAGTAAAGCACGTATTTTGATATTATACAAAACTGTGATAATGAAACTGATTACTTTGTACACCAACTAAAAATATTAATAAAAAAGGAAACTCTCACTTCACAAACAGCCACGTTCTGAAAAACTTGCCTAAAATACACTGCAATTTTTTGATCATTTATTAACTGTTATCATATACTAACTATATCCAAGAGTCACATACACTGATCAATCCCCCATTCAGTGGCACTTACATTCTGAGAGACAGCTACATCAAGAAACCAATAAATAAGTCATGAATCTGTCAAATGATAAATGATGTAAAGAAAATGATGCAAGATTTTACCATTCCCAACCAGAGAAGGGCTAACTGAGAAACTAAAGCTTAAGCAAAAAAAAGTTTTATTGAAGTTTTTTGTTTGTTGTTTTTTTGTTTTGTTGTGTTGTTTTGTTTCCCCCAAGACAGGGTTTCTCTGTGTAGTCTTGGCTGTCCTGGAACTCACTCTGTAGACCAGGCTGGCCTCAAACTCAGAGATCCACCTGCCTCTGTGCTGGGCATCCCAAGTGCTAGGATTAAAGGTATGCACCACCACCGCCTGGCTTATTGCAGTTTTTAAATTACATTTTATTTATTTAATATGAGTACATGCATGTGAGGAACAAAGGTCAATTTGTGGGAGTTGGTTCTCTTCCTTCCAACACGTGGGGCCCAGAGATCAAGCTCAAGTCCTCAGGCTTGATAGCTAAGTGCCCTTACCCACTAAGCCATCTTGCCAACACTGTTTTGGAAAGGTCTTAGACTGCAGCTCAGGCTGGCCTGAAACCACATATGTAGCCTAAGCTAGAAATGAACTTGGGAAACCTCCTCCCTTGGCCTTTCAAATGGTGGGAATATATTTAAACCACTAGAACATAGAGATGCATTCCATCTCTTACTATGTGTTCTCCTGCTTTTGAATTTCACGTCTCCTCTACAGGTGTGAAGCGGAATCATGGCATTAACTAATATGCATGAGAACTGTGTGGTCTGGTAGCATACATTTCACCACTGCAACTCTTTCTCACTTTAACTTCCCTCATACAGCCCCTCCATGCTCACTCCGCTGCTACCCGCTACAGGCCCCAGACTGTGACCCCATGAGCTCAGGCCAACACTGCCCTTTAGCTTCAAGAAGTACAAGGGTTCAAGTGCTGGCAGTAGCACAGGGCCTTTAGTATTTTCCTTGTTATTAAGAAGAAAAATTTTAAAAGCAATGCATGTGGTAATCATAAAAGTGAGACTCCAAAAACGTAAGCCTGTATAAGTCTCAACTTTGTTTAATTTGGCACTGTTTTAATAAGGCTAAAATCACGGTTCAGAGTCTTGACAGCCTGCTTCATCCAAAGAGAAACAAAAAAGGGGGAGAGAGAGAAATGAAAGAAGGATTCAAATTCCTTTGATCTTCATCTTAACTCCGGGAGAGTCCAGATCAGTGAGTCAGAGAAAGGGCAGTCCAGTGTAAGCCAGAGCAGTGAGGACAACAGCTGTCTGTCTGCTACCTGTCTGATGAGATCATCACCCAGGCCAGAAAAGACAGCAGGACGAAGGTGGGTAGAGAAGGGCAAGTCTGTGGTACTCAGACCTTACTTCCTAGGGGCGGGAACAGGTACTCGAACAGTTTTTTTATCTTCTCCTTGCCTTCCGTCTCTTGAAACAGGATCTCTCTACATCATCCTGGAACTCACTGTCTAGACCAGGCTGGCTTCAAGCTCCCAGAGACCTATCTGCCTCTGGCTCCCCAGTGCTGGGACTGAGGTGAATACCACCACACCCTGCTTTTATCTTCTCTCTTAACGCAAGGAGATGGGGGGTCACATCTAGCCTTCACACTAGAGATCTCTGGCATCTCTTTTTAAATATCTTGAAGCAGAAAGAACACTGGCAAGAGAGTGTGGGAACAAATCTCTTCCTATCTCTGCCATAAATTAATTACATGATTTCAGAAAATAAACCAACCCCAAAGGCCAATTTCCTCTTTTCAAAAGAAAAATAAGACAAGGAAATACCTAAATTGTCCTTCAAACTCTACAATTCCTTAAAAAGAAACCAGGGTGGGTTTTTTTTTTCGGGGGGGGGGGTTCAAGACAGGGTTTCTCTGTACAGTCCTGGTTGTCCTGGAACTTGCACTGTAGACCAGTCTGACCTTAAACTCACAGAGATCCAACTGCCTCTGCCTCCCAAGTGTTGGGATTAAAGGCGTGCACCGCCACCACCTTAGAAACCAAGGTGTTTCTAAGCCCACAATGGTTCAAGCACTCAGAGATCTACAAGTAGGTGA
This sequence comes from Onychomys torridus, assembly GCF_903995425.1. Lineage (NCBI taxonomy): Eukaryota > Metazoa > Chordata > Mammalia > Rodentia > Cricetidae > Onychomys > Onychomys torridus. The sequence continues at coordinate 46,268,029 of NC_050458.1, forward strand.
TATAAGGCCAAAGGCTCTGAGGTTTTTGATCAGCTCTCTATACTTCTGAGTGTTGGGGGTTCCTAAAAGTACCATGCTTCCAAAATGGGCCAGACTTCATCTGCCTAGTTTGTCCCTTGCGTCTTGCCATCTTTCCCAACCCTCCTTTAAATGACTGTCATTCCCCTGTTCTGTATGTTTGTTTTAAAACAAACAGTGCAGGGGCAAACGGCCATGATCAAGGAAAAAGAAGTCAAAGAAATATTTAGGAATTAAGTACAAAGATATCAAAGGATAAGGACGTTAACTAATGAACAGAGGAGAAACTTTTCAATTAGTGAATTTTTGAATAAGCAATATACAACTGGTGTGAAACATAAATGATCTAAAAGGAATACCCTTAAGAACAAACATCTCTGCAGCACAACCATGAGTACACTCACATAGGCTATGCTCTGCTTCTCAGGTCGAGTAGTAGGGTCCACAGGTTTGTGTCAAAGTTTACATACCTAATACCTTTATGTACCTACATATCCTTTTGCATTTACAGCATAGTTCCAGGATGAGCTCAAAAGAATACTCAATTGCTTTGTGGAGCACTAAGTCTCTTCTACTTCGGTCTCCTGTCTTTCATCATCCTCCTTCCCTGAAGCAGCCACAATGACCAAAGGTATCCTATGCATGGACAAGTGTGAGGCCTGAGGTTACACACTTATGTACACAAGCAACAGGGGGGAACGGGCCAGCTGACTCCTTAACTGTACCCCAACATGATCAGGCACGTATCATGAGTGCAAAGCAGACCTGGGAAACCATCCTAATACATTCTGCCAAGGAAGTCTGTCTCACTGTTATGGAGGAGTGAACTGACAGAGTGGGGCTGGCTGGGAAAAGGCAGAGGGCCGCCCAGCTGGGGTCACACACACACTCTGTCAGGCCTGAGCCCTGGCATACCTCCATTAAGAAAGACACTCTTAGGGCCAGCTTCAGAAATCTACAATGTCCATTTCAAGTCATTTTCTAATTGTGACAATCCAGACAGATTCCCATGGCAGTGACATGAACTCTGGTCACGGTTTGTCCGTAACACTAGGATCCTACCCAACAACACCCTTCATCACAGACAGGGCACACTACAAATTCAGGGAGGCAAAAGAACATCAACTGTGAAAGCCATAAAGCCAGCTGGAGGGTGGTGGTGCATGCCTTTAATCCCAGCACCTGGGAGGCAGAGACAGGCGGATCTCTGTGAGTTCGAGGCCAGCCTGGGCTACAGAGCGAGATCCAGGACAGGCACCAAAACTACACGGAGAAACCCTGTCTCGGGGGGGGGGGGGGGGGTAGGGGGTAGGGGGGGAGACATGAAGCTTTGGATGAAACTGGCTAAAACAAAGGATGATGGCCACTGGATTCATTTATTCATGGAAGAAGATATTATAAAATAATTTAATAAAAATCTTAATTTAAAGGCTTATTAATGAGAATTAAGTCAAACAAAATTCCACTATTCTTCAAAAGATAAATTAATGTCTACCATGTGCCACCACCAGGAGTCCACATCCATGAGTGATTTGCTCGTAAGAAGCTGGAAAGGGCTGGAGAGAGAGATATCAGGGGGCACACGATTGCCTCTAGCTCCAGCTCCGGCCCCTGTGTGCTCCTTCACTTACATGGGCATGTCTACACACACACACACACACACACACACACACACACACACACACACTTTACTAAAAAGAAACCTTTTTTAAAGATGCTAATGGTCTAACTAGGAGCCACCTGTAGGGATCCCTGGCATGCACTGTGAAGGTGGCACTACAGGATGACAGGACGGAGGGTGACCCTACTGAGACAGGTTCACGGAAAGGCAGTATCCAACTGGATCCAAACAGCTCGAGACCTCCAGCAGTGTGAAGGAGGAAACCCTCACAAACACTCAAGGACGCCCTTCCGAAACCTCCAGGCCCCAAGGACTGAGTGAAAACTGCTGCTGAGCACAGTGAACCCCAAACTATTGTATCGGCACCTTAAAATTTTGCCTCTTCAATTCTGTCTGAAGGATTTAGTTACTTTACGGTAGGAAAAGCATTTCTCCTGGAGAGCATATACTCATGAAGTACGGATTAACATATTTCTTGGCTTTTAACAAGAATCATTGTTTACTGACATTCCATAGCACATTCGTTTCATTTCCTATCATAATGGCTGCTGCACTATTGTTATAACGGGCTGGTGGCTATGACACTCCAGAACTAAACAGTAAAGTTTCACAAACCCATCCGTGGTGGGTATTATTAAATGTTTTTGAACATTTCCTAACTTAAGTAATGGGAAGGCCATCCCTAAACCCAGCTTTGCAGTGTTTATGGACATAGCAAAAAGATGAAGCCCATATCATCACCTTCTCGGCAGACGTTTGGTCGTACCTGTATCCAAGAGCCTCGTCAATTTCATCCACACTTGTCTTACATACTGTTGTCCTTTGAAAGTTTTATGAAGTAGCTGGTCTGACAGATGGGTGACCAGGCCTGCCCAACATATGTTATAAGAAAACCTACTCTTAGACAGGAAACTACAAAGAACAGTCCTTTCTTTCCCTTTTAGGGCTAGGAACACTGAAATTATCTTAGGGGAAGAAACTTTTTAACCTGTACTATGAGATGTTAGTGTCTGAGATAGAAGGAATGCTCAAATATTAAAATCTGTCCCTTAAAGTAAAATACACACTTGCCCACACACAGCAGGAAATTGGAATACAGATGGGAAAAATCGAGTCAGTTTAACCAGGAGCTACTGAGATACCTCATCAAAGACAGATGGGAAACACTCAGATAAGCACACTATTTGTTTAGAACCCAAAGCTCCAGAGATCTGTGGGAGGGAAAGAAAAGGCAACCTGAAAGGCACAGCATGCTAGAACAGAAAAATTCATCAGATAAATGACTCATTATGGCTGTGTTTGTAAACCAGAAAAAAGAGAATGGCTTGGATCCTTCTTCCTTGGCCCTTCCTGTCCACGGCGTAACCTACCGGCATCTCCGGCATCTGCTCCGTCTTCAGCTGATGTGTATCTGGACCTGACAACACACTACCTAAGCACTCCCCAAGGACGGCAGAGACCAGCCATGCCAGAGATGGAGTTTCATTCTCCGCGTGGGGCCAGGGGATGGGGTAGAGGGTGCAAATGCCACTTGTGTGAATCTTTCTGAAAACACTACAGATTACATTTTAGTATAAGTCTAAAAATAAGAGAGGGAACATTCTCTATTTTTAGATATCTGACTTACAAGTTTTAAAAACACCAAAAGTAAAAGAAACCATTAAAAACTATCTGGAGTTTTTTAATGTTTTAAGAGAAGCTTTGAATTGAAAAACTATTTTTAGAGATAGAATTTCAAAAATCTGCATTCTTTCTGTTAACTGCTTCCCTATCTCTACTGTTTAACCCAATGTTGTGCTGTATCAAGAGCATTCGTCCCCACAGACGCTGTAAAGATGGAATGGAAGGCTGTGACAGAAAGGAGAAGAACAGCGGGTGAAAGCGTCAAAGATCCTCTCAAGGTGACGTACAAAGAGTAGGTTTGTGACTAAAGACACACTACAGAAAGCATCTGAAGCAATGTAATTACTCTTCACTAAAGCAGTGCCAAAACCAGCGATAAAATGGTTAAAGAAAAGCAAGTAGGTCCCTGGCTGAACGCTCTTCAGGTCAGTTAGCATCTAATTCAAAGCTATGTCTAAACACTGAGACATGCAGTTAAAGAAAAGAATTTTAAAAACAGTAAAAACCTGAAAATGCAATGTTTCCTGAATGATGTGTGTTTCAGCTTCCCATCTCAGACCAGTGCTAGCACAAATGTGCTCAACCATTCTAAAGACGCCCGTGGCAAAAGAGCTTTGCAGGAAATAAGGGAATTACCTGACTGCACAGCCATCATTAGCATCTCGGGCTCCAGCAGAGTCATGGCAGAGTCTTCACGGGGAAACAGCTCACAAACACAAAAAGTCCAAGTCACAGGAAAAGTCTAGAAAGGTCACAGCAAGCTTTACAAATTCAGTCTCATGCCTGTGCGCAAAGGAGAATGTGAGAACTCACTCCCCTCCTCAGAGAAGACACCAATTCTCCACCCTTCAGGCAAGTCAAGATGGCCCGGAGTTGAGTGACTGCAGACAGGAAGCCCAGCGAGCGCTCCACAGAAGACCTGAAGTTGGTGGTTAGAGCATGGCTCCTCCCCTCCGGTCCTCTCGAGGGGGAGGGGAGGAGCACAGAAGGACTTGGGAAGACAGATCAAACCGCTTTCCTCTCTTTTAGAAATGGGAAGGCGGGGTTTTATTCAAAACCCTACCAGAAGGAACTCTGGGCTAATTCAGTTTAGGGCAACAAAACAAACACAATCCAAACTCAATCTCATGAAAGAAACATTCGGGGATCACATACATATCAACATATATATATATATATATATATATATATATATATATATATATATATATATATATACACACACACACACACACACACACACAAATAAATGCATATGCCACATAACTTCGCTGAGAATCCCAACAGCCTTTCATACGTGGTATTTATAGGCAATAGCTAAGGAAGCTGACCATTTAACTACATAAGTTCAACTGTTTCCCCAGCCCCTCTCCAATTAAAATATGTTCCCAAAACCATAGAACACATTCCAGAGTGGTAATCTGCTTCTCATATCTGCTGGTCCTCCTAAAGAGCCCCTCACTGCCAATGGGGGGTACATGCTAGCTGTGAATAGACAGGGTGCCAAGGATAATTTTCCTACAATGCTCTGAGATCATGCTGGATATAGGGAATACACTGGAAAAGCATCACTTCCCTGATAGATTTCAGTCTTTTCATACTACAGGGAATGGACATGAATGGACATAGGCATTCTGCTTTCCCTAGGGAGAAAACAAAACAAAACCTAAGATCCTTTTAAATTACAGATAGGAATTATTTCATTTGCCTCAAATTAAAAGGTCATTTATTCCTTTGGCAGTGTTTTTTATAACTGATAAAATAAAGTGATAGTAAGATGCTTCTGAGCCGTTTGATGGACTTTTAATAAATACCTGAAAACCAGAAAGCTGTTGGGTTGTTATCTAAATTTCTGACCCTTTCTGGTGCAGCACACTAGGGCAACCTCAGCCCAGTGAATGCTTTAATGCTTACAAAGTCAAACAAACAATAAATGGACACACTAGGAAACCTTTTCAAAGAACAGCTTCACCAAGAGGGCAAGGAACAGAAGAAAAGGCAATGCAGATTTGAGGTAGGGAGGGTCTGTGGAAGAGAAAAACTCCCTTTCTTTCTCACTCCAAGAACATCATGTTTAAGAGCCGAGCTCTATATAGAGCTGCGGGAATGACTCAACAGGCAGCGGAGTGGCAGCCAGTGTGGGCGCACACCGCTCTGGGAGGCAGGAGCATTCTCACAGGCCCTTCTGGTAACCCAGCTCCAACTGGCAGATGAAAAATGAGTGAATGTCAACTGGGAATGCTTAAGAGTCTGGCCAGAGGTTACCAACTTGGGGAGAAGCATCCCTAAAAGGCTGAGTCATCCCTTTGACCCTCTAGGACTAAAATATGCTATGTGAGGGGTTTTGTTTGTTTTGTTTTTTCCATATGAAGCAAATTCTCACTCACAGTTCTGTACTTAGAGGGGAAAATGACAAACTCCAAGACTCCTGCATAAAGACTGAAAGAAGGGCACAGACTGCCTCCCTCCTGCCAGGCACCTCTCTGCCGCAGGAAGTGCTCACAATGCCACGCGTGTCAGCGTTCAGCCCACAGGAGACACTGTCACTTATGTGGTAGACAATGGCAAGGGACAGCAGGCTTCAGCTTATTTAGATCTTTACAGCAAGTCCTACTCAAACCAACTCGGGACACAAGGAACATCATTTTTAAAAAGCTGTTTTTAAAACTGAAATCTAAGTAACTTTTAAAAATTCCAGAAAGTAAGACACTGTCAAAGAACACTGTCATTGGCTATTCTCAGTTGTCAACTACATCTGAAATTAACTAAAAGCCAAACGGCTGGGCACACCTGCAAGGGATTTTTTTCTTAATTAAACCATTTGAATGGGAAGACCCATTTGTGATCTGGATCTTTGAGGTGGGAAGATGTACCTTTAATCTGGACCACCCCTTTTGCTGGCAGCCATTATAAAGGGCACGGAAGAGGGGAGCTCGCTTTCGCTCATGCCAGCAAGTACTTCTTCAGGATTCTAGTACACTGCAGACCAGCTGAGACATCCAGCCTCGTGGACCGAACAACTACTGGATTCTTAAATAGACAGCTATTATTGGACTAGCTGGCCCACAGCCTGTAAGCTGCTCTAATAAATCCCCGATGGATGGATGGATGGATGGATGGATGGATGGATGGATGGATGGAAGGAAGGAAGGAAGGAAGGAAGGAAGGAAGGAAGGAAGGAAGGGTGGATGGGTGGGTAGGTAAATAGACAGACACATACATACATGCATACATATATACATACACAGATATATAGATACATAGATTCACTCATTCATTCATTCTATAAGTTCTGTTCCTTTAGAGAACCCTGACTAATATAAACATCTACACATCCACAATCACTGTGCAAACAGACTTTAGGATAGCGCCACCCCTTGCCCTGGCCCCAGTTCCAAAGTATTGGATTCAAAGTATTGAAACTTCAGTTCCACAATTTTTGTGTAAGTTGGTAATACTTCATAAAAACAGAACTAAAAGATATACTGATAAAGCATACAAAACTAAAATATATATTCTCTACATTGGGCTAAGAACACCAAGGGAATGAAGGCTAACCAAATGTAAAATAAAACAAAAGCTTTGCTTATAAGCATGGCTCTCTAGATAATCAATGCAAATTTAGCATGCTCTATTAATTCACTAAAGGGACATTATACTACAGGTATTAGTATAGTTCGTAAATGTGTAACAAGTTTCAGTAATTATTTAAAGCACTTAAACAATGTTATAATAAAATAACTGTATATTGCATATTCCTCTACTCCTACCCCATCAGACGCGAAAACCCCCAAAATCTTCAAAATCTGAAAGAAACAGACAGAGCAGTGTCACAGACTCAAAACCTAACACTCAAATGACAAGGCAGAAAGACTGAAAGATCAAGGGTACCTTGGGCTACACAGTGAGGCTACACAGTGACTTCAAGGAAGAAGAGAGAGAAAAGGAAAGGGGGCGGGGAGCAGCACCACCAACAGGCCTTTACACGAGGTGAGTCCCTCTCAGAGTGTCAGAGTGGCCATACCTCCTGGAAGCTTCTGGTCCCTAAAATGCATTCTTTTCCTGCCTCTTTAACCTTCCTTCTCAGAATTCCAAGTGACTCCTCTTTCCCTGCTCCTCTCAGGATACCCTTTCCTTCTTTTACACATTCCCAGGCAATCTCATCCTTCCTGAAGGCTTTAACTAAATTTCACTCCATATCTAACTCGGACATCACTCTACCCAGCTATCTTAAGCACATATGTCCAAAAGCAAAACTTTCCATATCATCGCCCACTCAAGAGATGCTTTTCCTTCTTACTTTACATAGATCCCAAACCATAAACTTATACACCTTTCAGCCCTGAACCACTAGTACGTTACTAAATGCAAAATTAGTACCAAATGTAACTGATTACCTCATAATATATTCCTCAAAACAATTCTTTTTATTCTATCCCTTCAACCAATGCTTCATTGCAGGCCTTTAAATATTGCCCAAAGTATGCAAATAGTTTTAACTTACAGAAAAATGTAAACACATAGAAAGATGGCAAAGAATTGTGTGATAAACTGTTTATGTTACCATCATCTACCTGGAAACTCATACCCCAATGGCCAAACTTGTTCCAACAGACCTACTATGTTCCCACCACCACAATGTGTCATTCCAACAAATCCTAGGCATCTAATTTTCTATATGTTAAAAACACAAAACTATCCAGTATAACTGCAGTGCTACCGTGTTTGTTTGTTTGTTTGTTTGTTTGTTTTTCAAGACAGGGTTTCTCTGTGTAGTTGTGGTGCCTGTCCTGGATCTCACTCTGTAGACCAGGCTGGCCTCGAACTCACAGAGATCCACCTAGCTCTGCCTCCTGAGGGCTGGGATTACAGGCATGCACCACCACTGCCCGGCCCCCAAATATTTTTAAATCCTTAAAATGATCAACTATCTAGCTAGTGTCTAGACTTTTCCAGCTATCTCATAAATTTTTAGAGTTGCTTTATTCAAATTAGGGTTCACAGGTGACAACACGTTTCATCTCATCAATGTGTCTCTTACATTTCTTTTAATCTTGCACTTTATTTGATGAAGAATGTAAACAGCCTTCCCACATTTTGGATTTTGCTGTTCTACCATAGCATTATCTAATATATACATCATTGTATCCCTCCTCATTTCCAGTTATTGGGAGTTAGATATAGAACCCCAATCTAAGTTAAGTTAAACCTTGGGGCAAAAATATGTCACAGACTGTAGTTCCTCCTCAGCAGTGCCACGACCTGTACAGCTTTGGTGTTAATGAGAAAATGAAGAAAGGGCAGACATATGCACAGAAAAATCTAAAACTGGGTAGGCATGGACTCTAACAGTCCAGCAGCAGCCCAGAAACCCAACAAGTTTAGGTTGCTGAGCAAGAAAGCAGGTGTGTAACACATCTGGACACGGAGGAAGGCATGCTAGCTACACTCAGTAGGTCTTCAAATCGTCTCAGGTCTTGGTAACTGGGAGGAGGAAAACTAGGTAGGTTCTGTACACACTGATCAAGTGTTCAACTGTTCATAAACACCTGTGCTCAGACCACAGGGAGGCTCTGCCATTGCTCTGAGCCTAACCGGGGAAGGCTTTGTCATTTCCATGGGTTTGAAGCATTGGGTTATCAACACGGCCATGCCCATGTCAAGAGCACACATTCATTCAGGAATCCATCAACTCCCCATACACCAGTAACTTTTCCTTCTCATATACAAGGAAGTCAGAGGACAACCTGCAGGACTCTACTGGTCCTGAGGATAGAGCTCAGGCCACAGCCCAAGGGAACTTCTTAACTATCCTGCTCCGCTCCACTTGGGCCTACTTTAAAATGATCCTTGCTAGCAATTGATTCTTTTGCTGTTGTTGTTAATTTCTTCTGATTTATTTTATTTGTTTAAGAGTATTTATAGGCAGGTGGTGGTGGCGCACGCCTTTAATCCCAGCACTCGGGAGGCAGAGCCAGGTGGATCTCTGTGAGTTCGAGGCCAGCCTGGTCTACAGAGCGAGTTCCAGGACAGGCACAAAGCTACACAGAGAGCCCCTGTCTCGAAAAGAAAAAAAAAAAAAAGAGTATTTATGTATAAGTGTCTGAGTGAGAACATACCACACATGTGCAGATGCCCCTTGCTAGGAATTTGATCTGTATCCTAACATCTTGTGTTTGTCAGTTAATGACAATGAGATCCTCATCTGTCTTGTTCATTGCTCTCTAATACTTAAAACTCAACTGAAAGAAGTCCCAGAATAAATTTTCCAACATTAAAATGGTCATACACTTTTAGTCAGTATTTCTATTTTTAAGGAAATAGTACACATACACACACACACACACACACACACACACACACACACACACGAGCTTTAAGAGATACTCAATCAAACCATTATCTTGTAAAATACACAAACAGTTTTAAATACCCAACTGGGGAGAAGATCAAAAATATTCAACAGCACATGAAAAACCTTAAGCTACAGGCTGCACGGGAGCAGGACAGACAGACACATAACACATAAACCAACAGTAGTAGAACATAGGGGGAAGAACACCACATGCTGACAGTGGTTTCTCTGGGATGTGGGGCAGATTTCTGAGGAGCTGGGTTTTTTCTCTACTGTCTATTTTTTTGGAGTAGGGGGCTCTATCTGGGATCTGTTCACTGGGAGCCTGGCTCAACATCTGACGAACAAGATGGAAACCTGATTATCTTTAAGACGGGGATGAAGTAGTTTAGGAAAATCTCTAAGTCACTTTATAAATAGAGTCATCTAATGAATCTTGAGATTTGGACATTTTCAAGTGAGACTAAATCTGGAAAATCCTTGAGGCTTCCTGGGGAACATAGTTTTAAAAGTCTCTTTTCTTTCCCCCAAGAAAATATTATAATTTGGATCTGAAACTTCCCACTCAAGTTTTTTACTTCTCTCAACAATTAATTAGTACCTCCTGTGCAGCACTGTGGTGTGAAAGAACACAGGCGTCCCCTTACTGAGAAAAAACACACAAGATTGGCCCTTCCTCCCCTGGCTGTAAAACATGCAAAACAGCAATGAGGACTTCTTAAATCACACACAGAGAGAAGGAAAAGCCACTTGGAAGGGAATGAATGTCACTTTCCACTTCCATTCTCTTTCATATAGCTCTCCCTACCCGCCCAGCAGCCTAGAAAGCACACCATACATTCTCTTTCCGGAAGATATTTGGGATCAACTAGAGAAAGGGAACTCAAAGAAAAGGTAACATTTACAACAGTATCTAAATACGGGAAACACTTCAAGGGAACTGGAGGGCTAAAGCTAGCATGCAGGGCCTCGGTTAAATTCTCAGTGCCACAAAGTAAACAAGGAAAAGTAAATGGAAGAAAACAGATGAAAGACCACCACAAAGCGATGACAGAACTTCATATAGAAAGAACTCTAACACATCAGAGAATGTAGTCACAAGACAATAATCTAAGAATAATATCAGGTCTCCAAGTTTACAGACTTACATGTCATTTCAACCAAATCCCTATAGCAATATTGAAATTCAAAAGGAAATGCAAAAAACAAAGGGCAGATAAGAAATCCACTCTTGGAAAAGAACAAGGTAGAAGGAGTTGCTATTCCCATATAACATGGTTTATTCCAGTTAGCATAACTCAAATTATGAGGCATTTGAGTAGGCAAAGACTGAAGAACCCATGGAGCAAACACAGTACTCAGAAACACACCTACATATCAGTAAATCCTTGCACATGAAAAGAATGCCACTCTGTGAGCAGTGGGAAAAGGAGTCTTTTGAAAAAATGGCAATCCATCTGAGGGGGAAATGGGAGCTTTATTTTTACAAAAACTTTTCCAGAAACACAAGTCACAAAACTAATTATAGGGTTGGGGATTTAGCTCAGTGGTAGAGGGCTTGCCTGGCAAGCACAAGGCCCTGGGTTCGGTCCTCAGCTCCGGGGGAGGGGGAACTAATTATAAAGGACCCAGTTACAACCAGGTCTGCGATTCCAGTACTCAGGAGGCTGAGACAGACTCGCAGTTGAGTTCAAGGTTCGTTTGTGCTATACAGAAAGGTCCTGTCTCAAACAAACAGCACAAAACCCCTAAAACCAAACAATAATAGGTAGAAAAAACAAACAACTATACTAAATTTGGGAATTTTTCATCAAAAGATACTTTAAGAGGGATTAAGGGTATAGCTCATCGGTAAAGCACTTCCCCAGCATGTCTAAGATCCTGAATTCAAGCCCCAACACCATACACACACACACACACACACACACACACACATACACACACACAAAGATACTATATGGGCTGGAGAGATGGCTCAGCTGGAGAGATGGTTAAGAGCACTGGCTGCTCTTCTAGAGGACCTGTGTTTAATTCCCAGCACCTACATGGCAGCTCACAACTGTCTATAACTCCAGTTACGGGGGATCCGATACCCTCACACAGACACACATAGTAGGCGAGAAACCAATGAACATAAAAAAATAAAAACAAAAATAAAATCTTAAAAAAAAAAAAGAGAGAGAGAGATACTGCAGGTAGGTGTGGCGCACGCCTTTGATCCCAGCACTCGGGAGGCAGAGCCAGGAGGATTTCTGTGAGTTCAAGGCCAGCCTGGGCTACCAAGTGAGTTCCAGGAAAGGCGCAAAGCTACACAGAAAAACCCTGTCTCAAAAAACTAAACGAGAGAGAAAGAGAGAGAGAGAGAGAGAGAGAGAGAGAGAGAGAGAGAGAGAGAGAGAAACTGACTACAAAGAAAAAAAAATCAACATGGGAGAGAATATCTGCAAACATCTAAGCAACAGCAATTTTGTACGCAGAATATTTAAAGAACTCTTTTTAGTCATCAAGGAAAAATGGTAATAGAAAGATTTAACTTGCTCCTTTATAAAAGAGGAAACCCAAATGATTGACAAATCTAAGGGAATCAAGAGATGACATCTTTATATAGCCAGCAGAGAAGGACACTGTAAAACAGCAGCCATCCAAGGCTGGTAAGATCAAGGGACAATCTGAGCTGTCACACACAGCTGAGGCTGCATAAGCTGTATAACCACGTTGAGAAATGGTTTAACATTATTTAGTAATTACATAAAAAATACAAAATGTTCATCTTCAGTATATTATGAGGTATGATTACACACATACCAAGATACATAAAGACATCAATAGTCTGAAACTAGGAACAATATAAATATACACAAGTGGAATGGATCTATCTATCTATCTATCTATCTATCTATTTATTTATTGAGACAGTGAGCCCTGTCTGTTGTGGAACAGGCTCTGTAGACCAGGTTAGCTTCAAACTCAAGAGATTCCCCTGCCTCCTGAGTGCAGGGATTAAAGGTGTGTGTTACAACAACCAGCTTGTGAAAAAGATTTTTAAGAAGATGGTATTCCTTTATTTATTTAATTATTTATTTGTGTGTGTGTGTGTGTGTGTGTGTGTGTGTGTGTGTGAGAGAGAGAGAGAGAGAGAGAGAGAGAGAGAGAGAGAGTCACATACACAAACATACACATAGGGATGGACAGACAGATGGACAGTCAGACAAGACAGATTTTTTTTCTGTTATGGAATCCATGAAAGCATATAATACACAGTAATGAAAATGTATAAATCACAAATGTACACAGGATTATGGAATACTAGCTATGATGAGCAAACAAGGAATAAAAAAATCATTTCAGTCATATACATTTCAACTAACTGATAGATTTATTTAGGAATGAATATAGAGTTAGTAAAAGAAATTTATAATACATTCATTTACTGAGTGCTAAAGCTCCTTGAGATTGAAGCATCGTGGAGAAGGCTTTCCAGGCTTCTCCAAGCTCGGGATGGACACAACCCACAGGCTCAAAGAAAATAAAGGAGTGGTATGAAAACATACTTCCCAACTTCTCCCCGTTTAGGCCACCAAAGTCTCAAGTAAGCAAAGGCATCTCTTAAGGGGGGTCACATATCAGATACTTACATTACAATTCATAAAATAGGAAAATTACAGTTATAAAGTAGCAACAAAATAATTTTATGGTTAAGGGTCCCCACAATGTGAGGAACTATATTAAAGGGTCACAGAGTCAGGAAGGTTGAGAACCACCGACCTAAGGGCACCAACTCTTCAGTAAACAGATGTCACAAGCTTGACTAACCCACTGCTTTTCCACATAAGACATCTTTAGTAAAGCACATCTGAGAAGCCAATCTTCACTTCTCCACACACAGCACAGCTGTGTACATTTCAAACCCAGGACTTCCGCGCTCTAAAATGCCATACTTTCTTACATCACAGTCTCTTTTCAGGGATTTTCCATATCTACTCCAACCCCGACCTCCCTACAAATGTGTAAACCTAGGAGTGTCTGCTCACCAGCACACCCAACCTCTTATTCAGGACTGAATGCTCACAGGAACAAAACGTAAGGAGGAAGTAGAAAGGCAGAGTAAATACTCCAAGCAGAGAAGGTAGTGTACAGACCGATGGGGTGAGAAAGTCAAGAGTAATGTCAGTAGAGGAAGGCTTTGCATAAAGATCAACAGGATAAGACTAGGGGCCTGCTCTATCCACAACAAAAACAACACTGATGAACTTGACAGGCAGTTTTAGATGCAAGTGCAGTAGTGAAATCTCTAGGATGTAGAGAGTAAAGACAATGATGGGTAACACGCTGACACCACCACCCCCAAACAAACAAACAAGTAATTACACAGACAGAGCAAAGTGAGACTAGATGATGGCATCAGAAACCAGGATGACGATTTCCTGTGAGCAGAGAAAAGAGCACTGGTTGGGAAGCGGCACAAGGGGGCTCTTTTCTTTGCCCTTTTTTGTTTTTGTTTTGTTTTATTTCAAGACAGGGTTTCTCTGGGTAGCCCTGACTGTCCTAAAACTGACTCTGTAGACCAGGCTGGCTTCAAACTCACAGAGATCTTCCTGCCTCTGCCTCCCAAGTGCTGAAATTAAAAGCATGGGTCACCACTGCCCAGCGGGAGCTGGGTTTTGGTAATGTTTTATCATTTCTCAGTTGTAAATACTAGTTACAATAAGTATGTTTAATCTGTGACAACTCATTAGAGAAGACAGACAATGCTATATTTCAGCAACAAGCAGTGTACCAATGTCTGAACCTCACTTTGAAGTGCATTGGACACATAAGATGGATCGATAAAAGAGATGGACAAATACATATGGAGTGTTGGAGGTAGAGCTCAGCAAGGTGGCATACTCCTGTAATCATATCAATTAAGGGGTTAAGGCAGGCCAGGCCAGGCGGTGGTGTTGCACGCCTTTAATCCCAGCACTCAGGAGGCAGAGCCAGGTGGCTCTCTGTGAGTTCGAGGCCAGCCTGGTCTAAGGAGCGAGATCCAGGACAGGTGCCAAAACTACACAGAGAAACCCTGACTCAAAACAAGAACAAAATAAAACAAACAAACAAAAAGAGGCTAAGGCAGGAGGACCAACAAGGCCAGCCCAATTCATACAATGAGACCTCGTCTAACTCCAACTTCTCACCCTTCAAAAAAGCCAATGGTACAGGGATGGAGAAACGGCTCAGTCGTTGAGCGCACCTGCTACTTAGTTCCTGTCCTGTTGCTGTGCAGAGACACCATAATCAAGGCAACTCTTACAAAAGAGAGCATTTAACTGGGGCTTCCTTACAGTTCCAGAGGTTTAATAATGGTGGGAAGATATAGTGCTGGAGAAGCAGCTGAGAGTTCGACATCCAGATCCATAGGAAGCAGGAAGAGAGAGACACTGGGCCTGGCTTGGGCTCTTGAAACCTCAAACCCACCTCCAGTGACACACTTTCTCCAACAGCCCTCCTAATCCTTCTCAAATAGTGCCACTCCCTGATGACTAAGTGTTCAAATCTAGGAGCCTGTGGAGGTCATTCTTATTCCAACCACCACACTGCTCTTGCAGAGGATCCAGGCTCAGTTCCCAGCACCCACATGGTGGCTCACAATCATGAACAACTCCAGTCCCAGAGGATCTGACAGCCCTCTTCTAGCCTTTGCAGGTAACAGGCACACCCAGGGCACATCCATACATGTAGGCAGAACACACACACAAAATAAAAATAAATTTTTAAGAGGGTAGTGGTATACTCTAAGGGGAGAACAAACATGTTCATCACAAAACTCTATTAAGTATTTCAACTTTTCTTTGAGAAAAAGTATCTTTTATTGCTATTGTTTTGTTTCCAGAAATTAAGTAACCTTAAAACCATGGGTAAGAAGAGCCAAAACAATTTAAGAAACAGAGAAAGACCATCCTATCAGATAAGACTAATTAAAACAATGTATCAATACAGAAGATAGAGGCAAGGCTGGTACTCTGAAGGGAAATTATAAAGTGACTAAGAGATTGGATCATGAAATACATATATTACTAATTCATAAAGTAAATAAATAGCAAATAATAAACATGAATTGTAGAAGAACACACAATTCCTGAACTACCAATGGTTCAATTTGCAATTTTTTGACTTGATGGTGGTACAAAAGCATACCTATGCCACCACCCTTTTTCTGGGTCTACCAGCTTTATGTTGGGCCATTCTGCCCACTGTAGTCTCATGAAGTGTCCTGAGCCTGTCTAAGTTAGGTGGGCCTATAGGCTAGGCTGTGAGGTGGAATGGTTCAGATGTGACACGTTCCTGACATTTGATCTTCAACTGGTGGTGCTCATTTGCTGATGCTCAACAGGCATCTGCTGAACTGATGAACTACTGGAGAGAATGGGTTGGAGTCAGCAGAGCAGCAGGAAGGTAAACTAAGGCAGCCACAGTACAGCATGGTAGGAAACGTTGGATCCAACTAAAATAAGCTGGTCCTCTATTCACAAGAAATATTTAGTCAGGTGGTGGTGGCGCACAGTTTTAATCCCAGCACTCGGGAGGCAGAGCCAGGCAGATCTCTGTATTCGAGGCCTGGGCTGCAGAGCGAGTTCCAAAACAACTAGGGCAATACAGAGAAACCCTGCCTCGAAAAACCAAAAGGAAAAAGAAAGAAATATGAAGACGAAAAACTTTCACCAGACATGAAGTAAGACAAGGATGTGTAACATCATAAACTCTGGTTCAAAGCAAGCAATACAGGAATTTCTTAAGGACTCACCATTCTTCCGTTCACTAAGTGGAGGTAAATTGGGGTTCCTGCCAGGATGGAGGCCCAGGGTCAGCTCGGGCTGCAGGGACAGCTCCTGCAGTTCATTGGCAACAGCTTCGCTCTGGGGGCTAGGAGCCGCAGACAGGGACAGGAGCACGGGCTCGTCATCATTTTCCCCGGCCCCTCCTCCGTCCAGCCCATTCACAGCAATGACGGAAGGGGGCAGGCACACCACACTGGAGAAATCCACCTTGGCTTTCGTGATGGCAACCTAGAAATTGGGGAAGAAAACAGCAAGTTTAGATGGTACAATAAAGAAACTGAACTGCTGAGCATATATGGAATACCAATGTTCTAGGTTATGGAACAGCACACTATCAACATGCTCAAAAGTTTAAGACAGCATCTCTCTACATAGTTCAGGCAAAACTCAAATCTGTAATGCTCCTGCCTCAGCCTCCCAAGTTTTTGGATTATAGGCGTTCACTGCTGCAACCAGTTTAAAAGGCTTTTGTAAAGTAAGTGAGCACGGTTATTAAACTCCTCAAAGCGCGGATTTCAAGTTTGCTACTGCCTTCAATTAACTCAGAGGACAACATACAGTTAAAATAAAAGCAACACACATGCACATAAAATGGCTTAAAAGGAAATGCTAATCAAGAGAAAGTATCCTGAGAAATGACAGACAGATTAGCACGGCATTGAATTAGCATAATGCATCATCATCTCTAGGGTAGGGAATTAGGAAAACTACTTTGTAAAGGAATATAAAAATGTCTATCTGGTGATGGGTAGAGGGTCAGCAAACCATTACAAGGATATTCAATCACAGTACACAGAACTAGGATATTAAACACAAAACTCCTCTTTTCTGTGCTGAAAGTGTTTCCACAAACACCATGAACAGTTCTAAGACCTGTTGGGCTTTCTGCAAAAAATATGGCAAACACCAGCCCCACAAAACTGATACAGTCCAAGAAGAGCAAGGATTCCCTGTCTGCCCAGGGAAAGCTAGACACAGAGTGGCTACAGTGGGCAGACTATGCCTAGACTGGGCTAGGCTGAATGTTGAGCCTGACCACAAATCTAAGAGAATGCTGGCTAGCACGAGGTTCGAGCATTCTGAAGAAAGGGCCATAGAATCAAGTTCTAAGCAGATTTTGTTATGAAGACAATAAAAGCAAGAAAGAGCTTTTACTTAAACAGACAAAACAAAACTTCTTATAACATTACAAGGTCTTTAAAAAATGACAAAGAGAAAAAAATCTTTTTTAAATAGCAAAGTAGTCCATACCTGTAAGCCCCAAGAGACTGAGACTGAAGGATCACTAAACCCAGGAGTTCAAGACCAACTTGAGCAACATAGAAAAAAAAACCCAACCCCATCCCCAACAAAGCTCAAACACTGTATGTAAGCAAGGAAATAAATAATGAGAACAATGATTGGTTAGGGACATAGCTGAGTGACAGGACACTTACCAGCATGTGGAAGTCACTAGGTTCAATAGGTGCCACAAAAACAACAAAACCAAGACAAGCAAAAACTCAACAAAACAATATATACAACTTAGAAGTATTTCCAACAAATGAGACTTGATGGCAAAGCTGCATCAGTTAAGAACACATGCGTTCTCTGAATACTATTACTAAAAATCATTTTTAAAGTATTTTATTTTGAATGTAAAAATGCTGACTCTAAAATTATTTGAGTAACATATAAAAAATAGGAATTATGTTAAAACACAAGAGATTTTTGTTTTCTTATACTATTAAAGTTCTAATTTTCTCTTCTTTCCCAGATTTACATATTTTAAAATCAGATTAAATTGGACACATTTACCAAGTACACATTATGCCTTTAAGCACATACACATTATGAAATGACTGTTTACTTTCTTATAGATTCCAAATTTTTCTAAAACACATTTTTTTTTTTTTTTAATGAAAAGGCTGGGTTTTAGTGTGGGGCATTTACCCACCAACTCCCACAGCTCCCCAGAGTTTTCTTGAGTGTGAGCAGCAGGAAATATTAGATAGAAGTATTTATAGTGCAGAGATAAACAGATAGAAAATACAGGATAGCCTCAAGAGGGCCTGGAACCTTTTCCAATGGGCCCAATTGTCTCTGCCCCAGGGTATTTATAGAAACGCCAAGGGGTGGAGCAAAAGACCTCCTCCCCCAGCACAGCCAAGTGCAGACCATCTCAGACACCTGCACTCAGGCCCATGGCCCTAATCATCCTCTATGCGGACCTGCTGGGTAAAGCCACGAGGAACCCGAAAATGGGCTCCCACATTTTAGTCTAGAAAAAGAACTGGTGTTCCCTTGATTTTACATTGAAGAATCTTTTTTAAAAGATTTTAAAAACCAATAAAATACTAGACAGCCATCAAATTAAGAAAGGCGCTGAACCCAGCTGGCAAGCAGCCTTTCCAGCCAGCATGACTGAGGTGGTGGACTTGGTGGCACACTAACCTACCAGTTCACTCAGGTGGTAGCAGTTTTCCATCACTCAGTGCCCTGAGATCATGTTGCATTTTATTTTCTCCTGGTGACTTGCTTAGGTAGTGCATCCAGTGATGTCCAGGCTGTGGTTGACTCTTTACAGTGCCCTACCCCCCCTTAAATCATGGTGCTTCCCAACAAGGGTCAGCCAGGGACCACAGCTTATGGGACCTTGCCAGAAAGTATGGCTAAGAGTTACCTGTGAGCGGGACACCCCCATACTCAAGAGTGAGTGAGAGTCGGCAGAGAAAGCAACTTAGAAAGGTCTCACAACTACACAGGTGTGGGGGTGATGTTTAGAGGGTGCAGTGAGCAACACTGTCAGCTCTTTCTGGGATAGGGAATGTGAGTTCAAAGTGAGAAAGGTGTCCTCCATTAAGCAACATCATCTACAGATCATGTTCCCTAGTCGAAGAGAAAGCTGCACACATTTAAACCTGCTGTGGGATGGTCTGTGTGTCAAATGTGTTGCTCTGATTGGTTAAAATAAATAAAGTGCTGATTGGCCAGTAGCCAGGCAGGCAGCATAGGGTAGGCGGGACAAGGAAGAGGAGAAGGTGGGGAAGTGAAGGCTGAGGGGAGATGCTGCCAGCCACCGCCATGAGAGAAAAGACATAAGGTACTGGTAAGCCACGAGCCATGCAGCAAAGTATAGATTAATAGAAATGGGCTAAATATAAGAGTAAGAGCTAGACAATGGTAGGCCTGAGCTAATGGCCAAGCAGTTTAAATAATATGAATGTCTGTGTGTTTATTTTATAAGTGGGTTGCTGGACTAATAGGGCTTGGCTGGGGCTGGAGAGAAGCTCTCCAACTACATAAACCCACTAAGGGAAGGAAGGCCGCCAGCCCTTCAAGGCCTGTTCTGCCTGGAGTCGGGTGTTTTAGGTTGGAAAGAAGTCTTGTGTTCAGAAAGCTTTTAAGTGTGTGGTTGGCCTGAAGCTTTTACTGGGGTATGTGTCTAGCTTGCTTTTCGCTACTGGGATATCACATTCTGACCAAAAGCAGCTGGGGGAGAAAGGGTTTATGTCAGCTTACACCCCTGTGCCACAGTCATCCGTGAGGGAGGTCACAGCAGGAACTCCAATACTGACAGTCAAGAGCATCTGCCACAGACACCACACAGGCCACTCTGATGTGGGCGGTCCCTCGGTTGAGACTCCCTTCCCAGATGACACTAGGCTGTGTCAAACTGTCAGCTAGCTAGACAGTAGGACAGGGTGTTCCTCCTGTGTCATCTTTCCATAAGCTTACTGGTCTATTACTGCAGAAACTTTTTTTCCTTAAAATAAAAATTATTTTTCTTAGAAAAAAAAAAAAAAAGAAAAGAAAGGCACTGAACACTAAAAGACCCACATTCCACCCTACCCTCTAGCAACCCTGTATCTGTTGTGAGGGCTCTTTCACTTGAGAGAAGGAGACAAAACCATCTAACCCCTCCTCATAGGGCACAGAAACCCAGCTACAGTTCCACCAAGTCTAACCTGGGGAACCAATAAGTTTATTGGACTTACAGAGCTCAGGTGAGCAGCTAATTACTCACAGGGTGACCCCAGAGCAGTCTCACTACTGGAAATTCTCACACCAGCATGGATGACTTACCTATAGAGCTGCATACACAGGACCTGCCCATTTGGTTCACCCTCTACCATCTATGTACTCCAGTGCCTTCAGAAACTTTGAAGCCACATGCTACTAGGGAAGAATTACACACAAATAGCCAGGAGGTTCAGGAGAGAACAGACAGAATCTCAGGTGTGGGTTCAATGGCCTTCCTCCTATGAGAGCACACCAACAGTCAACAGGTGTGGTCTTGAAGAGTCCTTTCCAAATGATCCAGTTAGGATGATAGCTGTTACACCCTAGCACATGCGTCTACCTGCTCAAATATATAAAATACCTCATAAATATGCAATGGATTTTAAAAGGTAAGATGAGAGCAATGAGGATTGAAGATGTCATAATTAAAACTAAAGAATTTCAAGGTCAACTTGGGCAACACAGTATTACCTACAGCACCTTCCTGAAAGCAAACAAGCAATCGAGTGAATGCAAGGATCAACTTTTCCTACTTACTGAGCTTAAAAGAATAAAATCATATATTCTACAAAATGTTTATTTTTCACTAATAATCATGTTCCTCCTAAAATGATTAGAAAATTAACAACATTGTTGGAATTCTGAGCTTTGACACTGATGTTTTACTATCCCAAGATATAATAAAGATCAGTCCTATGGCGTTATGATTTTTTCCTAATGAAACATGAGCAGGCTGTATGAGTTCATAAGTCTGGAATTCATTTGATATATATAATCAATATCTTCAGAAAATATTTAAATTTGGGGGAATGTGCCCCCCCCAATCTAGCACTAGACATAAGAGGGAAGTGAAGATCAACTTTTGTTTAGTGAGATGGGGGGTGAGGGTCTGGCTCTGCTGCCTGGGCCTTGAGTTCAATCCTCTTGATTCAGCCTCTCAAGTAGCTTAAATTACAGGGGTGTGACAGCTTCGATTACTCCTGGTTAGTTTTCCATGTTAAAGCAAAAGTGGTATTTCCCAGAACACAAATTACTAAGGAAGGTAGCAGATTTCATTGGGACTTGGATCGTGACTGTGCCTTTTACTACCTAGAGCAAAAGAAGTAGAAAATTGAAAGATTGTTTTAACAAGAGTTATTTCAGATTTTAGTGCTTTGAGATTCTGGTGGGGTTTTGTTTGTTTTTTTGTTTTTTTTTTTTGTTTTTTTTTGTTTTTTGTTTTTTTAATAGAACCTCATGTATCAGAGGCTAGCCTCAAATTTACTATGTAGTAGAGCTAACCCTTGAACTCCTGATCCTCCTTCTCAGAGCTGGGATCACAGGCCTACACTGCCACCATCATTTTATGCAGTACTGGGGGATCAAATCCAGGGCTTCTTGCATGCTAGGCAAGCATTCTATCAAATGATCAAATGGATCAGGGATAGGATGATCACTGCGAGCTTGCTGGCTTCCAGTCTTACTGAGAAAAAACAAGCCCCAGGTTCAGAAAGAAACTTTGACTTAAATCTTGATTCCCCCATCTTGATTTTAATAGCTTAATAATAAGTAAAGATCTATATTTATAGAACCATTAAGTGTTTGAAATTTTTAAAAAAATCACTTAAAATTTTACATGTATAATTTACTGTTGTGGGTTTTACTGAGTAAATTAGATGATGTGCTACAGTGGCATTTTCTCGGGTTTCATGAAACAGCCTTTACAATGCCCACATCAGAGTCAATCACAATAGCGTTCTTCCAGAGGCCACAGGGCAGCCAGAGCAGACGGAGGCACCCAACAAGGACGACCTCACAAGCTGCTGACGCTGAGAAGCATATTACTTTCCCTACATTTGTTTATGCTTAATAATATTCTTTTTTTATTTAGATTTTACGTGTATGAATGCTTTGCCTACATGTATGTATGTGTACCACATGCATACCTGGTCACTGTGGAGGTGAGAAGGCATCAAATCCCCTAGAACTGGAGTTAAGAATGTTTGTGAACCACCATGTGGATCCTGGGAACCAAACCCAGGTTCTCTGCAAGAACAGCCAGTGAGTGTTCTTAACAGATGAGTCATCTGTCCAGCCCCCTTGATAATTGTTCTAATGCTTAAAAATTTTAATTTATTTAGTTGTGTGAGGAGGGGTACATGCCACAATGCACTTGTGGAGGCCAGAGGATAACTTGATGGAGTCAGTTTTCTCCTGCCACCCTGTGGGAATCCTAGGATTAAACTGAGGATAAACAGCAAATACCTTTACCTACTGACTCATTAGACTGGCCCCATTTTAATGTTAATGTATGATTCCTGGATCCAGAGAAATGGCTTGGTGGTTAAGGCACTGTGGGGGTTTGAAAGGGAATGTCCCCATAGGCTCCTAGATTTGAATGCTTGGTCATCAGGGAGTGGTTCTATTTGAAAGGATTAGGCGGTGTGGCCTCTTGAAGAAAGTGTGTCACTGGGTGTGGGCTTCTGGCTTTCAAAAGCCCAAACCAGGCCCTCTCTTCCTGCTGCCTGCAGACCCAGATATAGAACTCTCAGCTACCTTGTCTGCCTGTACACCACAGTGCTCTCCATCATGAGGATAATGGACTAAACCACTGAAATGGTAAGCAAGCCCCAAGAGTCACCATGGTCAGCTAGGTGGTGGTAACACACTTTTAATCCCAGCACTCAGGAGGCAGAGGCAGGTGGATCTCTGAGTTCGAGGCCAGCCTGGTCTACAGAGAGAGATCCAGGACAGCCAGGACTGCACAGGAAAACCCTGTCTCGAAACCACCTCCTCCCCACAAAAAAGTTGCGGTGGCCATGGTGTCTCTTCACAGCAACAGAACTGTGACTAAGACAGACAGACAGACAGACAGACAGACAGACACTGCCACCATGAGGACTAGAGTCCAGACTTCAACATTGACACAACAAGCCAAGCATCTGGCACAGGCTTTAATACCGACTCCAAGGTGGGTCAGGGACAAGATGATCACTGGGGGCTTGCTGGCTTCCAGTCCAACTGAGAAAAGCGCGCGCGCTTGCATACTCACACCATATACACACACTGGTACACATCCATGTACACAATTAATCGGTTGATAATTCAAACAAAGCTTCAATGGTTGAGCACTAGTCTACCAGGAATGAGGCAGCCTAGGTTCAAAAATATTGATATAAAAATCTTCCACAGGCAAAGGAAAGACTTGGTGAAACAAAGGAAGGTTACCAGAAGCCAGAGAAGGATAAGCAACGACAAAAGAGAAAAAACTTTAACACAAGACAGGTCTCTAGCAAATACGTTATTCTCTACTCATTTTCAAATACCCCAATGCCATGTGTCCAGAAAATCCTAATACAGTATGACAGTGTAGAGAGGGGTCATCACTATGAATCAAGTATCCCTGTTGGTTGCTAGGCATCCCTAAATTGAATGTTTCAATGTTGTAAGCTTATAAATCTACCAGAAAGACCATTTTCTGGTCTGATGCTTCATGTATGATCAGCAGCAGCTAGAACAAAAACAACATGGGGCAGGGTCATCTCCCACAACCCATCTGTTCCCTCTCCATTCCACTTCGTCTTTCCCCACTCAACCCCACCCCCTTTCAGGCTGCAAGCCTTCTGTCTAGCTCTCCTAAGCAACACATGCAACCCAGAAGCAACAGCACAAAATGTGTCAGAGAATGGAAGGGCTTGGGAGACAGCAGGTAACTTGAAACACAAGACACTAGCAGAGTTCATAAGCCCAATGGCAACGTTGGTTCCATACAACCAAATGTTATAGTTCCTCTGAGGATAGATCAGTTCTTTTGATTATTAAGTTTTCTGCATGAGTATTTTTAATCTATTAGTAGGTTTACATATTTCTTTTAACTTATTTTTAAGAAAAGATACCTCAACTCACAGAATACTGTGTCTAAACAGATGTTTGTGCATGTGTATACCCTCACATGTATACAATCTGACATGGAGGATGCAAATTAGCTTAAGTATTTTGTGGGAGCTTACTAGAGACTGTCTTGGGTCACACAGAAGATGAGGAAAACAAGTCTTAACTAATGTCCATACCCTCCATCGCTTCTAACCCTATCTACCATCTGTACATGACTTAACTACTCAGGACTTCTAGAGATAGTCAAAAAACCATCTTTATCTTGGAAATCATGAAAAGCAAGCAATACAAGAATTACAATACAATACAAGCCTAGCATGATGGCTCACACCTGTAATCCCAGCATTCATTCTTCAATAAATGTTTACTGGTACACTACCTGCCAGGTACTGAACAAGATCTTAGGGTTTAGAGCAAAGAAGATAAATTCCTGCCCTTGGGAAGCTTCTACTCCTCCAGGAGAAAGAACTACATGAAGAGAAACAACCAGGAGAATAGGCAGGGGCCAGCCTGAGCAGGAAATCCGTGTGGCAAACCGCATGGTTCAAGTACAAAGTTTTATAAGCTGTATCTGGAACAGAAAGCCAGCCTCTAGCTCTAGAAAGCTAGAAGTGGCATTATCCATGGTTAGGAGGATTGGCACATCCAAGGTTAGCATGGAGAAGAAGAACACTTAGAAGGAAAGGAAAACTGCACTCCACGGGATAAAACTCCCAAGTCGTACTGAGGTCTCGAACTCACGTAGTAGTGGAGAAGGGAACTGACAGTGTTCTCTGAAGAGCAACAGACCAGATCTACTGAATTAATGTTGAGTGAGCAAGACAGGCCTTGTGGGACATGGTGTGTATGTGCTGCAGGAGGAGAAATAGAAGGAAGTGTCAAACAAGACTTCAATAGCTACGTGTGCAGCACACACCTATGTTCCTAGAACTTGGGTAGTCTTGTTAAAAGAAACAGAGAAGAAAGGGGCATTTTATCTAAGCAGGTAAAACTGATTTTGCACATTGAGTCCTGGGTCCAAGGCCATTATAAAAATGTCATTTGAGTTTCCTTTAATATGAGAGTAGGGAAACCCAGATATGAAGGCAACACAGAGAGATTATAAAGACTACAAGAACAGAAGGGAGGGGCTGAAGAGATAGTTCAGCAGTCAAGAGTGCTTCCTGCTCTTACAGACGACCTGGGGTTTGGTGCCCACAATGGGCCAAGCACAAATCTCTATAACTCCAATTCCAGGGAATCTGACAGGGTTTCCATGGTCACCTGTATGCACATGGAGCACATAAACTCACTAAGGCATACATACATGTAATTTTTTTAAAAATGAATAACCTTTAAAAAAAAAAAAACAGAAGAGAACAACAAAAAAGTAGCAAAGCTGTAAGAACAAGTCAAGGTATAAAATTGCAGAGGGGGAGTTGGGGATTTAGCTCAGTGGTAGAGCGCTTGCCTAGCAAGCGCAAGGCCCTGGGTTCAATCCTCAGCTTAAAAAAAATAATTGCAGAGGGGATATTTAGGTTAAGTTAATTAGTTCATAAATTTGGAACAGAATGGCTAAGGGAGGAAACGCCATCACAGTAGGTCAGCTGAAGAGTCAGGCTTTCCCAGCCTCCAACTGCCTACTTAAGCTCTCATCCCTGAGAATCCTAAATTAGTATATACAGCAAGTACCTAATTACATATCAACACTGTCTTTCATACTATTTTAAAAGGGCAATAGAGCTGTAACTTTATAGTGCTGAGGGGCAACCAGCTGACCCCAAACTTAAAGACACAAGTAAGCTCAAGGGCTTATATAAGGGGCATGAGCTCGCCAGCTGGAAACAGCAGAAATAAATAAAAACAGGAGAGGAGTTAAATGTGTATCTCGTCCCCGTGCTCAATTCCTGTCTCACCGACTACTGCTCCTCTTCATCACTGCCATCAAAGTCCTTTCAGTGTCAATAGCGTACAGTGTACCCAAGAGGGGTTTGGTAGGCAAGGCAGCATCTCCCCTTGCCTGAGCAGCCCAGTCTGAAAAGACTTCCTGGGATAGACCTGACTCTCACCATCAGACATTGTTTTAGGCACTGAAGGTCAACAGACAACATTTCTCTGCTGAGCTGAAGCTTACAATATTAGAAGTGTCATTAAAAAAAAAAAAAAAGGCACTCGGGAAGCAGAGGCAGGCAGATCTCTAGGAGTTTGAGGCCAGCCAGGTCTACAAAGCAGGTTTTAGGCCAGCCAGGGCTAAAGACCCTGTCTCACCAGGCATAGTGGTGCATTCCTTAAATTCCAGCACTCAGGAGGCAGAGGCAGGCAGATCTCTATGAATTTGAGGCCAGCCTGGTCTACAGAGCAAGTTCCAGGACAACTAGGACTGTTATACAGAGAAACCCTGTCTTGAAAAACTAAACAAACAAAAAGACACTGTCTCAAAACAGATAAAATAAAACAAAAGTAAACAGCTATACAATAAAATAATCTCAAGTAACGATAAACATTTTATAGCTAATTAGATTAAATGGTCAAGAAAGGTCTCATTGAGGAAATGCTATCTGAGCTGAATTGAGAACAGTCAACACTTAATGACTACTTAATATAAGAGAGGCACTCTACCTGTCTGTTTTCACTCTGGAAACACTAAGAGCGCCCAGTTTTAAAGTTGAGGGAACTTGGAGCTCAAAGGTTAAGTTATTTGACCCTGCACACCCAGCTTCAGAACTTATGCCTCTAATTACCCTACAAACACGCTCTGCGTGAACTCGAGAAGAAACAGACAAGACAGCCGTGCGGAAGGAGCAGCAAACGCAACCTGAAGGCAGCGAGGTAAGATGAGCTGCCAGAGACCTATGGTGGACAGGGAAGCCAGATGCCAGCAGAGGTTCTGAGAAAACAGTGCAAGGTTGATCTGCCATTTCAAAAATCACTTTGACAGGGACACAAGAACGACGGTAGGGAAGCTATTTCCTGTAGCCTGCTTCTGACTCTGAGTTTAACTCACTATTTAGCCTGTCCCCAAATAGCAATGGAATGTTCTTTAGATTACAGCTATGATGTGTGACCTGCCTAGGTTATCTCACCATGTTTGGTGATACTATTGTTATCGAAGAGTCTAACAAGAAATAAAAAGTGTAGAGACATTAATCACAGGGTAGTGTTTTGTTAAAAGCAGTTAACATAAATTTCACAATTTACCTTATCTCATCCCTCTTCTGCAGATAATGTTTGAACCTGAAGCACTGTTTTCAGCAGATGACCTCATCACGTTCTTTGAACTTGACGGCCCACAAATATCACAGGCATGCTTCCTATGATTCACCAGCAATCCTCCTTCGTGGTGCTCAAGTTCTTCAATTTTCAAATGTGGAATTCCATTGTGTTTTTAAGAGATTTCTTTTCTAAGAGATGGAGACATGGATACTTCAACATGCCCTTACTATGTATCAGATTCTGAAAAATTATGTGATCTATTATGAGAAAGCATTCAGGATCGGAAGTTTTTAGTCACTTTCACTAAATCTCCAATAAACCAGCATAAGCTGAAATGTGACCAGGCCACAGAAAAACCTGCAGTACAGAATATCTGCCACAGCAATCTGTTCAGATATGAATGAAACTAGTTATTTTTTTAACTGTGACTTTGGAATGAGGAGCCTGTTGAGACAAAGCTCACCTAGGCGGAGGAGGGCAGGCGTGCACAGTGCCGGGCTTTGTCTCCCACCACAATGGAGCATTTAAAGAGAAGTGGCAGGGCACTTCGCAGGGCCAGCAGCCTCTTCCTCTTCAGTTTCCCAATGAGCTCCTTTCCAATACAACAAGAACATGCTCCTGCTTCACAAAAGAAACGGCCAGGGGTTTCCTAAATTCCCAATCCAACATTTACAAGCATTTTGAGCACCGTATGTTGCCATAAAAAGAATGAAGCTGCTGCAGTTCTGGAGGAACATCCGACACGTCACAGAGAGGAGCACCTACCCACGGCTATGCAGTACCCGGGGGTACTGTAAGAAGTCAGCCCTAGAGCAGCTGAGCACCTGTGCGTGCCCGTGGAGGGAGGGACGGTCAGGACAACGCACAACTGCACCCCAGCATTAGAGCTAAGACAAGCAGGCAGTGGTGGGATGCTCGTGGATTATTCTTCCAATTACATTTTAGTTGTAGGAACTAGCTTTAAAAAGTATTTATTGTGTGTGTGGAGGTAGGTGGGTGCACAAATGCCATGGCACATGTGTGGAGGTCAGAGAACAACTTTTGGAAGTTGTTAGTCCCGGACACTAAACTCATACTAGACTTGGCAGCAAGTTGGCTAGTGCCTTTTACCCACTAAGCCATCTCAATGGCCCCAAACTAGCTTATGTCAGTGTGTGTGTGTGTGTGTGTGTGTGTGTGTGTGTGTGTGTGTGTACCATGACATGTGTGTAAGATCAGAAGAAAATTCACTAACTTTCTAATTAAAATAATTCACTCTGGTAAGACAGGTTACGACATAAAAGCAACAACTATACAAGTCACAAGTCACCTTCAGTTTCAGTTTCTTTCTTTCTTTTCCCCCCCCTTTGGTTTTTCGAGACAGGGTTTCCCTGTGTAGCTTTGCGCCTTTCCTGGAACTCACTGTGTAAACCAGGCTGGCCTCGAACTCACAGAGATCCCCCTGCCTCTGCCTCCCGAGTGCTGGGATTAAAGGCGTGCGCCACCACTGCCTGGCTCCATTTTCAGTTTCTTATGCTTATTAACAGCCTTTGATCAGCACAGAACTGGAAACATACTGAACCTTGATAGTTTAAATAAAAACCAATCATAGCCATGACTCATTGCTCCCCTCTTCTGACCGCTTCCTGCTGTAGCCAGCACCACTCTGGACCAGTGAGATAGCTCAGCAAGCAGGGATGCTTGCCACCAAACTTCACAACCTGAACTCAACCTCCAGATCCCTGAGTGTCAGGAGAAAACTGACTCTCCAAAATTGTCACCTGACCTCCATATGTATGCTGTGACATGAGTATACACACCTGCTTTCTCTCTCACACAGAAGTAAATAAAAATAAAATGTAAAAAACATTGAAAAGCATCGCTCTTAGTAAATATTCTGAAAAGGTTGCTGAGACTTTCTGACAGTAAATGTAAAGCGTCTGTACGACTTAAATGTCAGCGCAGTCACATTAAAGCCTTCAACAGAGAGGGAAGGAAAGACCTTAGTTTTCCAAATGAAGAAAACAGTCACGTGAAACATAACATTTTGGTCAACAACAGAACAACAGACAACATATGTTGGAGTCCCCTGAGACTATGCTGCCTGTCTTAGCCACCTTAAATTCTGTGGTCATCCTGGGTCTGCACAGTGACAAAAGCGCCTGCTGCTACAGTCTCAGACTGCACGCCCTAGTCAATCAGCAGTCGTCTGCAAGGATGACGAAAGTGCTACCCACAGCACTGTGACGCTTTCTACGTTATAACTTTATGTAACAGCAACTGGCTTTGTTCTTCTGTTTTCAGACACAGCTTCTCTGTGTAGCCCTGGCTGTCCTGGAACTCACTCTGTAGCCCAGGCTGGCCTCAAACTCACAGAGATCCACCTGCCTCTGCCTCCCGAGTGCTGGCATTAAAGGCGTGTGCTAACAGCAATTATTGCTATTACCTTTTTTTTTTTCTCTGCTGGGTATCAAGTTCATAACCCCAGGCATGCTAGGCCAGCACTCTTCCAATTAACTGAGCTACACTCTCCAGCACTTGGGTGTAAAAAAATTTTTTTAAAAATCATAAAATGGTAAAAACAGTACCAACGGTCCACACTAAGTATTTTGAAGTCACCTGTGCAAGCAATAAGCATAATGTAAAAGACACGCAAAAGTGGGGACACACAAGTCTCATGAATGGCCGAATGCTTTCTTGGTGATGTATCTTAAATGAAAAGTTCAAAGCTGATGGAGGAAAAGGGAAGCACACTGGTAATCCACACCTAAAAGAGAAGAACCTTTTCAGTGTGCTAACATGGATGTCACAGGCATGAAAGTGGAATGGGAAGAGAACTGTGAATATTTTAGTATCAGAGACTGCTGGATAAGCAGCAAGAGGGGCTGGCAGTGTGGCTGAGCACAACCCGACTAACCTATTACCAGGGAAGTCCTAGATCCCATTGCCAGCATCGGAGTAAAAAGAAACAGGAAACAAGAGCTGGGCATGATGGCGGCCACCTTTAATCCCAGCGCTCAGGAGGCAGCCCAGCGACAAGAGGATTTCTGTGATTCTAAGGCCAGCCTGGTCTAAATAGCGAGACTCTGTCCTATAAATAAATAAGTCTACCTATAAAATAACTTAGTTTTTAAAAAGGAGCAGCAGAAGAAGAAAAACAAACACCTAGGTCCTTGCAGCAGGCACTAGATAGAGACTGCTGCCTGACACAGTCCACGTCTTCACGGTGACAGAATGAAGGCGATTTCACAGCCTTTCTTGCAATTAAACATGGCCATGTGACTGAGTTCCATTCAAGAGACATGAACAAAAGAACTGGATATAATTTCCAGGAAGGAGGGTGGTACACTACTTAACTACTTCTCCTTTCTGAAACATTGATGGGGTAGCTGGAGGGAGAGCAGCAATGTTAAACTATGAAGTGCTATGGGATGGCCTTTCTGTATGCTGTGAATGTGTGTTGCTACCATTGGTTAATAAAGAAGCTGCTATGGCGGCCGGAAAGGGGGCCGCCCTCTTGCCCGTCACGTTGAAAGCACGTTCGTGTGGAACCTGGTGCTAAACCATTCGTAGACAATCTGCTTCTGGGTTGGGGTTTCGTACGTAGCAGAGCAGCTCCCTCGCTGCGATCTATTCAAAGTCAGCCCTCAACACAAGGGTTTGTAACAAAAATTTTAAGAAAAATTAAAAATAATTTTAAAAAAAAGCTGCTCTGGCCTATAACAAGGCAGAATAGAGCCACACAGAGAATCCAAGCAGAGGGTCAAGAAGGCAGAGTGAGAGCAGACACCAACCTGCCGCCCAAGGAACAACATGCCAGCAGACCAGTAATGCCATGGCTACATGGCAATACATAAATAGAAATGGGTTAATTTAAGATGAAAGAGCTAGCTAGCAAGAAGCCTGAGCCACAGACCAAACAGTGTGTAATTAATATTAAGCCTCTGAATGATTATTTTATAAAAACGGCTGCTGCCCAGGCAGAACCAAGAAACTTTAGTCTACAATAAAGAAGTCATAATTTGAGAACAAGAAGCAAGGATAAACTGGTTTCCTGACTCACCCTCTGGAGCATCACAGAGCCCTGTATTATCTATCTTTTCACTTAAAAAAAAAAAAAATTAGGTTTAAAGTCACTGTTATTTTACTTTTTCAGTCAGAAATTGTCTAAAATAATCTTATAATCTTTTGTTTTAGTATTTTTAGTTGTGTGTGTGTGTGTATAATAAAAGAATAACATTTTTTAAAAAGACTGGTAAACATTAAAACAACTAAAGGAGCCAGGCGGTGGTGGCAGACGCCTTTAATCCCAGCACTCGGTAGGCAGAGGCAGGCAGATCTCTGTGAGTTCAAGGCCAGCCTGGGCTACAGAGTGAGAGATCCAGGAAAGGCAAAAAGCTACACAGAGAAACCCTGTCTTGAAAAACCAAAAAAACAAAACAAAACAACTAAAGGGATAGACAGGAACCAAAACCAAAATTCTCATTAGCTCCCAAACTCCATTTCCTCCTCTCTCTTAGTAACAAAAAATCCAAGCAAAGGACGACCGTAGCTAATTTAATGACTACAATTCCCAATCCCCTTAAAATTAGCTGTAGCCATATTAAGACATTCTGGCCAATGGGCTCTAAGGACTGAGTGACTAGAGACTGAGCAGACTTTTCAGTTTAGAAGATGGAAATGGGCACCTGTGATAACCAAGAACTCACCCCTGAGCAAGTCCAACTCTGTCCCTCAGAGACCTGCAGGGTACTATCACTTTGCTGGTACATGATGGAGTCTCAGGGAGAGAGAGGACAAAGGAGAGAGAACATCTGAAGAAACGTTACCTGAACACCTTTCTATTTTGATGAAAAATATTAGCCCATACATTTAAGAAGTTCAATGAACTCCAAGCATATACAAGAGATTCACACCTAGGCACTCCACAATCAAATGACAGAGAGAAAACCTGGAGGGCAACAGGGAGAGATAACGTCATGATGCACAAGGATCCTCAACACTAACTAACTTCGCTAAGTGGACAGCAGAGGTATCAGGACGACACACCGAAGGCAACAATGCTATCAAAACTACCTTTCAACATAGGCCTGACCTACAAGACATGCTAGGAATCCTCCTTCAACACACTACAAAGCACCGAGAAATTAATTACAGGGATGAACACAAAAAGCAATGTAAGTTAATTTGTTTTTCTTCTGTCTTAATAACAAGCATAAAACAAGTACATAATGTATAAAATGTCATTTTCAACCATCTCAACATAAAGGAGGAGACACAGAGCTGTATGAAAGGGAAGTTAGATGCTATTGAAATTGAACTGGTATTAAAGCCAGGCATGGTGGCACATGCCTAGAGGCTGAGGCAGAAGGATTCTGAGCTGGAAACCAGCCTTACAATGGCATATATACAGTAAGTTCCAGGTCAGCTTGGACAATACAGCAAAATACTGTCTCAAAAAAGACAACTGGTTAATCCTAACCAGGGTATTATACTATTCCATGGTTTCAGCAAAAGGAACTGACGTACTCCCCAGAGAAACGAGCAAACCAGAGAAACCAACCGCCCAGGAGAACCAACCGTCTGAAAGCTCCACAAATGCTCCCCAGGAGACTGCAGATGAGGGGATTCCTCAAGAAAGACGAACATTCAACAGTGAGAGTCAAGGTCCCAGCTTACACGCCACCTCCACCTGAAAGAGCTCCCATCAGCTGAGTGTGACCAGAGAGAGAGCACCCCTACCCTAGCTCCGGTCAACCACCAGGAGTGGCCTCTGGCATTTCTCATCTTCTACACCTTCAAGATGAAGAGGTTAAATTCCAAGTAAGTGGGACCAGGAGCCAAGAGTCTCAAAATGCTGGGGCCCCAGTTACACTCTCCCAGCCCCATCATTGGGCAAAATTTCCACATTCCATGGCAAATAAAAAAGACCAAAAGCCAACCCTCATCAGGTGGTGGTGGCATACACCTTTAATCTCAGCACTGGGGAGGCAGAGACAGGTGGATTTCTGTGAGTTCGAGGCCAGCCTGGTCTACAGAGCGAGATCCAGGTCAGGCATTAAAACTACAGAGAAACCCTGTCTCGAAACACCACCATCATCCCCCATCCCCAAAAAAAGGCCAACCCACCCTGGCCAATGTCCTGAGGAAAGACTCAGAGATGTGTCCAAGAGCAGAGGCTGTCCACAAGGAAACTCCCAAGCTGTCCACAAGGGAACTGTTTTTATTTCAACAGACCGGGGGACTCAAGCCTGAAGGCATCTTGGGAAACAGCTCTTCTTACTTAGGAACAACAATCCAGACTGCAGGGTGGCTGGCCAGCTCAGCAGTGAGAAGCAGGAAAGGCAACTAGAAGAGCTCCCCTAGGTGCAGAACAAACCTCATGACCCCAGCTCTAACTTAAATGATCACACTGACAAACAAATTACACCAGAACAAGTCAGTGGGGGAAAAAAAAGGACCAGAGCAGGTACTGGCAAGCAGACTCCACTGTTCAGTGTAAGATGCCAGGGAAAAAGATCGTGACTCTTCATGAACTTCAATTAGGCAAGTTTCCTAGACAGGACACTTTAAAAAGATTTTTTTTTTAAAGGTGAGGCCAGGAAGATGGCCCAGAAAGTAAAGGTGCTTGCCACAAAGGACTTGAGTTCAATCCCTGGCGTCCACGTCCACATGGCAAAAGGAGAGAAGTCATCCTGACTTCCACCTCTCTCTCTCTCTCTCTCTCTCTCTCTCTCTCTCTCTCTCTCTCTCTCTCTCTCACACACACACACACACACACACACACACACACACACACACACACTCTCCCTCCCTCCCTCCCCCTCAGATAAATAAACTGGACTACATCAAAATTCAAAAGCTGATGTTCTTTAACGCTAACCCTTTGATAATGTCAAGTATAGCGACAAGGCTGAGCTTCCCCACAAGTTCATTATACAATGGCTCCATAGAGGTGGGAAATATTCAGAGAGAAAATATTTACAATCATCATTTATAAGGACTATATAATGAAATCTTAAGATTTTTCTTTTAAAAACAAGTGTTTAAATGAGTATGTGATTTGAAGACAGACTTAACGCACACAAATGGACAAGAAGCACATCAAAAGAGCAGCATTAGTCATGTAGTAAAATCACAATGACACTACTTCACACCCACTACAACTGCTAAAGTCAGGTGTACAGCAAGTGTATGTAAAGGATGTAAAGAAACTAAAGCTTATATACCGTATAATCTGTACAGTAATTTGAATGTAACTGGCCCTCATAATCTCATAGGGAGTAGCACTATTAGGAGATGTGACTTTGTTGGAGTACTGCCTTGTTGGAGGAAGTACGTCACTATGGGGGTGGGCTTTGAGGTCTCCTATGCCCAGTGTCAGAGATGACTTCCTGTTGTCTACATATCAAGATATAGAACTCTCAGCTCCTTCTCCAGCACCATGTCTGCCTGCATGCCACCATGTCCCACCTTGATGTTAATGGACTAAATCTCTGAAACTGTAAGGCATCCCCAATTAAATATTTTCCTTTGTAAGAGTTTTGCCATGATCATGGTGCCTTTTCACAGCATTAAAAACTCTAAGACAATTCCAATCATGTGAAAGTTCAAAACAGGGAAACACATGGAAATGAAAGTTGAAAGTGGCCTTTTATTCAGGGGAGGGATGTATCTGGGAAATGAGGGGTGGAAGGGGAACAGCACAATTTCATTATGAAGTGTTTAAAATGTCCTAAAATCAACTGTGGTGATGGCTGTCCATGTCTATAAACTCACTAAGAAGCATTAAATTGTATATTTTAAGTGTATAGAATTGCACAGTTTGTGAATTTTGTCTCTGTATAGCTACTTTTAGAAAGATTAAGCCAGGCGGTGGTGGCACACACCTTTAATCCGTGCACTCTGGAGGCAGAGGCAGGGGAATCTCTATGAGTTTGAGGCCAGCCTAGTCTACGGAGTTCCAGAACAGCCAGGGCTACACAGAGAAACTTTATCTTGATAGCAAAAGAAAGGAAGAAAGAATACATGGGGATTGGGGGGCTGGAGAGATGGCTTAGTAGTTAAGAGCTTATTGTTCTTCCAGAGGACCAGGGATCAAATCCCAGCACCCACATTGTGACCAACAACCATTTGTAACTCAAGTTTCAGGGAATATGACACCATATTCTGGCCTCCCGGGGCACTACACATACATGGTGCACATACATATAGACAAAATATGTATACACATAAATTAAAAAATAAAAATGAGAGCCAGGCAGTGATGGCACACACCTTTAATCCCAGAACTCGAGGCCAGCCTGGTCTACAGATACAGAGTGAGTTCCAGGACAGCCAGGGTTACACAGAGAAACCTTGTCTTGAAAAAAAAAAAAAACAAAAAAAAAACAAAAACAAAGGCCAGTGAGACAGCTCAGCAGATGCTTGCTGCCAAGCCTAACAACCTGAGTTTTATCCCTAGAATCCACATTGTAGGAAAGAACCAACTCCTACAAGTTGTCCTCTGACCTTTGCACAGGCACTGTGGGGTGTGTGTGTGTGTGTGTGTGTGTGTGTGTGTGTGTGTGTGTGTATGCAACATACATGTCTGGTGCCCTCAGAGACCAGAAAAGGGTATCAGATCCCCAGGAACTGGAGTTACAGATGTTTGTGAACACGTGGATGATGGGAACTAAACCTAGGTCCTCTGGAAGAGGAACAAGCACTCTTAACCACTGAACCATCTCTCCAGCCCCTAAAATAAATAAGTAAGAAGGAAGAAAGGGAGGGAGAGAAGGAGGGAGGGAGGGAGGGAGGAAAGGAGGGAGGGAAGAAGGAAAATAAGTGAAAGAAAGAGAAAGTAAGTTGGAGAGGCCTGTCCATCTGCACAGTGCCAGCAAGGTGGAAAACAGCAGCCAGAGACCCACCCACAGCCACTCAGGTGGCGGCAGGCACCACTACCATGAGCAAATATGTGGTGAACTGGAGAGGAAGAGAAGCAGAGCGGTTCATGTGCTATGAAGACAGGCAGAACTGGAGACAAGACAGTGGTAAGGAACAGGCTGATGAGTGGCCAATTTCACTGCTACCTGAGGCCATGTGACGTCCAGGCCTGTGCTGCTGCTGAGGGCCATGTCTGGGATCTTTGTTGATGTCCTATGTTACCACCAAAGGCCATGAGGATGCCTGTGGTCTGGACTACCACCTGAAGCCATGTTGATGTCCATGGGTTGTGCTGAGCAGGCCTGGGAGAGTTGGCCTCACTGACCCTGCTCATTGCCCCTTGCCGGCTGCAGCATGGCAGCATGGTGGTGGCATGGGCGAAGGAGAGCTGGCCCTGGTGGAGCAGGAGCGGGAGTGTTGGCCCCATGGTATGGGGTGCAAGAGGGCTAGCCCTGCCCCCCGCCTGTGGTGAGGGGAGTCCAGGTAGAGGCCTGGGCTAACCAACTCAGCTACCACCCAGGCCCACACCCAGGGTTTTTAGTTGGCCCACCTCAACATCTACCCTATCTATGGCCTGCTGGAGCTGCTGAAGGGACCAGTCCTACAGAACCATAGCTAAAGGAACTCCATGACTTGGGGCAACAGACAGGAGTCCCGGTGAGGGTCCGGTATTGATGGTGCAGCGAAAGCCAGAGACCTCGAACCAGTCCAGTGACTCACTGCATCGAACACTTGCAAGTAAAGCTGTTTGGACAGAAGGGTCTACTGTGAGACACACCGCAGCTCCTAATGCCACTAAGGTGAATGAAGGCGTGACGGAGAGGTGGGCAAGAGGGAGGGAGGAGCAAAGTGGGTTTGTTTTGTTTTCCTTGGGGGGAAGCTACAAGGGTGGAAGGTGGACATGGAAGGACTGGGAAATGAGTGGGATTGGGGTGCATGATCTGAAATTCCCAAAGAAGCAATACAAAATCATGTTAAAAAATAAAAGTAAACAAATAATAAAGTTGGGTTATTTGTTTGAGACGGGGTTTCACTATGAAGCCCTGGCTAGCCTGGAACTCACTATATAAATGAGATTAGCCTCAAACTCGAATTCACAGAGATCTTACTGCTTCTGCTTTTCCCAAGTGTTAGGATCCAAGGCCTGTGCCACATGCCCAGCTCTTAAAATGTTAAAAAAAGAAGAAGAAGAAGAAGAAGAAGAAGAAGAAAGAAAGAAAGAAAGAAAGAAAGAAAGAAAGAAAGAGAAGAAAGTAGTTCTATTTGCTACAGCATGGAAGAACCTTGTAAGTAATAATGTTGAATAAAAGAATCAAGACACAAAGTCCACACATTGTATCAGTGAGTTTACATGGAATGTCTAGGATTGGTTAATCTAGACAGGAAGGAGCTGAGGAACTACATGTGCCAGAGTCATGCAGACAGGTATGGAGGTTATTCTTGAGGTGATGAGAACAATCTATACTCGAGAATGGTGATGACTGACTGACCTTATACACATCAAAAAGACAAATTTTGTACTATGTGACTTTAGATCAGTTTTTTTTAAAAAATGTACACTTTGTCCCTGATTTATTTGTTTTTTGGTTTGGTTTGGTTTGGTTTGGTTTTTTGAGACAAGATCTCCTTGTGGAAAATTCCCTGGCTGTCCTGGAACTAGCTCTATAGACCAGGCTGGCCTCGAACTCCACCTGCCTCTGCCTCCTGAGTGAGTGCTGGGACTAACAGTGCATGCCACCACTGCTCAGCTTACTTAAGTAGTTTAATTGCAGCAAGAAGGGTATTTATTTTTCTCTTCGTCTCAATACAGAGTGGCAAAAATTACAGTAACTGGAAGCTAGTATGATGCCCTACCATGAGTCTACTCTAAGGTGCCAGAACAGTACCCATTACGGCTTTGGCACCAGCAGTGAAACAGCACCTTCATGTTATTTATTATAAAAAATAATTTTGAACTTGTGACTTTCTGAAAGTGAATCACAGACTTTTCTAATACATCTCTGGGAACCCCTAGACTAAACTCTAAACTCCTGAAACAGGGACTATGTCCTATTTATACATAAAGCAACAGTGTGTCAGGAAAGGGCACAGGCTGTTTGTCAGACAGAATTAGCTTCAAATTCCACAGCTGCTGTTTAGATGAAGAACTTAACTTCAATGTCTGTTTCCTGTGCTATAAAATGAGATACTATCTGGCTAAGTAGGGTTACTACATGGATTAAACGAGATGGTTAGCTTAAGTAAATTAAAACTATCTGAAATTCACTGTGTTCAGTAAATGCCAGCTAACTCACTTCCCCACTGTGCTGCCAACCAAGTAGTTAGTTCAGTGTCTTACACACAGAAAGTGCTCAACTGCTCAATAAGCATTGGTGGAACTTAGTTTCTTCATATGGAGCTACAGAAGCCAAAGTTCTGAGATGACATTGAAATGCAAGACTTACACACCATTTATTGGACTTTCAGCTAGCTCATGTGATTTAGGCACACCGTTTTGAACATCAAGGTACTTTCAGATAAATATACTCAGTATGATAGTTCTTTGGTGGTGGTGGTGGATTTTGTCATTGTTTTACATCTATGTATTTCCCAGTACTGGGGATCACACTAGGGCCCCATGAATGCTAGGCAAGAGTTCTGCTATGAGTGACATCCCCAAATCTCACAAGGTAGTTTTTACACACACACACACACACACACTCTTAAAGGAAGTGTGTATGTGTACATGTACATCTGTCTCGTGTAGTCCAGGTTGGCCTTGAACTCATTTTGTAGTCAAGGATGAGCTTGAATT
Source organism: Onychomys torridus (assembly GCF_903995425.1). Taxonomy (NCBI): domain Eukaryota; kingdom Metazoa; phylum Chordata; class Mammalia; order Rodentia; family Cricetidae; genus Onychomys; species Onychomys torridus. The sequence continues at coordinate 46,307,226 of NC_050458.1, forward strand.
TCTGACCCTTTTCCATTTCCCTTCCCAGTGCTGGGGCTACAGGTATACCAACCACTATGGCCAGTTTTTTGTGGTACTGGGTATTGATCCCTAGAACTTTGTGTATGCTAGGTAAGTACTCTATCACACCCAGCCCAGATTATCTCTAGTAAATGTGTATCAAAATTACACTGGAAAAAAAGGGAAAACAAACAAAAAAAACTACAGAGATTCCACCCCATGCCAATCAGAATTAATATTACCAAGAAGCACAAAACAATACACAATGACAAGACTGCAGGCAAAAAACACCACCGAGGGAATGAATGATCCTCAAAATGAAAAATACATCTTCTGCTTCCCCCCACTCCCCGCTCCACTCTCTCTCCTGCACATGTCTCTGCCCCAGGCCTGGCTACACTCTCTTCTGTCCATCCGTCCCCCAGCTTTCTCCTAATAAAACTATGATACTGGGGGAAAAAATGAAAAATACAGCTATCACATAATCTGCTTCCTCCTATATACTCCAAACAATCAACACCAGCCTACAATCGAGGTGCTGCACGTCCATGTTTACGAAAGCACTGCTCATAATAGCCAAGCTACAGTCGGCCTAGGTGTCCATCAACACAGGAACAGGTTTATTTAGCTATAAAAAATGATATTATGTCATTTTTAGGAAACTACATGGAACTAGACATCATTACAACAAGCAAAATAAGCCAAATTAAAGTCACAAACATAAAAATTGCATGCATTCTCTCATGTGGGATTCAGAGGGGAAAAAGGATGTAAAATTAAAAGGAGCTACCGGCTTGTCTGCTTATTGTATGTGTCAGTGTAGGTGCCTGTCACAGCATGTGTGGTGGTCAGAAGACAACCTTCAGGAGCTGGTTCTCTCCTACCATGTGGGTCCTAGGAATTGAACTCAGGCTGTCAGGCCTCTGTGTAAGCACATCTACCACTGAGCATCTCACCAGTTCAAGGAAAGCTATTAGGAATGTGAGATGAAAGAAGGTAATAGAGGGGTTAGTAACATCAGACTGCATTATATGCACGCACGAAAAATTCACAATGAAATGCATCCCTTTGTGCAATTTCTACAATACACACTAAAAAATTGGGTCATAGAAAATATAGTCTTTTTTAACTGGGGGTGGGGGGGCGTGTTCAAGACAGGGTTTCTCTGTATAGCTCTGGATGTCCTGGAAAGCCTCTGTAGACCAGGCTGGCCTAGAACTCAGAGATCTGTCTGCCTCTGCCTTCTTCGTGCTGGGATTAAAGGCCTGTGCCACCACTGCCCAGGAAAAATATAATCTTTTATGACAGGCTCCCGGTTACTTGAAGGCAAATATAGTGACAGGATAGCCCTCAAGCACTTCAGAAAAAAAAGCTGCAGTTTAGTTAGAAACACATGTATGATAAGGAAACCATGGCTTTCTAATGAGGTTTAGGGGCCAGCTCACAAACAAAGCAGCCTTAACTTTGGCAACCTTATCTGGCTTGGTGCTGTATTTTCCTTGTAAAAAAAAAAAAACTCCCTGAAATGAAACAGGAAGGCTTCCAACTCTCAAAACAACATCTCACAGTTTAACTCTGATTAATTAAACACACAAGGCACAAAAGATAATACAAAAAGAATGTTGCGAGCAGTTGGCCTTCTAATTCAAGGGAAGCACTACAAGACAGTCCAAAAGACTCTCTAGGTAGAGCAAGGTACTGGAGCGGAGTAGGCAAGAAGTTAGTTATGAGGTAACCACAGAATCTTCTCAACCACTTATCTTCTCAGTGTTTCCTGTTAGTCACAGAGTTAGATACAAGGGAGCCAAGGACTCTGCAGTTTTATCTTAGTTAGCTGTGTCTCCTGACTGTCAGAATGCACTTTGTGGTTGAACATCTTTGAGGATGCAGTAAGGTTCCAGCCACGGTATCAGAAACACAGGCATGACCAAACTCTCCCCATTGCCATACACACACACACACACTCATGGAGAGTCTGCAGTCTCCAAAGACTCTAACACCAACATTACAATATCATCTGTACTGGGGTTCTGATACCTTATGGGCTTTTCAAGAGGATCATGGGAAGAAATGACCTAGAGAAGAATAGATGGTCTACTATGATTTCCAACATAGAGGGGAAAAGACAAACCTTAACCAATGGATATGGCACTCACAACATAAATATCCACAAAACTTCTTTAAAATCAACAATGCAATGAACTTCTATCCCTCAGCCTTTGGGTCAGCCCACTCCAGCCTCCTCTGAACCGCCCTGTTTTCTTTGCTCTGCTAAATAAGCTACTGCTGTGTCGTCTCTCAACTGAAATTTCTTCCTTTAATAAGATGAGAAACTGCCAGGTGGTGGTGCTATATACCTTTAATCCCAGCTCTTGGAAGGCAGAGGCAGGAGGATTTCTGTGAGTTCAGGGTCAGCCTGATTTACAGAGTGAGTTCCAGGACAGCCAGGGCTGCACAGAGAAACCTTGTCTCGAAAAAAGTAAGATAAAACAAAGCATCAGACAACAAAAAGGAGAACAGAGTTTGGTGGAGAGTATATAAGAAGTAGTAAGTGGGGTTTGGAGGATGGCTCAATGGTTAAGAGCATTGGCTGCTCTTCCAGAAGACCCAGGTTCAATTCCCAGCACCCACACGGCAGCTCACAACCATCTATAAAATTCCAGTTCCATGGGATCTCTTTTGTCTGCAGACACCAGGCACACACGTGGTGCACATATATACATGCAGGCAAAATACACACAGAGAAAAAATGAAAATAAATAAATCTGTAAAGAGGAGGAGAAGGGGCAGCAGCAGCAGCAGGTGATTAGGAAGCTACTGGACAAGTAAGAGAGAGATGAAGTACCTTAGCCCAGGGCAGAGGTGGAACAAAGAGTTAAAACTATTTGCACTTCAAATATATTTTAATTTTTAGATTAGAATCTCATGAATATCTGTAAATAAATAAGGCAAGGAATGAGAATGAATGCATGTCAGTGGTAGAGTACTCATGTGCAATGCCGTGAGTTCAACCCCATAGCCACAAAAAAGTACATTGTAGGCAGGATTTTTTTTGTACCAACCAGCTCCCAAATAACCATACAGAGACTTATTATTAATTATAAATGCTCGGCCAATAGTTTAGACTTGTTACTAACTAGCTCTTACAATTTAAGTTAATGCATATTTCTTATCTACATTCTATCATGTGGCTTGGTACCTTTCCTCAGTACTGTGTTTTCATCTTAATTCACCCTGTGTCTTCTGGTGAGTCTGCCCTTCTTCATCCCAGCCCTCTCTCCCTGTCAGCAAGTCCCACCTAATCTCTTCCTGCCTAGCTACTGACCATTTAGCTCTTTATTAAACCAATGAGAGCAACACATCTTCACAGTGTACAAAGGCACATTTCCCCTTTTGTCTAATTAAAAAGGAAGGTTTGAATTTTAACATAGTAGTATATACAATAAAAACAGTTATCAAGAAAGAATTACAGTTACAATATCTAGTCCAATTGTATTTGTCAAATTAGAGAAAATATGTTATTATCTATCTTTGTGAGTCTAAAATTTTATACCTAATTTATTTTTTATCATAACTAAGGAAAACTGTAAGTGTAACTATTTAGACTTTAACTCCATCAAAGACCCCAGAAGGATATAATATTACCTAATGACAGGGACATCTGGCTGTCTGGACAGTCACCCAAAGTTTTTGTTTTTTGTTTTTCCAACATCGGGGCATCCTCTTTGGCCTATAGGCCTACTACATCTGACAGACATTTTTGAGAAGCAAGGAATTTTGAAGGTCTGTTCTACCTTGTCTTGGCCAAGTCCAGTAGTTGTTATCTTTTGTGTTTTGTTTGTCCAATTTGGACAGCATATTGTCAGCAGTCAAGGCAAGGACAGTTTCTTGACCAAAAGCTAGCTTCTGTCACAAAGAAAGTAAACTCTGCCAGGCGGTGGTGGCACATTCCTTTAATCCCACTCGGGAGACAGAGCCAGGCAGATCTCTGTGAGTTTGAGGCCAGCCTGGTCTTCAGAGTGAGATCCAGGACAGGCACCAAAACTACACAGAGAAACCCTGTCTCAAAAAACAAACAAACAAGAAAGAAAGAGAGAGAGAGAAAGAGAGAGAAAGAAAGACAGAGAGAGAAAGAGAGAAAGAAAGAAAGAGAGAGAGAGAAAGGGAGAAAGAAAGAGAAAAAGAAAGAAAGAGAGAGAGAAAGAAAGAGAGAGAGAAAGAAAGGGAGAAAGAGAAAGAGAAAAAGAGAGAGAAAGAAAGGGAGAAAAAGAAAGAGAGAGAGAAAGAAAGAGAAAAAGAAAGAAAGAAAGAAAGAAAGAGAGAGAGAGAGAAAGAGAGAGGGGGGAGGGAGAGAGAAAGAAAGGAAGAAAGAAAACCTCAAACAGGTTCTTTGATGCCCATCATTTTCTCTGAAGTAGATTGGTGCTGTCAGGAGCAGATGTGTCCCATTGTCATGAAAAGCCTCAAGTTATTAAATATATTAAATGCCATAGTCTGTAGGTCTTTGAAGTGTCTGAATACCATCTATCTATCTAAATATATCTGTTCAACCTTGAAAACATACCTAATATTACTATAAGTTTGATTATTATAGATGACTAATTAATAATCTGCATTTTAAATTATACATTACACTTTTTATATTTAAATGTTTTTAATTTTACATATCAACCACAGTTCCTCCCTCCCCTCCCACTCCTCATCCACTCCTCAGAAAAGGGAGTAAGGCTGCCCCTTGGGGAGTCAACAGAGTCTGGCATACCAAGTTGAGGGAGGATCAAGCCCCTCCCCCTTGCATCAAGGCTGAGCAAGGTATCCCATCATAGGGATACCAAAGCCAGTTCATGCACCCAGGATAAGTCCTGATCCCACTTCCAGGGGCCCCACAAACAGACCAAGCCACACCAACTGTCACCCACATTCAGAGGTCCTAGTTTGGTCCTATGTAGGTTCCCCAGCTGTCAGTCCAGAGTCAGTGAGCTCTCACTAGCTTGGGTCAGCTGTCACTGTGGTTTTCCCCATCATGATCTTAAGCTCCCTTGTTCACATAATCCCTCCTCCCTCTCTTCAACCGAACTCCGGGAGCTCAAGCCCAGTGCTTGGCTGTGGATCTCTGCATCTGCTTCCATCAGTTACTGGATGAATTTTATATGATGACAATTAGGGTAGTCACCAATCTGATTACAGGGGAAGGCCAGTTCAGGCACCCTCTCCACTACTAATAGGAGTCTTAGCTGGGGTCATGTGTTATGAGCTGCAGGATTATAGTAAAAATTCAGCTGAATATGATAAAGCTATACCTGGAAAAATCAAGGCATTCTTCCAGAGGATTAAGTCTCAAGGAGTATTTGGTGTTATTCAGCTTTATTAATATATCAGCTGTTTCTTGCTCTGAATTTTATGTGCACTCATAACTCCCCCCAAGAACTTTTAACGGTGTATTTTTTGAGAAATTGAGAAATTCTTCTCAAGCATCCTAGGCCAAAAGGGCAAACAGTCTCCTGAATTAAGGTAAACACCCTTCTGGAGACACCACCTAGGAGACAGGCAACTCTAGGTTCATAGCTTTGTTTCTTGTGCAAATGAAGCTCAGACCCTCCTCTCTCACAGCTTAAATGGCATCCCAGAGCACTTGACTCAGAACAAAAGGTTTTATTTGCACACCAGGTGCAATATAGCTATGAGACAGGTTTCCTAGCTCTGAGCAGTTACCCCACCCTGCCACTACATGGCAGCATAGGAAAACAGAGGCAGTTTTATTTTAGTGACTTATGGACTTTTACCTAACCACCTGTCAGACTGTAGTTTGAGCACATTGATGATAGACTCGTAACGTTTCGCCTAACCACTTCGAATATATTTTGAGCACATAAATTCCATTTCTGACTTATTCCAGGCCTTTATCTGGCCCCACCTCCTCTCTTCACTTCCGTTTTGGGTTGCAAATGAAACTGACACGCTGCTCTAGTAGGGACTTTAGAAGTTTTGCATTGTATTGTAAGAGTCAAGCTGGTAAGACAGAGGCTGGGTCGGGAGGGAGACAAACAGGAAGGAACCAAGATGGAGAGAAATGAAGATGAGGACAAGGCAAAGAGAGCTTAGTTAGAACTAGGACAGGAGGAAAGGGACAGAGAGGAGCGAAGCATGAGAGCATGTGGAGAGAGAGAACTGCCTCGGAAGAATAAAGTGTACGGACTAAAAAGAGTTTTGTGTGCACAGATTTATTAGTGAACCCCTCAGATTAATCCACCACTGGTAGCATCTCTTATAGAAGTCTGGGTGAAGGCTATTGAGGGGCAGGACACCAACAGTCTTCATTAGTCATCCTTGTGGATTCCTGGGAATTTCCCTAGCACCAGGTTTCTCCCTAACCCCATAATGTCTCCCACTATCAAGATCAGCCTGTTCTACAAAGTGAGTCCAGGACAGGCTCCAAAACTACACAGAGAATCCCTGTCTCGAAAAACAAAAAACAAACAAAAAAATTATCACTTTAATTTCTCTCCCTCTCTGTCCCGTCCCTCCCCCAACTTAGCCATCTCAATCCCTTCTGTTCCCATCCCCTACCCTCTCCCCTTTACCCCCTTCCCAGTTTACCCAGAAGATCTTAACTATTTCCCCTTCCTGGGGCAATCAATCCATGTGTGTCCCTCTTAGGGTCCCCCCTTCTACCTAGCTTCTCTGGATTATGGATTGTAGCCTGGTTATCCTTTGCTTTGTGTCTAATATCCACTTATGAGTTAGTACATACCGTGTTTGTCTTTCTGGGTCTGGGTTATCTCACTCAGGATGATTTTTTATACACATTTTAAATGAGTTGTATAAGCACAATACTCCAAATAAGAGTAAAACATACATACAGTATAACAAAAATAACTTTAAATTTGTATCAATAAACCAAAATTCATACCAATGTAAAATATTCTAAGATTAAGTTGTTTTTTTTTTGGATTAAAGTAGATTCATTAATCTACCATTTTATCTTATTATTTTTATACTATATCCCCCTTTTTTCCTTCAGAAAGAGATTCTTGAATCTAACTTCGTGGTTTTTTTTTTTTATCATGACCAATAACAACTTGTAACTAATCCCCCCGCCAAATGTGACAAACATTCATAACCCATGGATTGACAAACCACCTCCCATCTCTTTGGAATGTGAGCATTGTTCTTTCTTTCTTTTTTTTTTTTTTTTCCTTCCCTTTTTTTCTTTTTAAGACAGTTTCCTGTTGTCTGGGGGCACTGGTATCTTTGGGGGATCCTGAGAAAAATCAGAAAAATGGTCAAGTCCTGGCTAGAGTAGTCTGTGAGGCTGGACCATCTCAGCCAGCAGCCTTGAAGCTGTTCTAGATGCATAACTCTGAGGAAATTGCAACAGAGGCACTCAGAGATGCTGGAACACTTGGACCATTCATTTTCATTAGTGTCTGGTCTCCTTGTTTTGTCTTGTAGTTTTTTGGGTTTTTTGTTTTGTTTTGTTTTTTGTTTTTTTGTTTTTGGGTTTTTTTATGTTTATTTCTTTATGTCTATAGTCAGGATTTTCAGGGGGGCTCCCCCAGTCAAACCTGACCTTTTTTAACCTTGAATAAATCCACAGCCATTTGTTTTCTGTGGAAATAAAAGCATGACCTCTTCCTCAAAGCAACATTTTTTTTTTTTACTTCCATTCTGAAGACTTTTTTTTAATATATAGGTTGGTTTAATTTAGCAGTTCCCAAAATTCAATGTCTCTCGGCAGCTATTCACTCATCAGCAATCAAAAAATGTAAAGTCATTACAACACCATGCAGAATCAAGACTCCCTATGAATTTCCCATCTCTTCATAGCTTATTCTTTCTACTATTTTATTTTTCTCTTTAAAGACTTTATTATCTTTAAACTATTTTTATGACTGCCTATACTCTTTCTCTTTTTCTTAAGCCTATGTACATTTTTAAACACATTGTAACCTAATGTTTAAAGCTTTTTTTCTGTCTGGATCTGTCTTTACTGAGCATGTGCTGTGTTCTCTGATTGCCTGAGATGAATCTTAAATTGTTTTGTCAGCCACCAGAGAAGCTCAGCTCAGTACATGGCGCTGAAGGCTGGCTCCAGCCCTCAGGCAGTCTCTGTATGCTGAGCCTATCTGAGAGACCTCAGTCACCAGGAAGCTGCATTTGACTCTTTGTTCTGGAACTTTTTTTTTATTAATGTGGATATATTTGCTGGACACTGGCTGCCATGTGTAGGCAGAATTTTTGTCTCACCAGCCAGCTCCCAAATAATCATACAGAGACTTACTAATATAAATGCTCAGCCAATTGCTTAGGCTTATCACTAACTAGCTCTTATAAATTAAGTTAACCCGTATTTCCTATCTACATTCTATCACGTGGCTTGATACCTTTCCTCAGCACAGCTTGTACATCTGGATTCTCCACATGACTTCTAGCAACTCCACCCTTCTTCATCCCAACACTCTCTCCTTGTTGTCAAGTCCCACCTAACCTCTTCCTGCCTAGCTATTGGCCATTTACTCTTCATTAAACCAATGAGAGCAACTCATCTTCACAGTGTACAAAAAGATTATTCCATAACAGTAAATACATTAATTGGTATTTGTGTGTGTGGTATATGTGTATGCACAGGTTCAGGTCTGTATGTGCATGACTCCAAGTGCGCTGGCCTGTGCAAACAGGCATATATGGAGACCAGAGCCTGATGTAGGGGATATTTCTTCTATCACTTCATCATCTAAGTTTTTTGAGACAGTCTTTCACTGAACATAAAGCTTACCATTTCAGCTCCACTGGCTGGTCAGCAAGCTCCAGGGATCTGCTTATTTCCACCCTGCATTGCCAGAGTTACAGGCACATGCTATCATGCCCAGCTTTCACATGGGCTCTGGGAATAAACTCAGACCCTCATGCTTGCACAGCAGGCACTTTGTCTATGAGCCATTTCCCCAGCCCATAAATCAGTATTTTTAAAAACTGCATTTCAGAAGTTTAATCATGGGGGTAGAGAGATAGTTATCTACATATACCAAGTAGCTAGCTCAGTTTCCCAACAATGATACTACTATAATTTTAAGGGGACAGGTCTACATTTTAGACTGTCATTTTTTTTCCTCTAACAAACAAATGCCAGCTGTACATATCCAACCCAGTCACTTAATTTAAAATGCCCTTAATACTCTCTCAAATGCTCTCTGGAGGTATGAGAACCACTGAAAATTTAACTGCTACTTCCTTATTTCTACTGACACCCTATAAGAATTGCAGAGTAGGCCAGGCATGGTGGCATATGCTTTTAATCCAAATCCAGGCAATCAGGAAGCAGAGGTAGAGGCAGACAATCTCTGAGTTCAAGGCCAGCATGGTCTATAAAATGAGTTCCAGAACAGCCAGGGATACAAAGAGAAATCCTGTCTCTGAAACCAAACAAACAAACAAATAGACTTGCAGCCTGAATCAAGGTAGAAAAGAAAGGCAGTAATTGGTACCTTGATGCTAAAGAATGCAGTAAGATCATGCAGTCTGGAGGAGAAAGACTCTTTCCATCTTTTTCACAGCAGTAGGGAATCCCTAGGTGTTATTTTCAAAATAGGATGTGTTAGGTCTCAAACCCAGGACAAACAGCTGAGGTGTCTATTAACATTAAAGGAGACGCGGTCCCCCAGCCTCGCTTAGCATTGCCAGGACCTATTATAGAGACATCATCCTGGCTGGCATTACCCCACACACACCAAACTCTCCAGTCATGGCTGGGCTGGGCTTCCCCCAGCTGCTCTTCCCTATATAACCCAGCCATTTTGGCTTACGCTGCTCTCCTTGCCTCTTTGGTTTTTGCTCTCCCTCCTCTTCTCCCCTCCTCCCCTATCTCCTTCCAAGGCCTGGTTCAGTCTGTCAGTCGTCACATCCAGTTTGGACCTTCCAGATGCCTCTGACTATGCTCTCCCTTGTGTGCCTAGGAGCAGCCATGGCCTCCTTTCTTTTCTTCTTATTTATCATGCAGTAGACACAGACACTGAAGTGCAGGAAACGGTTAGTACACAGAATCAGAGCACTACGTCAGAAGTGAATCTACTTTCATTAAGTCTCACCAAGAAAGAACAAGAAAGAGATCATCAGAGAAGAAATCTCAAAGATGATTTCCTTGAGCAAAGTCAGTGAAGTTTCCATACATATATACATGGATAATAGGGCATAGATATAAGGGGAAATCACTAAGTATTATGTGGTACGTTTTACCCATTTAAGAACAGGTAACATGCCAAACACCTGTTTGATTCTTACAGCAGGCATATTAGGTACTGCTATTCTCCAATTAAGCAGAGGAAAATACCGAGGCTTTAAGAGATACTAAGAGCTGTAGTGTTCCAGAGCACACAGAAGACAGGAAAAAATTAAAGTTTAAAAAAAAAAAAAAAAAAAAAAAGAGTTTGTCTGAAAAATGTGGAAAATGTTAATATTCTAGTAAAGAGAAACTATGAAAAGATTATTAGCAAAATTCCATGACCCAAGGAAAACCAGATGTGCATCCCAACACCCTCAAGCAACTGTTTTTAAATTTAAAAGAAAAAAATTCAGTTTTGTTTTTTTGAGACAGGGTTTCTCTGTGTAGCCCTGGCTGTCCTGGAACTAGCTCTGTAGACTAGGCTGGCCTCTAACCCAGAGATCTGACTGCCTCTATCTCCCAAGTGCTGGGAATGAAGAAAGGCATGAGCCACCACTGCCTGGCAAAAATTTTTAACTATACTTTTTTACACACTGCCTTTGATATAACATTCAATTTTAAACACCATTATCCAATTTAGTTTGTTGCTTTAAGAAGGGATATTTCTATTCTGAGAACTATGTGGAACTTGTGTACAAAAGATATCAAAAGGTCTCAAACAGTACCAACTTATAGGTTATATATTGAGTCATGTATATTACTCTTAAAATGAGCAAATCAGCTAGGTAGGAACTTAACTAAATTATGAGACTGACATCACCATTAAAGAGACAAACAACATCAGGAACCTTTAAAAACTTGAAGTGGGGCTGGAGATACAGCTCCTGGGGTAGAGTACCTGTTGTAGGTTCCATCCCCAGCATTGCATAAACCAGACCTGGGAGCAACCTCAGCACTACCACAAGGCCAAACTCATCTCAGCTACTTATGTGAGGTGTAGGCTCGACAGGGCTACAAGTCCTGTCTTGGAAAATAAGTAAAATAACAACAACAAGTAAATAGGGGCTGGAGAGATGACTCAGTGGTTAAGAGCACTGGCTACTCTTCCAGAGGACGCAGGTTCAATTTCCAGCACCCACATGGTGGCTCACAAGCCTCTGTAACTCCAGTTCCAGGGGATCTGATGCCTCTTCGGGCATCAGTGGGCACCTGAACTTATATGCACATACCCAGACACACAAGCTTGTAAGTGCACTCTCTCTCTCTCTCTCTCTCTCTCTCTCTCTCTCTCTCTCTCTCTCTCTCTCTCTCACACACACACACACACACACACACACCTTTAAAAAACAATAAAATAAGTGTTAAAGAAAAGTGTTCATGAGAGCAAATGTGGTGGTCCCCAAGCCTGTAACCCCAGCACAGGAGAAAAGAGGGTCAGGAAGTCACAGTCTTCCTCAGCTACAGAGACCCATGCCAGGCTGAGTGAGCTAGCTACATGGGACCCTATCTCAAAGCAAAAATTACGACAAATTACTGAAATGCACACTTCCATCAGGCAAATGACATAGTAAAAACTCAATAAAGTTGTTCTTTTCGGAGGCATTTGCTAGTCAAAACAAGAAGGAAAAATTACTGATCATGTCTCTGACTAAGCCATAAGAAGGAAGTAGCAAAAAGGAAATGTACAGAATTTCATTCAATAGGCAGGAAACTAACAATGGAAACTTTCCTAAGTTAAACATATTAAACATGCCCATTTCAACCCTGAAAGGGCAAACTGTCTCTAGATAATTCTCAACAGATCTTGTCCAAACTACAATGAGAGCTCACTATTTTAAGGGCAGAAAAACAACAAATGGGAACTCTTAACTGTGGAACAACAGGAAGAACACTGCAGTTAACTTATGTAACAAAGAGAACTGACCCATGCTGATCCCACAAGAGCCTGTGGTGGAGGAGGAACATAGAGGCACATCCTCAGAGGAAGGGTTTCCAGAGAGAGTTTAGGAGGAGAAAATCAATTAAAATTAATTTAAGAGAATGTGTGGTCATTTCCCTGCAAGCAAAAGGACAACAGTTAATTCCCTCAGCTGATCTAAACAGCCCAATGGGGAAGGTTTTTTTTGTTTTGTTTTTTGTTTGTTTGTTTGTTTGTTTTGTTTTTGTTTTGAGAAGATAAATTTTAATTGGTTCAGGGGCTTTTGCCAAAGTTTCTCAAAACAGAGGTCCTATACTCTATTAACTCTATCTGCAGATAGAGAAAGACATGATGCAAAACCACACCTATAAACCCCAATTCAGCCAGGCAGTGTGCTGCATGCCTTTGATCCCAGCACTCAGGAGGCAGGAGGCAGGAGATCTCTGAGTCTGAGGCCAGCTTAGTCAACAGAGTGAATTCCAGGGCAGCCAGGGCTTCACATAGAAACCCTATCTCAAAAAAAAAAAAAAAAAAAAAATTAAAAAGACCCAACCCAGACTCACACTCACTTTGAGTGCTGAAAATATTAACTTGCTTTGGCTTCCTCTGCATCAACTTCAGCAAACCCTAGGTCAAGAGGCTCAATTTCCCAAAACATCAGTGTCTCTAATTTCAAACCTCCTCGTCTCCTCCCTGCCCTTGGCTAAAGCAGTTGCAAGCATAGAAGACTAAAAACAGAAACAAAAATCTATGTCATGGAGGAATTTTCTTTCCTTTTCCATAAAATAATATGCTAGTAGATGTACACAAAACAACATAAGGCAACATATACTTGCTTCACCTGCATATCTACATTTAAGATTAAAATACTTCAACACCCTGATTTTCACAGCAATATCATCCACCTACATCTAAAAAGCTACACTGTCAATTAACATGACAAAATTTAAAACAGAACATGTGAAAGTTGACAGGGCTCTGCCTAACACTCAGCATACCTCAATGAATCTCATTCTTTCTCTCCCATTAATTCTTACAGTATTTCCATAAAGTAGTTACCAATTACTATCACCCTGATATAAAAACGGAACAAGAGAAAAAAAGCAATTTTCTGAGTGACCAACCAGTCAAATTCAGACCAGCAGGTACCAGGCAATGAGGAAGTTCAGTTTGACTCTCCCTTTTCCTCTCCCTTCTAGTTTCTAATCCCAGACCCTGCTCCTCCTGCTACAGGAAGCACCTCAACTACCTTTCCTTGCAGCAGTGTATGCACTAAAGGCCCCGGCTCAGTGTGACTGAGATCGCAGTCTCGGTGGCTCAGTGACAGGATACTTGCCTAGTATATGGTAGGCCTTGGGTTCAACCCAACACTGGGTGGGGAAAAAGGCAATTATTTTAAGCCTATACTGTGGAGTCAGCAAGATGGCTCAGCAGGTAAAGGTGCTGGCGGCAATGTCTGATGACCTGAGTTCAATCCCAGGAATCTTCATGTTGGAAAGAGAAAACAACTCCCACAAGTTGTCCTATGTTCTTCACATGTGCATACAGCTTGTATGGGTGTAGGCACCTCCTATAAATATACTACAGTATTAAAAAAAAAAAAAAACGGCCACAATATTAGGAGCTGGCATGATGGCTCAGCAGGTAAAAGTACTTGTCACACAAGCCTGATGTTTGGCTCCCCAGAATCTATGTTTTAAAAAAATTTAGAAGTTGGGGGCTGGAGAGATGGTTCAGCGGTTAAAAGCACTGGCTGTTCTTCCAGAGGACCTGGGTTCAATTCCCAGCATCCACATGGTGGCTCACAACCATCTATAATGAGATCTGGTGCCCTCTTCTGGCCTGCAGTCATACATGCTGTATACATAATAAAAAACAAATATTTAAACAAACAAACAAACAAAAATTCAGAAGTGGTGGTGCATGTCTGTAATCCCCAGACTCCAGTGAGATGGAGGTTGACACAGGAGAATCCACCCTTCCACTCCACAACCTCTCAAGGGCCAGCTACTATGGAGTGTACAACACAGCAGCGAACAATGAGACAATGAGAGACTGATTCAGAAGGTAGAAGGTGAGGGCTGAATCCCAAGACTGCCCTCTGACCACACAAGTGCACAGTAGCAACATGCTTGCGTTCTCTCTCTCTCTCTCTCTCTCTCTCTCTCTCTCTCTCTCTCTCTCACACACACACACACACACACACACACACACACCATACACATAATCAAAAATAATCTTTTAAAAACCTATGCTACACTGGGAGGTTATGAAGAGTACTGCTATTTTGTACACCAAGTTCTCTGAGTTATACAGGCCTCCCGGCACTGATGGGAAATGGGATCTCAACAAACTACACATGACAGAAAGCCAGAACTATGTGAACAACAATGACCCTCTGATGGTAAATGTTCATGCAGGAAAAGGTTTGAGGACCCACATGAAGCTGCTGTCTGGAACTCTTTGTGGGCATCTCCTGTAAGACAGACACAGGAGCCAAAGTCATATGCAGTATACTTCTGCTCAAATCTCAGTGATTAAGATAGGAATATAAGCATGTTGTGTCAAATCAAACTCTAGTGGTTACAGATGGATGGACAATGCCTGCCAACTGTAACAAAGTTTACTGTTGTCTGTGGAAGTCTGGTGGCTACCAAGCACTCTATTCAGTTTAATCTATCATTGCATTTCAAAGGTGATTACTGATACCTGAAATTGGTTTATATAATGAATCAATACAAGAACTTCTGCCTTAGATCTGCTCTACAACCACTAAACTTCTACTTCCTTTATACTGTTTCTTACAATTTAATCTTTTTTAATTTTTTTATATTTATTGATTGATTTTCGAGGCAGGGTCTCTCCGTGTAGCCCTCCTGGAACCCACTCTGTAGACCAGGCTGGCCTCAAACCCCCAAGTGCTGGGATTAAAGGTGCGCACCACCACCTCACGCTATCCAAGACATTCTACCGAGACACCAGATGCAGCACACAACGCTGTGCATACATGACTGTCACTGGGTCTCCATAAAACCCTGCCTTTCCTTAATCAGTCTCCAATCTGATCTATTCCACCTGAATACAACTAAAAACACCAACACACACTAGCTAGGGAGGCAGGGAAGAGTAAGCCTACCTGGGTCTACCTTGCTCATCACAATTCTCACAGAAATCCAATTCCACACCAACAATTCACACAGTATGAGCAGTGCTTCCAATTCACGAAGGGCATTTAGATGGCCGCTTAAGTCCTTCCTGTCCTCTGCATACCAGAGCAGAGCTGAGCTGCCAGTGGGGAAAGACCATTCAGGTGGAGTTCAATGACAGGTAACATGCAGCACTTCCCATGTGCTGGGTGCTATTCTACATGCTTAAATGTACTAATTTCAGCTCCTAGGAGCCCCGTGGGACAAGGAACTCTTCTACATCCAAATGACAACAGTACTAGACCTCTGACAATCAGTCTTGGAGGAGAGTTACATTGCTTTTAAGGGAATGTGGGCATTCTCCCCCATTACAGCTGGGATACTTCAGCAGGTGGTGTCTAGAAAGACATCATGCTCACTGTCCATTACGTGTTTCTGTTGCTACAATGCATGGAGGGCCCCACTGGGAGTAAAGAGAATGCACTGCCTGTCTCTAGGAGCTGAGCAACCCACCAGCCACATCAGACTAAATGACAAGAAAAGACACAGAAAGCCCTGTCAGGGGCAAAGCCTCTGTAATATTATTCAATTAAAAAATCAAGGCCAGCTGTCCTAGAATTCAATTATGTAGACCAGGCTGGACTCAAACTCATAAAGATCCTTCTGCCTCTGCTGCCAGAGTGCACCACCACACCCGACTTATAACTTTTATTATTACCTCAGATTCAACTGAAACAATTTTTCTAAAGAGTTAATATTTTTTCTCCCCCAACCATCCTTTAAACACCTCTGTGGTCCCCATGCTTATCAGGCTTGGCACAGATTCAGTGTTCATTACTTGTTGACTGAAGGCCCAACTGGCCCAAATTCACAAAATGACACACTAGAATTCATTTTCTTAGTGCATTTGAACAATTCTGCTAGTCACAATATAATGTACATCTATATTTTTATGAGTATGACTGCTACATTATTAAGCCAACAATCAGGCACAACAGTTACAACAGACCACTAAAAAACATTGAGTAGTGTTTCTGTTTTGTATTAATGGTTTATTGAGACAGGGTCTCATGTAGGGCAGGCTGACCTCAATCTTGCTATACAGTTGAGTCTGGCCTTGAGATTTCTGCTCCTCCCTGTACCTCACAAATTCTGGGATGACAGGCACGGACCACCAAGTCTGGAAAACTCATTAGTTTTTGCTTGACAATAAAACTCCCTTTCATCCATGCCAACTGAGCCAGAATGTGGTGATAAATTAAGTGATGGGTAACGTATAGAGGCAGGGTCCTTTCCCAGCTTTGCATGTGGAGCATCCATAGTATGTACAGTGGAGTCACATTTAGAAATACAGTAACCAATCCAGTTTATTTTCAGAAACTTTCCAAAGGGTTGAGCTTAAGAACCTAGAGAGTAGCTCTCTGCCCTGCTGAAAGCAGGGGGCAGCAGAGTGCAAGGGAGCAAACCCCTCCTGACCCCTGTTTTGGCACTGCTCAGAGCAAAGTATGCAGAGCCAGCGAGAGCCTCAGGAAAGTCAGAGACCCAATGCAAAAGGCCTTTGAATTTCTGTGCTGCTCATGGCTTATTATTAATTTTATATATGCCAATATTCATTTAAAACAGTTTGTGGCCTGGAACTTTACAAACATTCTAATGTGCTGGTCTATCCACATATTAGTCAAGCCTGCCAGGTCTCAACACGCCAAGCTTAAAATACTCTCCAGATCTTGTGCAAAGGTATGAGCTCAATCTTTGATTCACAGGAAAAGGACTCGGAGGAGAATGACTAAGAATAACAGGACTTCACTGGAAGCTATGACTGAAAAGGTCTGCTCCTAAACAGTGGTAGGTTTACTTTGGGGAAAATTAAAAAAAAAAAAAAAAATCTGAATAGAAACAAGATGCAAGCTAAAGACAGATTTCTTACATTAATCTCAAGGTGAGATTCTGGATTTTAGCTGAAAGTTGTCAAGGAATGTATTCTGAACTGATTTGAACATGAGACCATCTTGTGTAAAGGTGGTTTGAGTCACCCGCTGACTAAGCCTCTTCAGAACCCAGGTCTACTTCACTTCTTAATAAAATGAACTCTGTTTTTGTATGAGCAGTAATATAAGCCAAGCTCTTCTAACCTCTTATTTTTTTAACCAGCTTTCGACAAATGATGACAAAGTGGGACTGGTCAAGCTTTTCAAACGAAAGCCTTAGGATCTAAACTACCCAACCCTCCCGTTCCCAATTCAGGAGACCAGTGGGCTGAGCAGTTACTTTATAAACAAAAAAACTAGATCACAGGCACTGCATTTTTTTTTTTTTTTTTTGGTGGTCTTTAGTTTTGGAGAGAGGGTCACACCAGCCAAAGCTGGACTTGAGCTCTTTTGTTGTGGAGGCAGAGTCTTACTCTGTAGCCTCAGCTGACCTGGAAGGATCAGGCTGGCCGAGGACATCTGCCTGTCTCTTCACCCTGAGTGCTGGAATTAAAGGCGAGCACCACCTTGCCCAGCCCAGAGACCACACTGTTAAATGACTTGACCCCCAGCTGGTGTACTGTACTCCTCTCCCTTCCATTCTTGCCTGTTTTTATCACCCTCTTCTTCCTCCATCCCTCCCTCCTTTCCTTCCTTCCACTGTTTCTTCGAGACAGAGTCTCCCTATATAAGCCCAGGCTGGCCTCAAACTCAAAGTCCTCCTGTCTCAACCTTTAAGTGCTGATATTACAGGAGTATGCCACCATATCAGCTTGCAGATTTTTTTTTGAATAAATGTTTTTGGCTTTTTTCTCAAAAACAATGCAGACACATTCATAAGCAAACGGCGCCAGTTCAATGAGTACATTCCCACTTGCAGGGAAAGAGCCGCCGCTCGGAGCACTTCCGGAGCACTTCCGGCACCTTCGGTCTTCTGGGAACGGTCAGCAGTATCAGCGCTGTCTTGATTATCTAAAGCTTATGTACTCTCGTTCACTCCTTCCCCGATCTGTGCCCCACACCTCCTCCAGGTTTGAGTTGGTGCTCTTAGGGATGCATGAAGACAACAGTCTGAGCTCCGGATAACCACAGTTTGACAACAGTATTTGTCAACAAATATTAGACAAGTATTTGACAACAAATTTTCATCAGTATTTAATCAGAGTTAGCAGATAAATAAATATGTTACATTTTTCATTTCTAGAAAGAACACAAGGATGACAACATTGGAAAATTTTTTTTAATTAAAAATCCACAGTATGGGCTGGCAAGATGGTTAAGTGGATAAAGGTGCTTGTCACCAAACTTGACGACCAGATTCCTTAAACACGTAGTAGAAAGAGAAAAATGGACTCCCACAAATTGTTCTCTTCTTACCTCCATAATTGCGTCCTCACACATACATACAAATAAATAAATATAATTTTTTGTTTGTTTTTGAGACACAGTTTCTCTGTAGCTTTGGAGCCTCTCTTGGAACTCACTCTGTAGACCAGGCTGGCCTCGAACTCTGGGATTAAAGGTGTGTGCCACCACCGCCCAACGAGAGAATATAAAATTTTTGATAAAAAAACAAATAAAAACCTACAATAAATTGTTTTGCAACTGTTGTAATGGTTGTTAACAAATAACTTAAGAAGATGATGTGGTCTGGCATGATAGATACACATCTGTAACCCTAGCTTTTTAGAGAATGAGGCAGGAGGATGGAAAATTTGAGGCCAACCTGGACTTCATGATGAGACCTGTCTTTTTTATCATTTCATTTATTTGTATGTACATGGTCTGTGTAAATGTATGCACTGTGTATGGATGCCCACAAAGCCAGGAGAGGGCAGATGGGGCCTCTGCCAGTGGTAAGCTGCCTGATGTGAGTTCTGAGAGCTGAACTTGGGTTCTCTGGAAACACTCTTAACTACTGAGCCATGCCTCCAGCTCCAAGACTATGTTTACAGAGTGGTGAGTGGAGCAGAAGGGGGTGGGAGGAGAATGAGAAAGAATAAATGAATATGGCCATAGGAAAGCTTTGTGGTCATATCTAGATTTCATATCTAAGCTCATATTCTTATTAGCCACAGGACCTGAGCATATAGGTTCTCTATACTTGTTTCCTAATCTAAACTCACAAAACTGTTATTATTAATAAGTTATCATTGTTGTTGTTGTTAGAGCCTGGCATGGTGACATCTTCAATTATCTCAGCACTCAAGAGGATAAAGCAGGAGGATCAAGAGTTCAAGTTCAGCCTGGACCACACAGGAAGCTGCAGGCCAGCTTCTGCTACATGATGAGACACTGTTTCAAAAACACAAAAATGAAAAATATTATCACCTATCTTGGAGAGTGACCATGAAGGTGACAGAGTGTTAATGGTGGCATATTCAACTATACATACTACTTTGTTGGTATCGGCTCAAGGCACTATAAAAGCATCAGTTGAAAGGAAGAAGGGTGGGAAAGAAAACTGGGCTAGAGGGATGGTTCAGCACTTGCTGCTCTTGCAGAGGACCTGGGTTCAGTTTCCACATGACCATTCACAGCCACCAGGGCATCCAACATTTTCTGACCTCCACAGGCATCAGGCACACATATGGTACACAGACACATGCAGGCAAATACTCATACTCACAAAATAAAAAAATGAAACTGTTTAAAAGCTCACAGTTCATTTATTTAACTTGTTTTTTCAGCGTGAGATATCAAATCTGAGCCTAACCCACGCTAGGAAGCAATCACCATTGAAGAAATGCATTACCATCCCTGCTCAACAGCTGTCAATTATGGAGCAGACACTTGCTATGTGCCAACCCTTTAAGTGAAATATATCACTATTCATGCCAACACATAAAGTTCTGCCCTCATGGAACTTATTTTCTAATAGAGCAAGACAGACAAAAATAAGACTATCTGTCTCTTAGATCGGGTTGTAGCTCAGTAGTAAAGTGAAGCCCTGGGTTATATTCTCAACACCACAAACAATAATAACAACAACAACATGTATTATAAATTTCTCAATCTCCTTCCCCATCTCTCCTCCCACCCCAAACGGGAAAAAGAGACATTAGGGACAGAGAAACTAGATTCCCTTTTCTGCAACAGGGACTCATGAACCAGGCTGGTCTCAAAGTCACCACACCCTATCATTAGGATGGGCCTCATTGAGAAAATATCATTGATGCAGAGAACAGGCAGTGGTAAGAAATGAAACCATTCCAGCCAGAGGGAACAGCCAATACAAAAGCCACAGGCAATCCTTTTCAAGGGAGAACAAGAAGCTGGTGTGGCTACAGCAGCACAAGCAAGGGTGAGCAACGGAGCCGAAGTTAGCAGAAGACTGATAAGGTCTAATGGGCTTTCACTCAGAGCAGAATGGGGAGCTTTGCAAGAGAAGGGACATGACCTGACTTAAATACAAATGAATGATTTGGGCTGCTGCTGAGAACAAAAGGAAGAGCAGAACCTAGGAAATCGGTCATGAAGTACTACTAACCATCCACAAGACAGTAGCATGGACAAGAGTGGTAGAGAAGTAGTTGATTACAGATAGGATAAAGAGAAAGAAGAATCCAAAATCTTAACAGAGCAACTCAGATATAGAGAGTTTAGGTGCATGGAACTGCAGAGATACTCAGCAATGAAGAGCACTGGCTGCCTTGCAGAGGACCAGGGTTCAGTCCCCAGCACCCACACAAAGCCTACAACCAGCCATAGCTCTAGATCCAGGGGCCTCTGTGGGCACTGTACACATATGGTACACACAGCCATACATACAGGCAAAAACACCTACCACAAATAAACAAACAAACAAATGGATAAACAAGCAAACAGTTACGATAAAACAAAAGAGAAATCCAATGACAGAAAAGTTCAGTGGGGGGCTGGAGAGATGGCTCAGAGGTTAAGAGCACCGACTGCTCTTCCAGAGGTCCTGAGTTCAATTCCCAGCAACCACATGGTGGCTCACAACCATCTGTAATGAGATCTGGTGCCCTCTTCTGGTCTGCAGGCATACATGCTGTATACATAATAAACAAATCTTTTTTTTAATATTATAGTACATTTTAATAGAAGTAATATAATATTATGGTAATTATAAATATTTCAACTTTTTTGTTTCATTTACCCATTTTTTTCTTTTTTTAATTATATTTGTGTTTTAATTTTACACATCAGCCATGGGTTCCCCTGTCCTCCCCCCTCCCGCACCCACCCCCACTTCCTCCCCACCCCCTCCCCTCCATTCCCATCTCCTCCAGGGCCAAGACTCCCCTGGGGATTCATTTAAACCCGGTGGATTCAGTACAGGCAGGTCCAGTCCCCTCCTTCCAGGCTGAGCAAAGTGTCCCTGTGTAAGCCCAAGGTTCCAAACAGCCAGCTCATGCACTAAGGATAGGTCCTGGTCCCACTGCCTGGGTGCCTCCCAAACAGTTCAAGCTATTCAATTGTCTCACTTATCCAGAGGGCCTGATCCAGTTGGGGGCTCCACAGCCTTTGGTTCATAATTCATGTGTTTCCATTAGTTTGACTATTTGTCCCTGTGCTTTTCCAATCTTGGTCTCAACAATTCACACTCTTACAGTCCCTCCTCTTTCTCGACAGTTGGACTCCAGGGAGGCTACCTAGAAAACAGGACCTTAGGAAAGACACAGGGATCGCCCAATGACAGAGAAATGGATGAGAACTACATGAACAACCTGGATGACAGTGGGAGTAATGAAGGGCAAGATTTGAGGGAAAGAAAGCTTAGGGGAGCAGGAGATCCCAGCTGGATCAAGAACAGAAAGGGAGAACAAGGAATAACAGACCATGATAAATGATGACCACACGAGAACAGGAATAGGAAGAGTGCTGGAGAGGTCCCCAGAAATCCACAATGATACATCCTCTGTAGACTGCTGGCAATGGTTGAGAGAAAGCCTGATCTGACCTAGTCTGGTGATCAGATGGCCAAACACCCTGTCATGCTGGAACTCTCATCCAATAACTGATGGAAGTGGATGCAGAGATCCTCAGCCAGGCCCCAGGTGGAGCTCCAGGAGTCCA
The DNA here is from genome assembly GCF_903995425.1 of Onychomys torridus. Lineage (NCBI taxonomy): Eukaryota > Metazoa > Chordata > Mammalia > Rodentia > Cricetidae > Onychomys > Onychomys torridus. The sequence continues at coordinate 46,329,459 of NC_050458.1, forward strand.
ATAAATAAATCTTTAAAAAAAAAAAAAAAAAGGAAAAGAAAAAGAAAAGTTCAGAGGAAAAAGTGAAAATGAACCCAGCAGTCCTTCCTTGCATACTTTCACTTTCCAAGATTTCACGCCTATCAACCATCAATTGCAGTCTGAAAATACCAATTAAATAGTGCCAGGGAGCAAAGTTCAATGATATACATACATGAAAATGTCATAATGAAACTCATTATAATATACATTAATTTAAAAAGTTAGTAAAGAGCAAACTGGAAGGTCACCAAAGAAGAGAATAATCCAGAGCCTGAGAACAAACAGAACTTCTAGGAAGAGGTAATCTACATATTATGATTATTATTAGCACATTCTGGGTCAGGGCCACTGGAAAAATAACAAATCACCTCATCTTAGTGTTAGAAGGGGATTATCATGTGTCAACAAATATTTTTCCAAGTGATCACATTCTAAATGCTAAGACCACAGAAATGATGATGACAAAATCCTTATCTAAGGTACTGTGTAATAAAGACTTTACTAGAGGTATCAACTAAGAGTGAATAAAAGTCCACTTTTTCTAAGGAACTGCCAAAACATGAGATCACCACATCTACTACTTCTTATCAACCATGGGTAACCATGGGCAAAAGACTTGTTAATATAGGATAAAGAGCAAGTAGGGCTGCAATCCTCACAAGGCTACGACCTGTGGCCTCTTAGATCCAGGGATGTATTCTTCTATATAGTTATAGTTAGAGGTTTTGGGTTTTTTGTTTTGTTTTGTTTTTTTAATTAAAGGTGATTACAATTGTTTCTATTCCCCTTCATTTCCTCACAAGGAAGTATTCTAGTGCAACCATTAGTTCTGCGCCAAGTTCTCAATTCCACAAGCTAACAATCCTTAAATATACAGACTCAAAGAAAATAGAGCTTTGGTTTCCTGTCCTATGGGAAATTTCATTACAGTCAATTTATAGCCATCTAGGTGACCACTCTTAACTCCCTGCACACAGCTGACCACACTCACACCACACTGTGTGGTTTGCTCCGGATCAGGGTCTCCCTGCCAGGGCTCAGCAGTCTTTCTAGTTCTGAATCTTCTGGGTTGTGGGGTTTTCCTTCTCTCTCTTAATTGTGACTCTTGGGAATTTACCCAAGAGAACTACAGGAATTTACTCTATTAAATCCACAAAGCATATTTCACTCTTGTTTTATAGACACCTCTTAAAATATTTAGAACACAGAATGCCAAAGAACATCATCTGTCTTTACATATCTCCAAAGAGAAAAATGTGTGAGTTTTCACTCGTTAGTACCCTCCCTCCACCCAACAGAGGCCTCACGTAACCACCACAGCACATTCTAGCAAACTGTCTGAGCAATTACAATGGAGTATATGCTTTCAATAGTGAGTCAAACCTTGGGAGTGGTTTATACATGGAAATTCACCAGCTGGCATGCAGAATCAGATTCAAGGAGACAAATGGAATTTTTCTGTCAGATTTTCCAAGAGTTAACTAGTTTCTAAATTGATTATATCTTTCCAAAGTGTTTACACATGAAATGGTAGAATGTCTGGGTTTTAAAATATGAAAGAGGAGGGAGGGAATAAAGTTAAATAAGCCTGGCCATATGCTGGATTGCTGAGCATGGTATGTGATAAGGCTTGACTTGTTCACATCAGTCTCTACTTTTATATGTTTGTAATTTTCCCTAACAAAGATTAAAAATTAAGGCAGGCATGGTGGCACATGCCTGTAATCCAAGCATTTAGGAAGTAGAGGCAGGGAGGTCAGAGCGCACTGTTATCTTCAACTGCATAACTACATAGCAAGTTCAAGGCTAGCCCAGAATTTGTGAGACCTTGCCTCGAGGAAAAAGAAAAAAGGGATTAAAATTTAATTTGGGAGCCTGGGATGTAGCTCGGTGGTAGAGTGGTGGCCGAGTGTGTGTGCGGCACTAGGTTTAACCCCAGTACCAACTCTTCCGCTCATCAAGAAGTTAGTTCCAAAGGCTGAAATAGATATGGGGGGGACGGACTGACAGACTAACAGGAAAATGAGACAGTGAATGGAGCACGAGATTACCCAAAACTCAGACTACCCTGCATGAAATTGTCAAAGAACAATATAGAATAAAATAAAACACATTTTCAAAAGTAATGTCATAACCTAGTGAATTTTACAAAATTATAAGGAACCAAGATTCTTGGCACCAATGAGCATTATAATCTACCAAAGTAAAAGCTGTTAGTTTTTGAGCATACTCCTCAATCCCAACAGTTGTTCCTCTCTGAACGAATACTAAGTAATAAGGACAACCATCATGAGCATCCGTTTTCTAAGTACCAACCAGGGTTATGGACTCAATGAACTGAACCCTTCCCCTCCAGGAATAAACTCATCATTAATATGTAAACACATACCTTTACAATAAAAGCGCTGTCATGAACGAGGGATGCACATGGTATCACAGAACAAACAACAGAAGACCCTAATCCAACAATGACAATTCAGAAAAGCTCCCCAGACAAGTGTGTCTGTGCATAAGCCTACAGCCAGCACCCAAGCTAGAACTGCTACTCAAGGTTAGCCTGGGCTACATAGCAAGTCTGAAAAGCTAGGCGGCCTGAAAGCTATACAGAGACCTTGTCTCAAAACAACAATAACAGAAAAAGAAAAATTTACCAAAGGAGATACTATCTACATTAAATTCTAAAATATTTAACCCAAAGACAGAGAGGGTTTGTTTGCTGCTGTTTTGTTTTGTTTTTCCTATTTTGACCTTTTCTTACAGATATCTGAGGTGTCTTATTTTCCCAGTAAGCAGAAATTAGCAAACTATCATTCAGATACCTACCAAGTGCCAGTATGTGCTAGACAAAAAGGATAAATAATCCCAGCATGGGCAGGCTGTGAGTTCAGGGCCAGCCTGGTCTATAGAGTGAGTTCCAGGGCAGCCAGGACTACACAGAAAAACTCTGTCTCAAAAAAAAAAAAACAAATAAATGTCGGGTACACGCCTTTAATCCCAGCACTCAGGAGGCAGAACCAGAAGGAGCTCTGTGAGTTCTAGGCCAGCCTGGTCTACAGAGCAAGATCCAGGACAGGCACCAAAACAACACAGAGAAATCCTGTCTTGGAAACAAACAAACAAAAACAAAACAAAAAACAAAATAAATTAAAAAACAAAAACATGGCTTTTCTTTCATGGAGTTTATAATCTAAGAATACAGGAAGACAAAACAATAAGCCATTAGGCATGATAACATATGTTTCAATCCCAATACTCTGGAAGCAAAGGCAGAGGCAGACAAATCTCTGTGAGTTCCAGGCCAGCCAGAGCTACATAGTGAGACCCTGCCTTGGAATAAATGAATAGAGGCTGGAGAGATGGCTCAGCAGTTGGGAGCACTGACCGCTCTTCTGGAGGAGAGGACTCAGGTTCAATTCCCTGCAACCACATGGCAGCTCACAACCATCTGTAACTCCAGTTCCCAGGAATCTGATGCTCTCATTTGGATTCCTTTTCCCAGGCAAACACACGTACACATACCATATAAATAAATGTAATAAAACGGGGCTGGAGAGATGACTCAGCAGTTAAGAGCACCAAATGCTCTTCCAGAGGACCCAGGTTCAAATTCCCAGCACCCATATGGCAGCTCACAACTGTCTGTAAATCCAAGATCTAACCTTCATACAGACATACATGCAGGCAAAACACCAATGCACACAAAATAAAATAAATTTTAAAACTTTTTAAATAAATGGGGGGAGCTGAAGAGATGGCTCAGTGGTTAAGAACACTGACTGTTCTTCCAAAGGACCTGGGTTCGATTCCCAGCACCCACATGGCAACTCACAACTGTCTGTAATTCCAGTTCCAGGAGACCCAACACTCATTATAATGTTAAAAAAATAAATAGATGAATTAATAAAATAAAAGCCATCAAATGGAAAACTAGTTCCAAACTTGTCCAATAACAGAGAAAACGAAGACTTAACGTTGCCAGCAGAAAGTGCCTGTATTGAGACCTGGTAACAGGAAAGCCGAAAAAAATCAGACCATTGGATGACAGCATATCCAGCTGGAGGGGGAAGGAAAGATGTGGTGGACAAGGATGTGGGGACCGCAGACATCATGTGTGCACCCTGTAAGTCATATGAAGAAACCAAATGCTATTCTAAGTACAGTGGGGAAACCACCAGAGGTGAGAGAGCGAGGTTTCAGTTCACGGGCTCTGTGTGTGTGCAGGTATGCACATGTGTCGGCGTGTGTACAAACACAGGTATATGTGCATGTGAAGGCCAGAATTTTAGGGGCATCTGAGATGGCTCAGCAAGCTTGGCAACCTGAGTTCAATCACCAGAACCCACATAGTAAAAAGAGAAAAAAACACACAAGCTGTCCTCTGACCTCCACACATGCTCTGTAACACGTGTGTACTGACCTCCACACGTGCTCTATAACACACGTGTACCCATACACATACCCACAAAAATAATAAAAAAATGTAAAAAAAATTTTTTAAAGGATGTTAGATGAGGTAACTCTTGAAAAAGCCTGCATTTATCTGTTAGTTATACACCTGATACAGATATGTATATATACATATATAGATCAATAGATCTCCTTGCCTTAAGCACCTCTCCCTCTACCCTAATATTCATCTTTAAATCTATATTAAAATCCTTGCTTAACAAACTCCAAGTGTGCGTCTTTTTTTTTTTTTTTTTTTTTTTTTTTAAGAAAAGCAAACCAAACCACGGAAAGAGTGTGGCTGGTGGAAATCACCTCTGCCCCATCACCACCCTAAGATCTGAGGTTTCTTGTTCTCCTAGTGAACAGAAATAAGCCACTTACTTAAATGGCCACTTAATCCAGCCTTCGCCTACAGCTGTGTTTTTGTACTCCGTGGATATGTTTAATATGAGTGGCCGTGACTCTGGCGTCTCTGAGAAGCTGAAGGAAGCACACAGGCCTGGGCTCACCACATCCTTCTCATTCCCCAACTGCCAACATCAGAATAGGTTTCCATCTACTCATCTGGCCCTAGACACCATCACTTTCTTTTTATTACTATGCCAAGTAGAAGGTTTCCTTATTGCAGGACAGACACAGACACACACACACACACACACACACACACACACACACACACACACACACACGCGCAAGCACAGACAGGAAGGAGCAGGGGACTTCCTCCAGAGCTTAGGAGACAACGCGCTTCAACGCACAGTTGATAAGGAATGTGACTGCATAACCTTTCCTTGCTACTGCCAACTATGCTCAGGAAGGAATGCCACTGTGAAAGCAATTCACATTTCTTGTCTGAATTTGCCAAATCTCAGAAAGTTGCCTAAAGCAAACTTGCTAATGCTGTATAAAATTTATTTCACATTCCAAGGTCTGTACAAATTCCAAATTTCTTACAGCATTTGCAAATGATAAGAAAAATAAACTCCACTGCCAATCTCAGGGCATGCGGTTAAATAAGCCTAAGAAAGGGCCCAACGAGGTCACACTCAAAAAGAGTTAACTCAAGTTATTTAAAAAATAAAATGTGAGCCAGGCAGTGGTGCACACACCTTTAATCCCAGCACTCGGGAGGCAGAGGCAGGCGGATCTCTGTGAGTTCAAGGCCAGCCTGGTCTACAGAGTGAGTTCCAGGACAGCTACATAGAGAAATCTTGTCTTGGGAAAAAAAAAAAAACCACAGAATGTAAGAAAAACATTTTTCTGTTGCTATAATAAAATTACTGAAGCTGGGTGTTTATCAAGAAGAATGGTGTATTTAGTTCTCAGTTTTGGAGGGAATGTCCAAGATTAGGTAGCCTCTGGTGAGAGGCATTGGGGCTGCATCAAAACACAGCAGAGGAAGAAGGCTAAGCCCATGGCAGCCTTACTCTAACCGCAAGAGCTAACCGATCTGAGAATTACATTAATCCTTTCTTAGAGTAGCACGCTGACATCTGATAGCCTTGCTTCTTTAAAGGCCCACCACCTTCCAACTGGAAACCAGGTCTAGCCCAGCACTTAAGCCACTGCTGTGCAGGCACCCAAGCATTAGCAGAGGAAAAGCACCAAGAGCTTCTGGGTATGTACAGTCCACTTAATACTAGCAGAAGTCCTTCAAGAGTCTCCCCAGTGCACTGATGAAGACACCGAGAGAAGACCAAATTTACATTGCCTCGGGACATCACCATTAAATGGGACCTTCACTCCTCTTCAAACCAACATTTAAACAAAGATCTAAACTACAGAAATTCTAGATGAAACCAAACACATACTTAGTGGGCAAACTGGCCCAATACTTTCTCTCAAGCCTCATTACACTATCTGCAAACTTACCCCATGTTTACCAAGGACAGGGGGAGGGGGGCATAACTGGCTACACCTTAAAACTCAAGAGATTTGCTCTTAAGGATCATTTGGTTTCCTTGACTGATTAGCAGAACAGCAGATGGACAGAAATACATTTCTGAAGCAAATCTCCCGAACCCCTGAGCCCAACCTAACTCCACAAACCACAAAGCTGTGGTGGAGGAAGGCTCAGTGGGGCAGCATGTGCTTCACACTGCAAGACCTGGCGTTCAATTTTCAGCATCCTTCTCACGCCTTCCCCTAAAAAACTCACCAAGCTACCATGGCAATCACCATGGCAACTTGCTTCCTCCAATTCACTGATCATTGAGTGGTCATTCACAGCCTGGCATATAAAAATATTATGCTTCATTTAAGTCAAGAGTTTATTTTTTTAAATGATAACATCTTTTTTTTTTTTTTTTTAGGTTGGGTATTGTAGCACAGACCATTAATCCTAGCACTCAGGAGGCAGAGGCAGAGGCAGAGAGATTTCTAAGAGTTCAATGCCAGCCTGGCCTCCATAGCCAGTTCCAGGCCAGCCAAGGCTACATAATTAAACTCTGTCTCAACAAAAATATTTTAAAGTTAGTGATAGTAATTAATATACATCTTTAATCCCAACACTTGGGAGATGAAGGAAGAATCAGGAGGTTCAAGGACACAGGAGTTGAAGCCCAGCCTGGACTACATGAGAGTCTGTCTCAAAAAGCAAACGACTAGTCTGCAGAGATGGTTCTGTAGTTAACAGTGCTCGATGCTCTCTCAGAGGACCTGAGTTCAGTTCCCAGCACTGACATCAGGCAGACAGGACCATCTGCAATTTCAGTTCTAGGAGATCAATTGCCCTCTTCTAGACTCTTGAGTTCTCTTGTACACACACACACACACACACACATACATAAACTTTTAAATCTTTTTTTTAAATCATTTTTTGTCAATAGTATAAACACTGATTAAGTGTCCATGACCCAGTAAATAACCCCATAGCCATGCACAAGCAAGCAGCCTTAATTAAACTCAGTGGGTTTTAAAAAAGACATGAAAGAAAGTGGGGGATGTGTTGGAAGAAGGGTTCCAGAGGGAATGAGAGGGTAAATATGATACAATAAATACCTATATGAAACTGTTAAATACAGGCTGGAGAGGCTTGGCGACTAAAAGCACTTGTTGCTCTTACAGAGGACCCAGACTCTGTTCCAAGCACCCACGTGGTGGTTCACAGCCGTCCAGAGCTCCAGTTCCGGGGGATCAAATGCCCTCCTCTGATCTCTGGGCATCAGGCATGCACACTGTACACATTCATACATGCAGGCAAAATACTCATACACATAAATCTCTAAAATTTTTAAAATAATTTTTAAATTATCAAATAAAAGTTACTTTATAAAACTATTTTATGTTGTTAACTCTACCACTTAGAGACTTCTGAAATTGATTCTGAGGTTGACAATTCTTATATAAGTAATGCTGAGACAGCATGACATGGTCAAGATTGCTGGAACAAATACAGTAACAACTATAAAGATCAAATGTAAACCACAGATGGACCCTTAGGAGACAACTAACTTAACAGTCCAATTTAACAGAGAAAACACTTCAGACACTGAGGTCAGGCAACATAACAGTACTATTATTCACTGAATGGGGGTGGTATTATTATTTTAGGTATATGAGTGTTCTGCTGCATGTATATCTGTGCACCATATATGGTCTTCAGAGACCAAAAAAAGGTACCAATCCCCCTGGGACTGGAGCTATATATAGGCAGTTGTGAGCCGCCATGTGGGTACTGGGAACAGAACCCTAGGTCCTCTGCAAAAGTGGCCAGTGCTCTTAACCCCTGAGCAGTTTGCTCCAGCCTCAGAATTAGGATTTTTAAACTCTAAGGGTACGAACAATCCACTGGCCAGCTGACCTCTCTCTAAAATAACTGCTGCCACACATCAGATAATGGCAATATGCCAGGTACCATTCATTAAGGTTTTACATGTGAGCTCATTTAATCTCACCAAACTCCTACTTGTAAGAAATTATCAAATTCATTTTATAAATGAGTAAACCAGGATCAAGCTCAAGTCTCAACCACTAGGCTACTTCTCTTTATTTTTCATTCATTTGTTACTTGTTAGCCAACTATAGTTTTGCAGCTACTGAGTACCGGGCTATTAGTAGTGAAGATGGACAAGGTCCTTCCCTGCCTCTATAAGATTTAGAGTAACGGGTCAAAACCGAAGTACAGGATATGTTACCAGAAAATGTTGTAGGAAAATAAGTAATATGATAATAACTGGGACTGGCATTACGCTGCCAATTACACATGAGAATGTTAAACATGCAAAGACTACCACCTCACACGGTGTGGTAGTCTGAATGTAACTGGCCCCCATAATCTCACAGGGAGTGGCACTATTAGGTGTGGCTTTGTTGGGAGTGGGTGTGGCCTTCTTGGAGGAAGTGTGTCACTGTGGAGGTGGGCTTTGAGGTTTCCTATGCTCAGGATACCCGAGTGTGTCAGTCCACTTCCTGTTGCCTGCAAGATGTAGGATTCTCAGCTACAACTACAGCACCACATCTGCCTGCATGCAGCCATGCTCCCTGCCATGATGATAATGGACTGAACCTCTGAAACTGTAAGCGAGTCACCCAATTAAATGCTTTCTTTTTTTTTTTAAGATTTATTTATTATGTATACAGAAGAGTGTGCCAGATCTCATTATAGATGGTTGTGAGCCACCATGTGGTTGCTGGGAATTGAACTCAGGACCTCTGGAAGAGCAGTCAGTGCTCTTAACCTCTGAGCCATCTCTCCAGCCCCTAAATGCTTTCTTTTTGGAGGGTTTTTGTTGTTGTTGTTTTGCCGGAGCTGAGGACTGAACCCAGGGCCTTGCTCTTGCTAGGCAAGCACTCTACCACTGAGCTAAATCCCCAACTCGTAAATGCTTTTTTTAAAAGAATTGCCCATGAGCCTGGCAGTAGTGGTGCACACCTGTAATCCCAGCACTTGGGAGGCAAAGGCAGGAGGATCTCTGTGAGTTCAAAGCCAGCCTGGTCTAAAGCAAGTTCTAGGGCAGCCAGGGAAACCCTGGGGGGGATGGGGGGTATTGCCGTGGTCACGGTGTCTCACACAGGGTAAGGACATGAAGAAACTGGAGCCTAAGCTCACCACTAGTGGGAATACAAAACTTAAGTATATCTAAGTCTTTGATAGCAAGAATAACTAGACAAGATTTGAGCCTATCAAACATGCATTTGAAGTAACACATTCTGAACAATGTAAGTCTTTGCCATTTCTTGGCATGATATTCTTGGTAACTTAGAAAGAACACAGAACCTATTTCCTCCTCCTTTGGCATGGTATTAAGCTTGGGCAAGAGTAGACACAGTCCTGGGGACAAATTAGAAGTACCAATTTCCCTTGTTCCTCATTTCCGTATTCCTGTCATATTTCTCTTGCTCAGTTCCTCTGATTTGTCAGCAGAGACAAACTGACTGCTGCAGAGGTAAAGACAGTTCATTAGGCTTTTACTGGACTCCAGCTGCAGCCGTGGGAAATGCCTCCTCTTAGGTTACTAAGCTATTATCAGATAGGAGCCATTCTTAATCTCCCTGGCTTCCTTTTCAGGAGAGTACGCCAAGTAAAGGTGGAGGAGAAAAGCCCTGGTCCAGTTACCTAACACACTCTGTATCCACTACGGATTCCGGACATGTCATTTAGCTTCATACACGGATGTACTCATTTTGGTTTGATTTATTTTCATTTGGTGTGTGTGGGGGGGGGGGGGTGTTTCATGTGTATACCTGCATGTCTGTCTATGCACCATGTGTGTCTGGTACTCAAGGAAGCCAGAAGAGAGCAATAGATTCCTTGGAGTCAGAGTTATAGATCGGGGCTCTTAAGTGTTGAGGGGGTCCCTCCAGCCCCTTGGTTTTGTTTTGTTTTGTTTTTTTTATTAAACTTGTTTTATTAAACATAACATATATGGGGAAATGATATCTATCAGGTGCAGTTATTACCCTGGAAGAAAAAGCCCCAGAGCAATGGTTCTCAACCTTCCTAATGCTGCAACCCTTCAGTACAGTTGCTCATGTTGTGGTGATCCCCCAACCATAAAATTTTCATTGCTACTTGAAAACTGAAATTTTGCTACTGCTATGAATCATAATGTAAATACCTGATATGCAGGACATCTGATATGTGACCCCTGTGCAAGGGTCACTCAACCCCCCTGCAAAGAGGTCACGACCCACAGGTCGCGAACCACTGCCTCAGAGGAACAAGGAATAGTGAAGGAAAGGGAAGAGGGGAGGAAAAGGGGAAGGAAGGGGGAGGGAGAGAGGGGCAGAGAGAGATTGAGATTACATGAGAGTATTTGGAACACATTCCTAATTGGATGATTCATTCTTACTACACAAGGAAAGATGATTTCTACAGAGTTCAGCCTCCTGCTAATTTGTTTGTTTGTTTGTTTGTTTGTTTTGGTTTTTTGGTTTTTTGGAGACAGGGTTTCCCTGTGTAGCTTTGCACCTTTCCTGGAACTCACTTGGTAGCCCAGGCTGGCCTTGAACTCACAGAGATCTGCCTGCTTCTGCCTCCCAAGTGCTGGGATTAAAGGCGTGCGCCACCACCGCCACCACCGCCCGGCCGCCTCCTGCTAATTTTTAAAATGGCCAAGCTAGGAGTAGTGGCTCACGCCCTTAATCTCAGCACTTAATGAGGCAGAGGCAGGCAGATCCCTGTGAGTATAAGGCCAGTCTAGTCTACATAGCAAGTTCCAGGAAAGCTAGAACTATATTGAGACCCTGTCTGAGAAAAACAAAACAAAACAAAAAACAAATAAAAATGGCCAAAGGCAGTCTAAGCGATGGGGAGCAGAAGTTGTCTTCAGAATATAAAGCAGCCTGACCAAATTTAAGAACATGACCCTCATCAGCACAGATGATTCTAGCTGTGGGGCCAGGAGAAAAAGAGCAATAATTCTACTTCATGAAAGTCTTTATTAGCTGAAACCAAACTTGATGAAGATAGCATACAGCTATAGCCTGACCACAAACCATTATGCAATTTGACTTCAGCAATAGAATTAAATCAACCCACTCATCCTTTGTAGACCTTAAAAGAGAGGTAGAAACTGGGATGTCTGCAGAAATTCAGACTACTGCTTCAGTTCTTTTTCACTCACTCTCATCTGAGGAGTTATTAGGCAGTTTGTATTAAGTCTATTTTTCCTCAGATGAAACAGATTCTAAGAAAAGCTAACCCAGGGCCTGGAGAGATGGTTCAGCAGTTAAGAGTACATACTACTCTTGCGGAACCTGACCTGAGCTGGGTTCATAACACTCTTGTAGGATAGCTCACAACCCATCTGTAACTCCTACTCCAAACCGCTGGCCTTCAACGCATTTATGCACACAAAGACACACATACAACTTTCTTTTAAAAATCTTTTTTAAAAAGAGAAAAGCTGGGGCTGGAGAGATGGCTCAGTGGCTAAGCACATGTTGCCCTTGCAGAGGGCCCAGGTTTGGTTTCCATCAGCCACATCGTAGCGCATAACCATCTGTAACTCTAGTTCTGGTGATCCAAAAGTCCTCTTCTGACTTCACTGGGCACTGGGCATGCACATGGCACACATACATACAAACAGGCAAAACACCTATACACAAAGAATAAATCTTAAAAAAAAAAAAAAAGGAAAAGAAAATCTAATTCATTTGCTTGTATTAAGTCATATTAAACTACATATAAAATCAACTGGCAATTGCCTAACTCCTCAGTTAGCCAGTGCTTTATTTTGACAGGGTAATACACATGATAGATGCTCAGTAACTGTGTAAATGAATAATTTCACATGTGCTCAAGGGACAACTGCCAGGGGAAGCCAAACAAAGCATCTCCATTAAAGGGACCAGCATTGGAAAACTGGAGGCAAGATGGGCTTTGTTGTCCCAGTGGAGCTGCAGGAGGGCAGGCACATCATTCACACATCCTTCATTCAACAGAAATGTGAGGCCCCTGTACAGGCAGGCCCTCTCGTAGTCGGCATATGCAGTAAAAGTGTAAGTCAGCTCTTAGAAACTATAGGGCCAAAATCCAATATGGCACATGAACATCTTTTATGGGCTGGGGAGAGGGTTCAATGAGCAAAACACTTGCCAGGCAAGGGCAAGACCTGAGTTCAAACCCTAGGAGCCACATAAAGCCAGGTGGTAGCATACGTCTATAATCCTGCCAAGATGGGAGGCAGAGACAGGAGAGTCCCCAGGTGCTTGTGGGCCACCTGATGCACACGGCAGCAAACAACAAAGAGTGTGCTTCAAAGAAGTAAGACTAGATGGTGAAGGCCAACACCCAACATCGTCCTCTGACCTCACCTGTGTAAACTGGGACTAGATGGTGAAGGCCAACACTCAACATCGTTCTCTGAACTCACCTGTGTGAACTGAGACTAGATGGTGAAGACCATCACTCAACATCGTCCTCTGACCTCACGTGTGTACTGTAATATACACACAGATCTGCACTCATATAGACAGACAGGTATTTTTTAAAAGCATCTTCTGTGTAGCCCAAAGTGTTGATCTGCATAGTGCTTCTTAAACCAACTTTGAAGTATATTTATAAGGCTGAAGAAACAGCTCAGAAGTTGAGAATGCTCTCTGCTCTTTCAGAGTACAGAGTTCAATATTAGCACCCACATCAGATGGCTCACAAACACCTGTAACTCCAACTCCAAGGGATCCAACATTCCCTTCTGGCCTCTGTGAGCAGCTGCAACACATGTGCACATATACATAAACACATGCATACTGGCATAAATAATTCACAACTGTTTGCAGCTCTAGTTCCAGGAGATCTGATCTTCTCTCTGGCCTCCTCTGATCCTCTTTCTGGCCTCCCCAGGCACCAGGCACATACATGCACAGACATACATGCAAATAAAAGCACCTATATACACAAAACAAAAATAATCTTAAAAAATATATATCAGTAGCATGACAAACAGCCCAATTAAAAAATAAGTAAAAGAGCCAAGTGCTGGTGGTGCACGCCTTTAATCCCAGCACTCAGGAGGCAGAGGCAGATGGATCTCTGTGAGTTCGAGGCCAGCCTGGTCTACAGAACTAGTTTCAGGGCAGGCAGGGGTACTCAGAGAAACCCTGTCTTGAAAGCCGGGGGGGGGGGGGGGGGGGGGGGGGGGGGGGGAGTAAAAGACTTGGACACTTCACAGCAGAGAAATATGTGATTAACAACAGTGTGTGAAGTCATTCGACACCATTAGTTGTCAGAGTAATACAGATTAAAACTATAGTTGTGCTCTTTCATACCCATTAAAATGGCTAGACTTGAAAGAGATGGGCAATTGCAAGTATTGGTGACAACCAGCCCTGGGAGGCAGAAGCAGAGGCGGGTGTGCATCGCTGGATGTTTGAGGCTAGCCTGGTCTATAGAGCTCCAGGACAGTCAGGATTACATTGTGAAACCCTGTATCAAAAACAAAACTAAACAACTGGGGCTGGAGAAATGGCTCACCAGGTAAGAGCACTGGCTGCTCTTCCAGAGGACCTGGGGTTTGATTCCTAGCTCCCACATGGTGTCCCACAACCATGTCTAGCTCCAGTTCCAGGGGACCTGCCGTCCTCTTCAGGCACACATGATACACAGACAAAAGTTCAGACAAAATCAAAGTCAAACAAAAAAGAAACCAAGCATTGTTGGGGATGAACAGCAGCTGGAGTTCTTTGGATCAGTCATTTTCAAAGTGGGTTTTTTTTTTGTTTTTTAATGAAGTTAAATTCTGCATACCATGCAACTTAGCAATACTGTACTTAGTTGTTTATTACCCGGGAAGAATTAAAACATAGGTTTACCAAAAACACCATTTAATTGTTCATAAAGACATTTTTTTTTGTGTAATAGCCAAAAAGTTTGGAAAAAAAAAAAGAAAGAAAGAAATTATTGGTACATGTAACAATATAAATGAACCAAAAAAAAATGTGCATGAAAGAAAACAGTAAAGAGAACATAATTGGGTAAACTCATATATATGAAGTCCCAGAATAGGAAAAAAGCCAGTCTGCAGTGATACAAGTTTAGGTTAGGGAGGACTGGGGATAAAGTGGACAAGATGTTTGCTGTGCAAGTGTAAGGACTGGAGTTTGGGTCCCCAGAACCCACGTAAATAGAGTGAGTGGCAGCAGCCTGTGGTTCCAGGGGCAAAGTCAGGACATCCTGGAGCAAGCTGGCTGGCTAGCCTAGTTGTGCCTGTGAGTTGTAGATTCAGTCAAGAGACCCTGCCTCAAAGATAAGGCAGAGAGTGATGGGGGAAGACTCCCCATGTCAACCTTGGGCATCCGCAAGCACACACACATGCACACATGTGCATTTGCACTGGTACACACCACACATACAGGCTTGCTGGGAAAAAAGCTTTTAATTGGTTGCTTGTAGCTGTGGATGATTGCTAGCAAAACAAAACAATCAAAACATATAGGGTTATGGGAATGCATTTTTCTTGATTCAAAGTGATGACTCTGGAGCTGGAGAGATAGTTCTGTAGCTAAAAGTACTTGCTGCTCTTCCAGAAGACTCAAGTTCCTCCTATGCAATTTGGAGCACAACTGCCTGTAACTCCAACTCCAAGGGATATGATACTTTCTTTGGGTACCTGTGTGTACACACACACACACACACACACACACACACACACACGCACACACGTAGGTCCAAAGACAACTTCTGTGGAGTCAGTCCTCTTCTTGCATCAGGTTCTGGGGATGAAACTTGGGTTTTCAGATTTGCAGGGCTACATAATGAGCCCCCCCCCCCAACCCTGAGTTAAAAAAAAAAAATCAAAAGAAAGAAATCAAGAGAAATAATGGGCAATCCAGTTCAAAGTAAACTATTATAACAATATAAGAATGTGGGCAGATTTTTTGTTTGTTTGTTTGTTTGTTTGTTTTATGCAGTACTAGGGATTAAATCCAAGACTTGTACTTGGGCTGGAGAGATGGCTCAGAGGTAAAGACCCCTGGCCGCTCTTCCAAAGGACCTGGGTTCAATTCCCAGCACCCACATGGCAGTTCACAACTGTCTGCAACTCCAATTCCAGTGGATTTGGCCTCCTCGCACAGACATACATGCAGGCAAAACCCCAATGTACATAAGAAATAATAAATAAATCTTTTTTTTTTTTTTTAAAGGGGCCTTGTACTAAGCAAGCATTCTTGTGAAGTAAATCCCCAGCCCTTGCTTTCAGAGACAGATCTTGCTATGGAGTCCAGGCTGGCCCTGAATTTGAGATCTTCTTGACTTTAATTCCCAAGTGCTGGGATGACAGGTAACCCTACAGTGAACTGTGTCTGTTATCTTGTTTAAGCTATAGCTCCCAGTTATGCAAGCATACATTCAGGGTCCTGTGAACATACTCTGTAGATGTAATTAATATCCATAATCAGTGAACTGGTAAAGACGACCAGCCTACATAATGTGAGTGGACTGGATTCAGTTCATTGAAAAGCCTAAGCTCAGAACTGCACAGTGTGGTGGCACACCTGTTATGGACAGCACTGAGAAATATATACCAGCACTCAAGGGCTTTGCCAGGAAGACAGAAGTTCTGGTCCAGCCTGGGCTATACACCAAGACCCTGTCTAAAAAATAAATCAATTTTTAAAAGGCAAACCTTCAGATTCCTAGGAGAAATTCCACCTCTGGATGGCAGCAGGAATAGTTTTGTTCCTGTCCTTTTCGACAGCCAAGTTTATGTCAGACTTGTTAAGCCAACCCTCATAAATGACACAAACCAATGCCTGCCATAACCTTTTAGTAGACCTCTCTTACTGGTTCTGCTTCTCTGACTACGGCTGACTGATACATTTTGGTACCTGCAAGTGAGATGTTGCTGTAACAGATACTTAGAAAAGTGGAAGTGCCTTTGAATTGGAAATGAAGAGGCTGGAAATACATTTAGAAGCTGATAGAAAGGGTCCAGACTGCCTTAACCAGGCTGCTGACAGAAGTGCAGACATGAAAGGTGCTCCTTCCTGGTAAGGGCTCAGAAGCAGAGGCAGATACACAGCAGAGACTCATGCATGGCTTTACAGCATGTATATAAACATCCAACCAGATGCCTTTAATCTCAGCGCTCCACAGGCAGAGACTGGCAGGTCTCTGTGAGTTCAAAGCCAGCCTGGTCTACAAAGC
Organism: Onychomys torridus; assembly: GCF_903995425.1. Taxonomy (NCBI): domain Eukaryota; kingdom Metazoa; phylum Chordata; class Mammalia; order Rodentia; family Cricetidae; genus Onychomys; species Onychomys torridus. The sequence continues at coordinate 46,346,020 of NC_050458.1, forward strand.
GAGTTCCAGGCCAGTCAGAAGTATATCAAAAAAAAGTAAAACAGCAGGGTATAAACACCTCCACAACAGAATTCAGGTAAAAATATGACTGTTAAAAGTACCTTCAGTGCTGGGCGATGGTGGCATACACCTTTAATCCCAGTACTCGGGAGGCAGAGCCAGGCAGATCTTTGGGAGTTCGAGGCCAGCCTGGTCTACAGAGTGAGATCCAGGACAGGCACCAAACTACACAGATAAAACCTGTCTTGAAAAACCAAAAAAGCACCTTCAGTGCCCAGGCCGTGGTGGTGCACGCCTTTAATCCCAGCACTCAGGAGGCAGAGGCAGGTAGATCTCTGTGAGCTCGAGGCCAGCCTGGCTTACAGAGCAAGTTGCAGGACAGGCTCCAAAGCTACGGAGAAACCCTGTCCAAAAAAGAAAAAGAAAAAAATTGCTGATACTAAATCATAGAGAAAAATATTTTAAAAGTTTAAGCACACGTATTTTACATTTATTAAAGATAAGAATAGCCGGGCAGTGGTGGCTTACGCCTTTAATCCCAGCACTCAGGAGGCAGAGGCAGGCGGATCTCTGTGAGTTTGAGGCCAGCCTGGTCTACAGAGTGAGATCCAGGAAAGGCTCAAAGCTACACAGAGAAACCGTCTCAAAAATAAATAAATAAATAAAAAAAAAAAAAGATAAGAATAAACCCGAATATGAATAAAAGAAGAAAAGGAAAAGGACCCTTAGTGGACTGAGAGGAGAAACAATCTGTAGAGGAGGAAGCATAGGAGGAAAGCTGACCTGGGTCCTAGCTCTGCACAGAAGTGGACCTTTCAAACGCTCACAGACTTAGTGAGATTTTCTGAGCAATATGCTGAATGTGTAGCCTCATTTCTTCTTACTGCTTACAATACCATGTAAGAGGAAACATAAATTGATGACAGAAATGTTAAATAAAAAACGGGACCAAGGGCTGCTGAGAGGGCTCAGTGGCCAGGAGTGCTTGCTCCTCCAGGCTCAGCTCCCGGCTATGATGGGCACCTCACAACTATCTAAGACTGCAGCTCCATGGGATACAACGCCCTCTTCTAGCCTCCAAGGGTACTTACACACACAGGACATACACACAGACACACAAATATACATAAAAAATTTTAATTAATCTTTAAAAAAGAAAGAAAACAGGACTTGGTGATTTGGAAAAAAGTGTTTATCTTGATCACAAAAGATGCTAAAATTAGGAAATTTACTATTAAGAAAGTGTTTGATGGAGAAAAACTAAGGGTGTGGCTGAACAACCTTTTACTAGGGTTAAAGACTGTGTGACTCACAGATTCCCTTAACCAACCTTAAGCAGAAGCTAAGAATAGAGATGAGCTTATCCAGCGAGGCTCTGGAGGACCCTCTTGACTAATAAGAATTTCTGAGATATACACAGGAGATGCAGAAAGTTTCTAAGAATGCTTTATGAGCAGAAGTACTGCAAGCTTGGACCTGAAGGACAAGGTGAAATAAAGAACAATAAAGCAAGGAGTGTGCATCAACGGCAGAGTAATTGCCTAGCGTGCTGAGACCCCGTGGACTCCACCTCCAGCACTGGCGGCTATGCGAATTCTACACAAAAGAAACAAACTAAAGAAACTACTCAAACCAATAAGAAGGTTTATTTAAAGAATATTTACTTTTGGGCTGGAGAGATGGCTCAGAGGTTAAGAGCACTGACTGCTCTTCCAGAGGACCCGGGTTCAATTACCAGCACCCACATGGCAGTGCACAACTGTAACACTCACAGACATACATGCAGGCAAAACACCAATGCACATAAAAATAAATTAAAGAGGGGTTGGGGATTTAGCTCAGTGGTAGAGCGCTTGCCTAGCAAGTACAAGGCCCGGGGTTCAATCCTCAGCTCAAAAAAATTAAATAAAAAATAAAAATAAATAAAAAAGAGCACTTACTTTTATATGTATTATATGTATGATGTGGGGGTATATATGTATGTGGGCACACACACTTACCACAGCACACATGTGGAGGTCAGAGGATTACTTTCGGTAATCCATCCTCTCTTTCTACCATGTGGATCCTCAGAGATCAAACTCAGGTCATCAGGCTTGGAGGTAAGTACCTTTACCCACTGAGCCATCTCTGTGGCCTAGAGTCTTTCAGTCAGGGTTTCTACTGCTGTGATGAACCACCAGGATCAAAACAACGTGGGGAGGGAAGGGTTTGTTTGGCTCACACTTGCACATCACAGTTCCTCATCAAGGGAAGTCAGGACAGGAACTCAAGCAGGGCAGGATCCCAGAGGCAGGAGCTGATGCAGAGGCCGTGGCTGGCTCCTCGTAGCTTGCTCAGAACCCAGGACCACCAGCCCAGGGATGGCACCACCCACCATGGACTGGGCCCTCCCACACTAATCATTAGTTGAGAAAATGCCTTATAGGCTTGCCAACAGCAGGATTTTATGGAGGCATTTCCTCAATCTGGGTTCCCTCCTCTCAGGTGACCATAGCTTGTGTCAAGTTAACATAAAACTAGCCAGCACATCCAGAAAGTATGTGTGTGTGTGTGTGTGTAAGTTAGGACATCTGGAGGGTTGAGTTCTCTTACCATTGGGTTCTGGGAATGAAATCTAGATCATCAGACTTGAAAGTAAGTGCCTTTGTTTGCTGAGCCATTTCGTCAGTGCAAAGGGGAGGAAAGTGTGACGGGTAAATCTTAAGAACATGATGCTAAATGAAATAAGCCAACCTCAGGAGACAAATATTACATGCCTCTATAAATAGGAGGTACTTAAGTACTAAAACCACAGCAACAGGGGCTGGAGAAATGGATCAATGGGGAAAGGCACCTGCTATGCAAACAGGAGGATGTGAGTTCAGACCCCAGTACTCACAGAAAAAGCTGACGTGTGCACACATCTGTAACACATGTGCTACTATGGTTACAGACAGGAGAACTGCTCGTGCTTGCTAGCACAGCATCACTCCAGATACACTGAGAGATCCTGTCTTAACAGAACGAATGGGAAGAGACAGAGCGGGACTCATGACATCCTCCTCTGCCTTCTGCATATGCACAGGCATGAGTACTTGTACAGACAGACAAGTGTGCATACCACACACATGCGCGTGCTTCATAGCAATGCAAAGTGCTGTAAAAGTGGTGGCCAGGGCTGGAGAGAGGAGAAAGGGGAAGTGATTGTTAGTGAGTATAGAGCTGCGATTCTGCAAGGTGACGGGAGCTCAGGGATGAAGCATGATGATGAACAGCTATACAACAATAAGAATTTACCTACCATCAACAGTACACTAGAAAAGCACGTGGTGGTGAATGTTAGCTTCTCAGAAATTATAATTTGGTATTAGTAATACCAAATTTATGCTGCTGTTTAACAGGGGGGGAAAAAACCCAATTCAGCTGCAAACATATACTACCCTTCAGGAAAAAAAAGGGAAAAAGAGCAGATACCACAGCCAGAGGCCACAAGGGCAGTCCCAAGCCACAGGGAATTATTCCCAGACTTCGGAACGTACCAAGTCGAGTTCCCTATCAGATTCTAAAAACGCCCGAGGCCCTTGCGTTTTCTCTCTCTCAGGGTGGAACTGTTCATAACTGCTATGCTGTGCCTACTATACCTGTCCCAGGACAAAGATACTTCCCCCTTTTGTGGAGAAGATAATACATAATTGTGATGATACCAAGTTATAGTTTGGGGGCCAGCAATGTGACTCAAGTTAAAGACCCTGCTGCAAAACCTGACAATGTGAGTTCAATCCCCAGGACCCACACAGTGAAAGGAGAGAATCAGTTGCTGCAAACTGTCCTCTGACCTCCACATTTGCACCAGAGCACATGCATGCACACATTCGCACACACATATACACACAAAATAAAAATGTAGTACTTTTAGCCAGGTGGTGGTGGTGGTGGTGGTGGTGGTGGTGGTGGTGGTGGTGGTGGTGGTGGTGGTGGAGCACGCCTTTAATCCCAGCACTCCGGAGGCAGAGCCAGGCGGATCTCTGTGAGTTTGAGGCCAGCCTGGGCTACCAAGTGAGTTCCAGGAAAGGTGCAAAGCTACACAGAGAAACCCTGTCTCAAAAAAAAAAAAAAAAAAAAAAAATCTAGTACTTTTAAAACATTTATTTATTATTTATGCAATGTTCTTTCTGCATGTTTGCCTGCACACCAGAAGAGGGCATCAGATCTCATTACAGATGGATGTGAGATGTAATGTGGTTGCTGGGAATTGAACTCAGGACCTCTGGAAGAACTGTCAGTGCTCTTAACCTCTGAGCCATCTCTCCAGCCCCTAAAAATGTATTTTACATGTGGGAAGAAATGAACTTCTAGAGGCCAGAGAACAGTCTACAATAGGCTGAAAGTGATTCCCCCCCCCCAAATATGCCACATCCTAAGTCCTATAACCAGTACATGGGACTTTACATGGGAGGGGGGTGAGTCTTCACGATTAAATTAAGGGGTTTGCAGGGGATCAACCTGGACTGTACAGGGAGGCCCACGAGTCTAAACAGAGTCACAGGCCTGCAAAGGAAGAAGAGGGGAGAAGTCTGACAAAAACAGAGAGGAAAAAACTAATACACAGATATTTCAAGGTTGATATATTCTGGATGCTTCCCCAAACCAAGGAATGCCAGTCACCACCAGAAGCCTCTCCCCTAAAGCTTCTTAAAGAATACAGCCCTGGTGGCCACTTTATTTTGACCGGAGGATCTGACTTCCCACATTTGCCCTCCTGAACTGTAAAAGAAGAAAGGTGGATGTAGGGATTTGTTACAACACCCTAGCAAAAGAAATGAACACAGACAGCTTGCTCAGACCAGGGAGACCATGGAGAGGGTGAGAAATGTGAGATTATGGATGTGTGCCGAAGACCATGAGCAGCATCTGCTGAGAACTGGCTTCTATGAAGCAAAAACACGGAAGAGAGGGTGACAAGGTTCTTGCCTGAGGAACTACAAGTTACCACTTCACTAAACTAGGGAGGCACTTGCTGGCTCAGCAACCCCACGTCAGCGGGGACCACAGTGAAACTGTTTAGGTGACTGAGGCTGGACACATGGAAAGGATCCTTTCAACTTTGGATACTGTTCTGTCCTTTCTGGTTGAGGACAGTGACATGGCTGGTAAAATACTTGCCTTGAAAGTATAAGGGCCTGAGTTCAATTCATGAGTTCAACTCATGTAAAAAAAACTGGGCATAATGGCACATACCTGTAATCCTAGCAATGTGGACATGGGGTGCAGAGAGAGGCAGATGCCTGAAAGTTCGCTGGCCAGCAAATGTAGCTACTCAAAGTTCCAGACCAATGAGACTGTGTGAAAAACAAAAGGAGGAACGTTCCTGTGGGCTGTTCTTGGTTGTCAACTCGACTACACCTGGAATTAAGTAAAACCTAAGTGGCTAAGCACACCAGTGAGAGATTTTTCTCAAATCACTTGAAGTGGGAAGATCCACCTTTAATGTAGGTCACACCTTCTGCTGCCAGCCTATGTAAGGACACGGAAGAAAGAGCCTTTTGCTCTTTTCCTGCTTGCTCTCTGGCAAGTCCATTCCTTCGCTGATATTAGAGCCTACCTCTTTGGCTCTAATTCCAGCATATACTGAAGACCAGCTGAGACCTCTAGCCTTGTGGACTGAACAAACACTGGATTCTTAGACCTTCTGTTGGGAGACAGCCATTTTTGGACCAGTGAGATCACAGACTGTAAGTTACTCTAATAAATCCCTTTATATGGGGGGAGGGAGATTCATTCTATAAGCTCTGTTCCTCCAGAGAACCCTGACTGACCAACATTGTTTTCTGACCTCCACACAAATAGGCACATGTACATCATACACACAAACAATGCATACACATGTAAAATAAAATGAAGAAATATGTGATTGTGGCTAGTGCTACAAGAGGAACACTAGCAGCTAAGAAAAATGAACACACATTAAATGACTATCATGAACCAAATGCTTCACATGCAACTATTTGCCTTCACAACTATCCTATGAGGAATCGAACCTAGGTCCTCTGGAAGAGTAGCCAGTGATTTTAACCTCTGAGCCATCTCTCCAGACTATCCTATGAGGAAATGGGATATTCAAAACAATTAGTTTCCTTGCCCGGGATCACAGAGCCAGTGAACAGCAGAGCCAGGCCAGAAAACAGGTGCATCTAATACCAAACTGATCACTGGGGAAGCCTGATATCAGCAAAGGTGGGAGAAAGCAATGAGAAGTTACCTTCTGAGCACTTCTGGTCTAGGAAGAGCTTTCTAAGTTTTCTACACTCACTTAATGAAGGTGAATGCTGGAGAGTGTTCAAAAATCCCTTAACACTCTCCAAATAGAACAAAAGGTTACACTATAATTAACTCAGTTCTACTTAGGCACCCAACAGGTTACTAGACGTGTTGAAAATAAAATGCCATGGATAGCTTGTCCAAATTGTCAAAGTTATGCCCAGTTTTCAAACATTTTGTTTCTGCAGATACATCTTCAGAATCAGCTTTTAGGTAAATGTTAAAAAAACAAAAATCATAATTGTGCCACATCATTTCTGATTTAGGATGATCACTTGATTCAATGTACAAAGATCACGACAGACACAAAATGAACCATCCTATGAACCTCTATTAAAATTTATTTCATTTCAAATCATTAATACATGTTTTCATTTTGTTCTACTCCCATTCCAGGCCACCCTACCCCCACTTTAAAAAAAAAAAAAAAAAAAAGTCTGAGCAGAAAGAAACAGCTGTAACAGTGTGAACGAGTCACTGAATTTATAAAACACAGCACCACTGCCTTCAACGCCATTACCTTCAGGTACAACTCTGCAGAGATCCAAAGTGTAAAGCCATAAATAGGACTGGGCAGGAAAACAGTGAGTTTAAGCCAGACTGGGCTAGCAAGTTCAAGGTCAGCCTAGGCTACAAAGCAATATCCTGTCCCAATCAATCAATTAAGATAAAAAATACAATATAGTTGGTTGTGGTGACACACACTTTAATCACAGCATTCAGGAGGCAAGGAAGGCTGATCTCTATGAGTTCAGGCCAGCCTGGTCTACATAATGAGTTCTAGGACAGCCAGGGCTACACAGACCCTGTCTCAGAGAGAGAGAGAGAGAAGAAATACAATATATATATATATATATATATATATATATATATATATATATATTTGAGCAGAAGGCTCCAAAATGGAAGCTTTAGTTCAGAAACAGTAATTATCACTTACACCAAGCGTTTAAAAGAAAATAACACATTTTGATGTCTAAATTCTTGCCTCACTTTCTTTTCACTTCTGAGTCTCATGTAGCCCAAGTTGGCCTCTACCCCCCTCCCCACTATAGTACTGGGATTATAAGTATGTGACTCCAGATTTGGGGACTGGACCCAAGAATTCTTGTATACCAGGAAAACACTCTACCACCTGAACTGCATCCCTTGCTCCCCACTTCTACTTTGTAAAAGACAGACAGCATACATGTGGCACACTCAAAAAGACCCTAGTGTACCTCACTGGACACAGCTCGCTGGGACAGCACTTGTCTAGCACGTGTAAAGCCTTAGATTTAATCCCCATCACCTATGCTAAAGTATGAGGAGAAGATAACTTTCCAAGTTCCTGTAAATTTTTGTGGCAGTGAAAATATGTACAAACCATCCATGACTGAGAGACCCTGGCATCACTTACACAATTTACAATTAAAAAGACACTGAAACACTGACAAAAAAATTCTAAAAATTTGGACATTATGGTACGCCCTTATTTGGTTAAGTATTTATTGAGCAATTTAAGATGCGAAGTCCCTAGTACAGTTCTCCGCTGCAGGAATGGCAACAAAACACATATAAGGAATACGAATGACCAAGAACAGTGTGAAAGTTGTTAACACCTTGACTACTGTCACAAAGATTTCTCACTCTGACATTTCCCACTAACCATGAAAAGACGGCACAGGAACACTCAGGCGGCATAAGGCTGGGCGGCTAGTCCCCATTTCCATAGGAAGCCAGCTCATTTAATGCAGACAAATAAGATCCAAATACTGACTGTGACCGAGTTTGTCCCTCTCTGAGTGGTGCCTACCACTTATGTCACAGAACTGCTGTCGAGAATTGATGAGACAGGGACAATGGCTAGCACACAGCCTAAAGCAGGAAAATTACTCTGTCAGTGCCCTTAAACTTTCGATGTAACTTTATTGGCTACTGGGCACTGGAGAGTCAGACATTTTTCATATTATACCTAATATGGCTTTTTTTTAATATTGGAGCAAAATTGTTTCAAAATTCAAAGTCACCCTACTGAACTTAAGTGATAAAGCCCTGTAAACAGCACACCGGCATTCAAATTCAGTAAACAAACAGAAGGTACACTCCAGATTTCAAGATGAACTATCCAAAGCTGGGCATGGAGGCACGCATCTGTAACCCCAGCACTTGGAAAGCAGAGCTAGGCAGATCAAGAGTTCAAGGCTAGACTCAGCTACATTTTAACTTCAAGGCCACTCCAGAGTTGTTTTAAAAAACAAAAAAACCCAAACTACTCTTCATCAGCATCAGGTCTCATTTACAAAGGGGATTTCTAAATGTATATTAAGAGTGAGGAGTAAAAAATCAAACGCAACACAAAAATAAAATAATCTGAAGAAAAGAGAAAGAAAAACGGCAATCCTCCCAAGGACTGTGCGGTGTGCTTACCACTGCTCTCCAAGTAGGCCTTACACAGTGTGGAAGGGCCCAGACTCAGCCACCTGACTCTCAAATCATGTAGTGTGAGAAACTACACGGTAAGAAAGTTGAACTCAACAACTGAACTACAGAATTAAGACTACTTCCAGCAATGAGTCCCCTCACGGCACCCTGGCAGGTCACTCAACTTTGCTTTACACCTGCAGAAACTGAGTCTAAGTATCTTCCCTCTTTGGACATGACAGGGTTAAGGATCCACGCAGTTTTTCCCAGGTGTGGTGCTGCAGGCCTATAATCTCAGCATCTGGAAGCTGGAAGGAGGATCAGGAGTTCCAGGCAAGCCTGAGGTACATGCGACCTTATCACATAAAGGCATTTGTCCAGGCCAGGTGGTGGCGGCGCACTCAGGAGGCAGAGGCAGGCGGATCTCTGTGAGTTCAAGGCCAGCCTGGTCTACAGAACAAAATCCAGGACAGGCGCCAAAAATTACACAGAGAAACCCTCTTGAAAAAACAACAACAAAAAGGCATTTGTCCACTTTGTAAGAAATAGACCCACATTTTCCTGATAGACAAAACCATAGCGCTGTGGCTTCAAAGACCCAAAAAGTTTAATTTCCATTTCCACAAGTTAGTTTCACCCTGAGGCAACCTATGAAAAAGGACTAATGTCTGTGAGGGGTTGTCCCAACTTATGGGGTGTCACACTATCTGTTCTTTCAGCTCCAAAACTTCTGCACTCCCGACTGGAAGCTCCTTTAGATTCGACTTCCTGTACCTTTACAACGCTCAGTAACTCTGCTGACGCCTCGGCCACACCTGCTGCCGCTCTGGGCACTTTCACCTTGAAGGAAGTACTGCTCTGGCTAAACCCACTCTGCGGAACGATGACTGGGGCATTCAAAGACAGCCTAAGGAGACAGACACCCTCAGCAAGCATCTGTGCTCATGATTTCACTATGCAGTTAAACTCAATAAAGCTGCTGCAGCGGGGTGTGGTGATGTATACCCATAAGCCTACACTCAGGAGGAGAGTACCAGCACAAGACCCTGTTTCAAATAAACAGTGAACAAACTACCACTGCACACCACTTTGCAAAACCCAAATATCTAGACTATAGAGGGCGGCGAGATGGGGCAGTGGTTAAAGGCGTCTGCCACCAAGGCTTGACAACCTGGGTTCAATCTGCAGGATCCACAAGGTAGAAGGAAGAAAACAATTCCTGCAAGTTGTCTGTCCCCTGCTCTCCCCCCTAGCCACACACACACAGACAGAGAAGGAAAAAATGATCTGGATTACACAGGTGAACTAGAAGAACAAACTGAAGCACCAATGGCTGACATGGAAATGCCTTCTTCTGAATAAACTATCTACAGTCCTTCAGTCCTCGACGCCAGCCTCATACACCCATGTCAAAGAACCAATAACCATGAATCATGGCAATAGACATGGAAAGTTGTTCTGAGGAGCTCAGGCTTTTTTTAATCCCATTTTAGCAATATAAAGTGGATACTACTTCCATGCCCATTTCACTGCTATGAGTCACAGCCAGGGGTAGAATCACACCACTTCAGCCCAGACAGCCTGACTCTAGTATTTACATTAACTACCAATACTCTATAGCTGCTTGTCTATCATTTTGATAACATCATTTTCTTCAGTATCAGAAAAAAGACTCCACCTCACTTTACAGAGAAGACCAAATATTTGTCCTTAATGTTAATGATGACAGAGACTACTTAAAATGTTCCACATATGCTGAGGATGTAGCTCAATGGGACAGTATCCATGTGGTATGCACAAGGCCCTGGGTTCTAAACACAGCATCTCAGAATCCTTACCTGGCATTTGTTTCTTACATCGTCCCTTCCCACAATATGCAGGGAAAAGGATACTAGAGAGATGACAGTATATGACTTCTAAAGCGAAATCACAAACCCAGGAGGACACTGAGGAAGCTTTGTGGAAAAGGGCCTATGAGGAGGAATTGAGTCATCCCTCTAACAGCCTGCACCAAGCTGTCAGCTACATGGGGGATGCATGGAGGATCCACCAGCCTTGGTTAAGTTTTCAGATAACTACACCACCACCTAACATTCTACAATTTCTTTCAAGATCCTGAACCACTCAGGCCAGCTGCTTCCACATGCCTAACTCACAGAAACTAACAGACAAGGTAAATGTTTGCTACCTTAAACACCTGTCAGTTTTGTTATTTCAGTTTTCATTTTGAGACCAAGTCTCATGTAGCCGAGGATGATCCTGAAATCCTGATGCTCCTGTCTCTACCTCCCCTAAGTACTGCCACTACAGGTGTGCACCACCATGCTGTTTTATGGTGCTGAGGGTAAAGTTCAAGGTTTCATACAAACCAAGCAATCACTCTATCAACTGGGCTCTAAGCCCAGCCCTTAACACTAACTTTGGAGGGACTAGATTACACAGCAACAGACAGGAACAAATTCATTCTCTGGAACTGTACACCACTTAAGAACAGTGACTAGTTCACTGATTTTCTTGTATAGTTAGTTGGTGATTTTATTGTCCTGTGGTTTGTTTGCTTGTTTTTAATATGGGTGCTTGTGTGAATGTGGTGTACACACACATTTGTGGGTGCACAAGTATGCATATGCAAAGGCCAGGGAATGGTGTCTGAGATCTACAGCTCTCTGACTTCTTCCTTTGAGGCAGGGTCTCTCCCTGAACATTGTTTTTGTTTGTTTGTTTGTTTTTGTTTATGGTTTTTTTCTTCTCAAACTGGAAGCCCCAGTGATCCTCCGGTCTGCCTCTGGCTCGGTTCTGGGGTTACTGGCATTGTTTCATGGGTGCTGAAATTGAAACTCCGGTCCCCATGCTTTCTTTTGAAGCAAGGGATCTTTACAGCTGAGCCACCTTTCCAGCCGCCCTTTTTGTTTTTTGTTTTGTTTTTGAGACAAGCTGGCCTTGAATTCTCATCTTTCCTGGATTATGGGATTACAAGGGCAAGCCACCATGCCCAGCACGTTTCCTTCATTTTCAGACTCCATTAAAACCTATCACATAAACAGTGACCACTTTTCCTTCCAATGTACATCCATTTGTAAGTCATGCCTTATGTTTACACCATTTCATCTACAATCTATCAATGTCCTTCTTTTTCTATTTCAAAGACTTTCTAATTAAAACCCAACTGAAAGGCTGGCACAATGATGCACATCTTTAATCCCAGCACTCAGGAGAGACATTAGCAGACAGATCTCTGTGAGTTCGAAGTCAGCCTGGTCTACAAAGTGAGTTCCATGACAGAAAGTATTTTCTCAGGCAGGAGACAAAATGTTCCATGTGTCAATCAGCTCCAACTGTCATCCCAAACACACACATTTTATACAGAGTAAATATTTGATTTGTGTTAATTTTATATAGAACAAGTATTTGCTGAGCATCTACTATATCCAAAGAAGGGCCTTTGAAGCTAGGAACAAAAACAAATGAAGCATGCCAGGCACCAGCAGCCCACTTGTCAGGAATCTAATGCAGAAGGATAATGTTAGCCTCGTTCAAGGCCCATCCTGGGCAATACAGCAAGAACTTTTCTCAAGAGAAGGAGGAGGAGGAAGAGGGAAAAAAAATGCTGGACATAGTGGCTCATACCTATAATTCTAGCACTTAGGGGGCTGGGGCAGGGGGGCTGCCCTCAGTTCTAGGCTCCATGGTAAGTTCCAGGCCAACCTGGGCTACAGAAGGAACCCTGTCTCAAAACCCAAGGGGCTGGTGGAGCATTACAAGCATGAGGCTGTGGCGGGGGAGGGGGCTACTGGCTGACCTAATGCCTATTATGCACTGGGCACCAGAGGATGTTACACTGTTAGTTAGGTTTCCTTCCCTCCCTCCTGCCCAAGGGTTCAAACTGATAACTGCCTTCGGAATATTTATCAGGAACCCAAGCTCGGTTTCTTCTCTCTGGAATAGTCTTTATCTCTTTCGATGGATTTAAGATGCACCTCAAACACCATCTTCTCTTTATTTTCCGTTCAATCCAATTAAAAAAAGAAAGAAAGAAAGAAAGCCTGCCTTGACATTCTCCTACAATTCTGGGTTTGCACATAAGACTTTATTTCACCTTACTACAACCTCCTGTCATTTTCTGCCTCTCTTGGCCCCTCAAGACCAGGAACCATCGCTCACTTATCTTGATCCCAGCTCAGAAAAACACCTGGCCCATTATACGCCTGGAACAAAAAGTCTGCTGAATGAATAAATGAAGTCATTACTTAAGAAGTATTCATAATTACTACTGAGTGACCCAAACTTTATGGTTTTGCCCTTTATGGACTAAGATCCTGTTTCATACTTTTTTTTTAATCCTTCCCTCACAGGATTTGGCAGAGTATTAAGGACATGGAAAGTCTGCAATAAATACTTTTGAATAATGGGAGACATGTTACACTCCTATCTCTCATGATTTAACTCTAAATAAAAAAATTTACCCTAGTGAATATGGCTTTGGAAAGCCTTGTTAAACAGGACACTTCTTAAAAGTGCTGGCAATGTCCCGAACCAAATGCTAGCCCTGGACTACAGACATTTTTCTTTGGATGTCTCTCTGAAAAAAGCAGTAACAGTTTGCTTCTTTCTAAGGCACACACCTTTAATCCCAGCACTTAGAAAGCAGAGGCAGGCAGAACTGCCTGTGGATTCAAGGCCAGCCTGGTCTACTTAGCAAGTTCCAGGCTAGCCAGGGCTACCCAGTGAGACACTGCTTAAAAAAAAAAAAAAAAAAAAAAAAGCAAACACCATTAGATGAAACTCGGTTTAATAACTTCCAGGCAGTGGTTCCCCTCCCTACAGTGATGGGGCTGTGGGCCAGTTGGCTGTACCACTTGCCCCCTGGAAGGCAGCTGGTTTCAACAATAAAACTACATAAGTGAACCTTTTTGGTGGAAGGTTTCTAAAGTAAAGCACTTAAGCTCCACTTCTTGAACATAAAGATTACGCTACAGGCTTTAGCTTCAGCCCTCAGAAACTTGCAATTTGGGAACACTCCAGACATCTTATGGATTTAAAAACTATGGGAACCCATGAAGCATAGGTGTAACTGCATCATATTTAAGTAATGAGGTTCACATTCTTGTCTGCACACACTTCCTGCCAAGTGCAAGCACGCAAGCAGTAAACTGGCCACCAATCTGTCCTTGAGTTATGTCATATAACAAAGAGAAATCCTGACAAAGACAAGCTGTGCTGGTACTTACACACCTACCGAGTACTACTTCTCAACCTCAGAACTCTGGTCATCTCTTGGACCCTTTGTATGTGTTGAACGTTTTATGTGAATTCTTTCGTTTAATATCTACATTCCAACGTAATAGGTACTGCAATTTCCATTTTCCAGATGAGATTACTAATCTAAAACGTGGGTTAGCTGATCTAACTGGAAAAGCTTCAGGACTAAACCCTCTGTAACATTAGTGCTTTCTTATGGAGCGGGGAGGGCAGAGGTCATCAAAGGTATGTCCAACACACACACACACACACACACACACACACACACACACACACACACACACGACGGTCACGACTTTGGCGGTCAAGTTTCAAATCTGCAAAGCCTCGCAGCTCTGGCGTCACCCATGCTGCTGCTGTACGGTCTGCAGGTCTTCAGATCCAGGTAAAACCTCCTTGCCATGAGAAAGAAGCCTGAGGAGGATTGCTCCTGGATCCTTCGGGCTTGCACAACGGCCTGGAGAAAGCGCCTGACCGGTCCATGCAGATTACACACACCCGGGGAGCAGCCAGGGCGGGAACCTAGGCTGCTCCCTAGCAAACGTAGCCCCGCAAGGCGGTGCACAGGTGCACGGTCACACCCGACTGCCGAGCCGGGTGACCAGGGCTTTGCGACCCCAGCCCCTAGGGAAAGGGCGGAGGACTGGAGGACCGCAGGAGGCAGTCCCGGGCTCCAAGCCCGCAACGCCCGGCCCGCCCAGGGCGCGCACGAAGGGGGTCGCAGGGAGAAAGGATGCTCGCGCGGGGTGGGGTGGGGCCGGTGGGGGAGGGGGACCCTGCCCGAACTCGCACTCACCCGCCTCGTTCGCCTCCCGGCCCCCGGCTCTGCGGATCGCCCCGCTCGGGTGCCAGCCGCTCGCGTCTCCTCCCGAGGCTCAAGGACCAGTCAGTCAGGCTGCACGAAGATGCCGAGAGGTCGGCGCGAGCCGAGGGAGCGTGGCGAGCAGGAACGAGGGGGTGGGGAAGCTGGGACGCTCGCTCTGGCCGCCGTGGACACCTCAGACACGACCGCCGCCGGCTCCACTCAGCCACGGAAGCTGCGGGCCCTCCCACCACACAGGGTCCCGCCTCCGCGCCCCCCCCGCCGGGGAGCGACGGCCGTGCCGACCAATCAGAAGCCCAGCACAGTCCGGGCTTGCGGGTCTAAGGGGGCGTTCGCAGAAGGAAGAGGGACGAGGGAGGCTAGTACGGCGGCGCGACTTCTTGTGAATGACAGCACAGCACAGCCAATCGGTAGCTGAGTGATGACTTCATCGCCGAGGGAAGTCTGGAACTGGCGGAGCTGCGGCCAGGAGGTGGGAGGAGGTCGGCGCTGAGCCGGGGGCGGAGTCTGGGTCTTAAAGAGACCGTAGCCCATTTGATCACCTTGTCAACGGGAGAGTGACAGAGGAGATACCCAGGGTTCGGTGCCCAGATGGGCGCTTTTACTGAATTAATCTTTCAGCTTCCATCTCTGTCCTTTTCCCGCTGTCTTTGCTCCGCAGGAACTCCCAAGTCGATTATTTCACATCCACACTTCCCGAAAGAAGACAATAAATTCCTCTCTGGCCTGAAGCCTTGAATGCCGTCATGCCTCCGCCCCACCGTGGCCCACCTCCTCCTTTCTCTGAATCGGTTCTCCTATGGTAAAAGGATACTGACAACTTCTTGTCTAGAATGTTGAGATCATTAACAGCGAAAGTGCTTGAAGCTGGAGGGAAAGGGTTGAATGAATCCAAGAGTTCCGGGCGGCTCTTCCAACTTGAAAATTCGAATCTGCGGGTGTGTAGCCAAAAAGTACGTGATGTGTGTGGCAGAGTCCATAACTCCGACATTCAAAGAGACTGCTGACTAAAGAGGAGAGAAAAGCCATGCAAGGCCCACCCTGTGAAGTTGCTAAGAGCCACTATGAAGGCAGGCCCCTTCCTGGAACACCCCCACCCTTCCCCCAACAAAGGGAGAGAGTACAAAAAGGAGAAATAATTTGGACTTGGTGGCATGGTGTTTCAGGAACATTTTGCCTGGGGAGATATAAACAAACATCTACCTCCTCCTTTTCGGGCACTGACGATTGGATAAACCGAAGTACGATTTCCCAAAGTCCAACCTGGGAAATCAATGAGTTTATTGGGCTTACTTAGAAAGCACGGTTGATCCTCAAAGCAGGGGGACCACCAAAAAGTTGCACTCAAGCATGGATGATGAGGTCCCCATAGCTGCACGGATGGAGTACACAGTTAATCTTCCATAGTCTACAGGATGGAGTAGCAGGGATCAAGTGAGGACCCAGTGACCCTCCCAACACCCCTCTTTCAGTGCAGGCACATCAAGTCCAATCTGGAGGGAACTGGCAAGCAGTCACAGCTGCTGGAAAGACCAGAGCTGTTCCGTTTGGAGGACAGTGCTGCAGGACACAGGGAAAGAGAAGGGAGGCGACCTCCCCAGAGGTTTTGGAGATCTGAGTCACCACGTAGGCCCGTAGGCCGAGTGGAAGGACCACTGCAGACCTCAAGGGCATCCTTACAGACTTGGGAAGGCATGGAGACTGAAAGGGGGCAACTCATGTTCCATCTCAGAGGGAATTACTCTGTTGACTTCTGTTCTCCCCCAGAAGTCTCCCAGATTGCTCACTGGTATGGCGGCTCTGTTCCTATCCACAGCAAAAGCCAGCCCGGCCTTGAGTAATTCCCAATTATTCATATCTAAGTCAGCTTCAAGTTTAGTACCACGTGTCTCATCACAGAACCTTGGAGGAAGGCCAGATCTAGGGGCTCCTTGGTCATACCTTCCCTCCCAAGAGTTAAAAAAAAATTCCACAAAAGCCCTAATAAAACCATATATTCAACAAATATACATGCTATATAAGTAAAACATTAAATAAAATCATATATACAGATATATATAAAACTGTCTCATGTAGCCCACACTGTTCTCTAATCTGCTCTATAGTCAAGGATGACTTCCAACTCCTGATCCTCCCAGGAACTGGGGTCATGAACCTGCATCCCCTGGTTCAACAAAAACCTCCTTGAGTCAGACACTGAGGGGTAAGACGGATGAGATCCAGTAAACTGTAGCCTTGGGGTACCTACGCTAAGCTGGGAGAAGCTAAGGTGCTTTGAGACTTTAACACCAGGCTGGGTCATGACTAACAGGTGATGCAGAAGTACCCTCCGAGGAGAAAGTCCTGAGCCTGGAGTTATTGGGGTGGGGAAGATTACCCCAAGATAAGACCAGGGCAGGGCATTCTGGACACAAGCCTGGTAGAAAAGCCAAGGTTGAAAAGGAAACAGGAGTACGTGTTATTAGTTATGAGAAGAACAATATGCCCATTCATAGCTGACTGCCAGGCAAGCTCCGTAGACCTGACAGGCTCAACGCCTCACCAATGAGTCTTTTCTCCTGTGAACAACCTAAATTGTATGTTGTATATATTTTGTGTGTACACATGTGTATGTGTGTGTGTGTGTGTGTGTGTGTGTGTGTGTGTGTGTATAAAGTGCTGTACTTTTTGGGGAGTGGCGTTTTTTTCAAGACAGGGTTTCTCTGTGTAGCTTTGGTGACTGTCCTGGATCTCACTCTGTAGACCAGGCTGGCCTCAAACTCACAAAGATCCTCCTGGCTCTTCCTCCCAAGTGCTGGGATTAAAAGCCTGTGCCACCACTGACCGGCGTGCTGTGCTTTTTGTATTTATTATACGTTTACTATTTTTCTTTACGTGGGTATTTTGCCCATGTTTGTCTCTGCACTATATTCGTGCCTAGTGCCCACAGAGGCCAGAAGAGGGTGTCAGGTCTCCCGAAACTTAAGTTATAGATGGTTGTGAGTCACTGTGTCAGTGCTGGGAACTGAACTCAGGCCCTTTGGAAGATCAACCTGTGCTCTTAACCTCTGAGCCATCTCTCCAGCCCTCTACTGTATTTCTTATCCACGGTCTGTTTCCATCTAACCTCCGATCTTGCCTCTAGCTAATGCCATTTTTTGAAACTATTACAAAATGGGGTGCTAGAGAGAGTATGCAGTGGTTAAGAGCATGTACTGCTCTTGTGCAGGACTTGAGTTTGGTTTTAGCTCCCACACAGGTCTGTAACTCCAGTTCCAGGGGATTCACTGACTCTAGCCTCTACAGGAACCTGCACACACATGCACATGCATACACCAACACAGACAGATACATGTAATTGAAAATAATTATTAAAAAAATTTCTGTGTATGGTGTTTTATGAGCCTGTATTTCTTGGTACCACATGTGTGCCTTATGCTCACAGAAGCCAGAAGAGGACATTGGATCCCCTGAAACTGGAGTTACAGATATTTGTGAGCTGCTATGTAGGGACTAGGAATCAAACCTGGGTCCTCTGGAAGAGCAGTCAGTGCTCTTAAGACCCATGCCATCTCTCCAGACCATATATATGTGTGTGTGTGTGTGTGTGTGTGTGTGTGTGTGTGTTTTAAACTCAGCCAGGACATAGTGGCACACACCTTTAATCCCAGCACTCTGGAGGCAGAGGCAGGAGGATCTCTGAGTTCGAGGCCAGCCTGGTCTACAGAGCGAGATCCAGGACAGCCAGAGCTACACAGTCTTGAAAAAAAGAAAGAGCAAACAACAACAACAAAGAACTACACAGAACGTGCTAATTGTACTTTGCTGCTTCCCAGTACTAACCCTCCCCAAAGCAACGGGGATAGTGTCCCCTTTCTTGCTATTGTTCCTCAAATGACAGTTCCCTTTATGACCTATTGACTTCAAGTGGACATTCTTCGTTTTGTGAGGGTCTTTGGGAGACATGTATCACATTTGTCCTTATAACAAACACTCTACTCTCTCTTTCCTGGCAAGGGAACCAGAATGTCCTCTGGGAAACACTCTGCCTTGCCATTCATCCCTGTACTGTCATAGAAATGGCTTCCTCTCTCACATTCCAGGAATTAACCTATGCTCCAGTCCTGACCAACAGCTACGTTGTTTACCGCCACCGCCACCGCCACCGCCACCGCCACCGCCACCGCCACCACCACCGTCACAAACCGCAGCAGCATCACCACAACCACCACCACCATCAGCATCAGCATCAGCACCATTAGAAAAGTCATATGGGGGTTGGAGATTTAGCTCAGTGGTAGAGCGCTTGCCTAGCAAGCACAAGGCCCTGGGTTCGGTCCTCAGCTCAAAAAAAAAAAAAAAAAGGAAAAGTCATATGACCCAAGAGAATCCAATCAGAATGAGTCCTGAGATTTCTGTTCACCTACTGGAGTAGAAATGTTTTCTTGGCTGCTCAGGGCTCCAGAACTGTCTGGCTTTCGTGTAGGTCAAATCATCAGCAAGAATTACATGGAGAATAAAGCGACATAAAAGCAAACAGAGAGCCAGGGCCGGGGCGAGGGGCGGGGAGCGGGGCCGATGGCACACGCCTCTAATCCCAGCACCTGGGAGGCAGAGGTAGGCGGATCTCTGAGAGTTGGAGGCCAGCCTGGTCTACGGAGCAAGATCCAGGACAGGCACCAAAATTACATAGAGAAACCCTGTCTCGGAAAACAAAACAAAACAATAAAGCAAACAGAGATGAGATATAATGCATATAATGCATTGGTAGAGTACTTGCCTAGCATACTCATGACCCTGAGTTCCAACACACACACACACACACACACACACACACACACACACACACACACACACACACGATTAGGGGTCAGTAAACAATTGAGCTAGGAATGAAGGTCATAACAGGTAATGACCCTGGGAACCTAGATGTAATTACTTAATTGGCTGTCTGATTCCTAGACCTCTTAAGTCATTAGAAACAGAACATTTAGGGTCTGGAATGCAGTTGAGTTGAGACTGATCCTATCTCCAGGACTGCTTAAAATCAGGTACATGTCACATGCTGCTAATCTGAGCCCTTGAGAGGTAGAAAGCGAGAGAGAGGATCAGAAGTTTAGAGTCATCCTTGACTACATGGACAGTTTGAGGCCAGCCTGGGCAACATGAAACAGAAAGAAGGGAAGAGAGAAAGAATACCTGTGAGAGAGAGCTAATAAGCAGAATTTACTGGGGGAGGACAAAAGGCAAGAAAGGGAGGAAGTTGAGCAACACAGGAAAGGGAAAGAGCCCAGCAAGACCTAGCTTGAGCTTGTCTTGGCCTGATCCGCAGCTGGAGCGCTCCAGCTGTCTGAAGCACAGGAAACTTTTTGTGTCTCAGCTTCTCAGTCACTGGCTGTGGGCCTTGAGGGGGTGATGGTCCCTGAGGCAGCTCTCTTTAACGGAGGGCAACATTTGGGAATCCGGGGGCAGCCGGAAACCCTTGGCAACCGAGCTTCTCTGGCTAAGGTGATGTGAGAGGGGCCTGGCCGGTTTTGCCTCCGCTCCAGAGTTGGGCTTCTACTGTTGGCAAATGTAATGAGGGAAATAGCTGGGTGTGACCAGACTGCCAGGGCATGGCGAGGCCGTGACCTTCCTTGACGACCAGTCCCAACTATTACTAACTACCTTCACAGTTCTGTGAGCAAACTGGGTGACTGACTATACTGATCCTTTGGCTCAAGCCAGCCTTATAGGCAGGCCTCTGCACCACCACTCTCCCCAGCTTTTCCTCCATAAGCTAGTCAAATTCACTCTTTCTTACCCTTTTTATTGGGGGTGGGGGGGGCTGGGATAGGGTCTCATGTAGCCCAGGCTAGCCTCAAACTCACTGTGTAACCAAGGATGACCTTGAATTCCTGACCCTCTTGCCATCAGATCTCAGGTGCTGAGATTATAGGCACACACACCATGCCTAACTTTCTCTTGTATTTTTACCAAGTCTTTGTGTGTGTGGCAGGGCCTGTTCTGGAGTCTAGCCCATAACTTTGCGGCCTGCTGGGCAAGCCATCCAATTGTGGGCCTACATTCATGGTCCCTGTGATTGATTCTTCAATATAAATGTAGGACTTTGACTTTTACCCTGTTAAAAAACAGCAGCCAAGTGTCATTCTGTTTATTTTTCTATCTTTCAGTCTAAGACAGTGTGTAGCCCTGGCTGGCTGGTAACTAGCTTTATAGACCAGGCTGGCCTGAACCTCATAGAGATCCACTGGCCTCTGCCTCCTGAGTGCTGGGATCAAAGGCGCGCATCACCATGGCTGGTCATTTTTTATCTACCTTTATCCATTGCTGCAACTTGCGTCTCCCATCCAGCCATCCCATCACTGGTCTACCACTTGTGATTTCTGAAGGGCGAACCCAATGACAGAGCATTTTGGCAGACATTGATCTCACACATGCAACCTGTAACCCCCATGCCTAGAAAACACGCCCATTTACCATTTCTCTTCTGTCTCTCTTCCTTGGGTAATTTCTCCAGAATTATTCTCAGTACCCATGGTTCCTTGCTCTTACTTAACTCCTCATTCAGGTGGGGCCTCTGACCTGGAACGTCCCCTCCTCACTTTCTATTCGAATCCCAACTCTCATCACACCTCCTCCAGGAAGCCCTCTGCTCTTTCTCTGCCCCACCTAGATCTTTTCTTTCTCTGATCATGTACAGCTCCTAGGCCAAGCACAGTGCTAACTAAGTACCTTAAGGGCATGGTAAGGGTTAGCTGGTGGTAGCCTGCTGCTGTTATGATGCCCATGCTCCAGGTGAGGAAACTGAGGCTTAGTGAGGCCCAGTACCTTGCCCAGTATCACAAAGCTGAACACTAGCAGAACCAGAGTCCAGATCCTAAAATTAGAGTCCTGGATATGAGGCAGCAAGTATTTATTGGCTGGGTACAGAGAGAGCGAGAGAGGAAATAAAGATTAAATAGGCCAGGCATGGTAGTGTATGCCTTTAATTCTAGTACTCAGAAGGCAGAGGCAGGAGGATCTCTCAGGGTTCAGGGTGAGCTGGGTCTGCATAGTGAGTTCCAGGCCAGCCAGGGCTACATACATAATGAGACTCTGTCTTAAATAAAAAAAAAAATTTTAAAAGGAAGAAAGAAAGAGGTAATTTTTGCCATAGCCATGGAGAGCATCCGCAGATGACAGGAACAGCCACCACGCTGTGAAGACAGTGGACAGGAGAGCTGAGTCTGGTGGGGTCCAGTAAAGCCAAAGGCAGGCTTGTTTGACAGACGGGAGTGAGGTGTGGCGGGTCAGCTCAGAGAAGGCTGTAAACACAGGGCGTGTTTGAGCAAGGGAGACATCTGGTTTGCTCTGGGAGATAAGGCTCCAAAGCTTGTCTGAGGTCCTGTTATCCAAAGTAAAGAGCACTGAGGTAAGGGAGATGCCTGCCTGCTCTTAAGAGCAGGCGCTAAACCAAGGTAAGCGTTACCTGGGAGTTCCTCAATCTTTTTTTTTTTAAATATGGAACACTTCATGAATTTGCGCAGGAGCCATGCTAATCTCTGTATCATTCCAATTTTAGTATATGTGCTGCCTTTTTTGGTTTTTCGAGACAGGGTTTCTCTGTGTAGCTTTGCGCCCTTCCTGGAACTCACTCTGTAGACCAGGCTGGCCTCCAACTCACAAAGAAACAACTGCCTCTGCCTCCCGAGTGCTGGGATTAAAGGCATGTGCTACTACCGCCCGGCTTTTTTTTTTTTTTTTTTTTTTAATGTGTTGTTATTGTTGGTTGTGTTTTTGTTTTATTAGACAGGGTATCAGTCTGTAGCCCAGGCTGGACTTGAACTCATGGCAATCAGCCTGCATCCACCTCCTGAGTCCTGGGATTATGAGCATAATTACAGCCACCACACCAAAGCAATAGTTTGACTCTGAAATGGATTTGGGAAGCTGAGGGTATAGCTTAATGGTAAACTATGCTTAGCATGAGGTTGGGGGCGGGGCTTGTTGTTATTCGTTTTTTTCACTGTTGGGGATCAACCCCAAACATGCTAGGCAAGTAAATGCTCTACTGCTGACTTACATTCCAAGACGCATTTTCCCCTTATATTCTACAAGCATTTTCTCTTGTTCTGTTCCCTAAAAATCATCCTTGGGAAGTGGCAATCCTATTTTAGTGTTCCCATAATAGCACAGTAGGGGAGCTGTGGTTGACAACAATGAATCGAATGTTTCAAAGTAGGTAGTAGAGAGAATTTTAAATGTTCTTAACACAGAATGATGGATGAATGGATAGATAGATAGATAGATGATAGATAGATAGATAGATAGGTAGACAGATAGATAGATAGACAGACAGATATGCCAATTGCTTGATCTAAGCATTACACCTTATGTACCTGTAATGGCATGTCAAATTGTATATCATAAATATATACAATTACAATGTGTCAATTTAAAAAGTGTTGGACAGTGGGGGTGCACGCCTTTAATCTCAAAATTTAGGAGACAGAAGCAAGTGGATCTCTGTGAGTTTGAGGCTCAGCCTGGTGTACAGAGTGAGTTCTAGGACAGTCAGGCTGTTATACAAAGAAACCCTGTCTCAAAAAAAAAAAAAAAAAAAAAAAAAAAGGTTTTAGCCTGTGTTTGTGGCCCTTGGGAAGTAGAGGCAGGAGGATCAGGCCATCCTTAGCTAGTCATTATTTAGGCTATATGAGATCATACTTCAAAAAACAAAAACAAAAAACCCCCACAAATAAGTGAATATATAGATATTAATATATACATTCAAATCTCATATAATATATAATAATTTTAATGTGTAATAAGCCCTCAGCAAATATATATATATTTTTTCCCTTCGAGACAGGGTTTCTCTGTGTAGCTTTGCACCTTTCCTGGAACTCACTCTGTAGCCCAGGTTGGCCTCGAACTCACAGAGATCCGCCTTGCTCTGCCTCCCCAGTGCTGAGATTAAAGGCGTGTGCCACCACCACCTGGCTCTCAGTAAATATTTTTAAACTGACTTGAATATGTAAGCAGTATGACTAAAAACACAGAGGCTGTGGGAATAGTGGCATACACCTATAGTCTTAGCACTTGGAAGGCTGAGGCTGGAGGATTGCTGCAAGTTTGAGGCCAGCCGGGTCTACATGGTGAATTTCAGACCAGTTGGAACTATATAATGAGACCCTGTCTCAAAACAAACACGGAGGGCTGGAGAACTTGCACTGCCCTTGTAGAGGCTCTCCGTTAGGCTCTCAGCAGCACTGTTAGGCAGGCAGCCACTTCCTTTCCATACTGGGGATCTGATGCCCTCTTCTGGACTCCACAGGCACTGCATTCAGGTGCAACTACCCACACATTTACACATATTTAAAAAAAATAAATAAATAAAAACAAATAGTAACAACACACTGAGGCTCTGTTTAAAGTGGTTTTGTGGGCTGGAGAGATGACTCAACAGTTAAGAGCACTGGCTGCTCTTCCAGAGGTCCTGAGTTCAATTCCCAGCACTCACGTGGTGGCTCACAACCATCTGTAATAAGATCTGGCGCCCTCTTCTGGCCTGGAGGCACACATGCAGGCAGAACACTTTATGTGTAATAAATAAATTTAAAAAAATGGTTTTGGGTCCTACAGTATTACTTGATAACACTAGGACTCTAGTTGTGCTTTTAGGGGTGTTTTTTTTGTGTCGGGGGTCGTCTTTGTTTTGGCTTTTTGTTTTGAGACAGTGTCTCACCATGTAGCCTTGGCTGTCCTGGAATTCACTATACAGACTGGGCTCAAACTCATAGAGACCCTGCCCCTTCCTCCTGAGTGCTGGGATTAGAGGTATGGGCCACCACACCTAGCTTGAAATCTATATTTTACTCAGTGTGTATGAGTCTAACATCTCCCTCAATTCCCTCAAAGCCATTTTATGGTACGTTGCAGCCTTATCTCCATCTCAGAGATGAGAAAAAAATGGAGGGTCGATCAAGTAAGCTGTCCCAGTTTCCAGGGACAAAGTAAGATTTGGAACTTGGGGTGAGGAATCCCCACAGGCCAGGGCAAATCTCAGTGGTTGCTCCAGCTACAAGATACTTTCCATATCTTACATTCCACAAATCAGGCCAACTCACAAATCTGACCTGTTGGAGTTTATTTTGTCTTTGTTGTATTTTGTCATTTATAACCATTATCTCCCACCTCCCACAGCCACATGGGGCTTTTTAACCTGGGTTCAAGGGATTAGAACTCTGTCGCTAGTCCTTTGCCCGGCTCTCTCTGGGCACTCTGGATAAGATACAAACAAAGGTGTTTTGGTTTTGGTTTTCGTGCTGATCTCTTTTTGCTTGCTCAGTCGGTGTAAGGATCAATCTAGAGAGCCTCGGGCATGCTAGACAAGCCTTCAGTCTCTGTTACACTTCCACTCCTGAAACATATTCTCACATTGACCTGTGTATTTGAGGCCTGAGCACCTAGAAAACCAGAGAATCACAAAATGGATGAGTTTTCATCCAGGAGCGAAGGAATCCAAGCTGGGACGAGTCTTGGCTTGGGGACTGGCTAACGGAAGGTCTACTTTTATAAACTGTTCTTTGGCGCCCCCCGGTGGTGATGATCGCGACATCTTTTAAAATTAGTACTGTTTTAACCCTTCCTAAAGAGTCAGACAGCCCAAAGAAGCTAAACTGAAAATAAATATTAGAGCTGGGTGTGGTGACCCATGCATGAAATTCCAGCACTCGGGAGGCTGAGGCAGGAATGGAGAGGAGGCAAGCTGGGTAGCACACACCTTTCACCTCGGTACTCGGGAGGCAGAGGCAGGGGGATCTCTGTGAGTTCAAGGCCAGCCTGGTCTACCTGGCAAATTCTAAGACAGCCAGGGTTACATAGAGAGACCCTTTCTCAAAGAAAACAAAATAAAAAGAATGGACAGAGAGAACCACCTCCACAAAGTTGTCCTCTAATCTCTATACTCCACAAGTGCACGGTAGAACACATGAACAGATACATACATTAAACAAACAAGTAACAACGTAAAGACACAGTCTTGTTTTGTTGCCCAGGCTGCCCTTGAACTCCTGGCCAAAGTGATCATATTGGTTGGGAATTTTTGGTTTTTGTTTGTTTGTTTGTTTTGTCAACTTGACATAAGCCTAGGTCATCTGGGGAAAGGGAACTTCAGCTGAGAAAATGTCCAATCAAACTGACCTGTAGGCAAGTCTATGGGGGCATTTTCTCCTTGATGGCTAATGTGGGAGGGCCCAGGTCACTGTGAGCAATTACCTTTAGTTGTATAAGAAAGCAGGCTGAGCAAGCCAATAAGCAGCATTCCTTCATGGCCTGTGTGCGTCAGTTCCTGCTGAAGGAAGTCAGGACAGGATCTTATACAGGGCAGGATCTCAGAAGCAAGAACAGATGCAGAGGCCATGGAGGGGTGCTGCTTACTGGCTTGCTCCCCTGACTTGTTTTCTTCTCTAACCCACGACCACCAGCCCAGGGATGGCATTACCCACCATGGGCTGGGCACTTCCCCATTGATCGCTACATGAGAAAATGCCGTACAGCTGGATCTCATATAGGCATTTTCTCAGCGGAGGCTCCTTCCTCTCTGATGTCTCTAGCTTGTGTCAAGTTGACACACAAAGCCAACAAGTGCCCCATCCATCTCGCTAACATTTCTGGTTCTTTTTAGTTTATCTAGTCAAGTGGTATTGGAGGGAGTCATGCTGACATTTAATTTGGATGTCCCTGGGGATTGGTAAGAACCTTTTCATATGAGTGTTGGGCTTTGAATAGTGTTGGGTTTTGTTTTGTTTTTGTGTTGTTTGTCTAGAGCCCTGGTGTATGCTGAGCAGCGTGTGCCTTACCGCTAAACTACACTCCTGGGCCCTTGTCGCTCATGGTGACAGTCACTCCATACGCTTTAATAGATTTCACTCACCTCTGCTGTGATCCCACTAGGAAGTTTTTGAAAAGCCTTCAGTTGTTTACTTTTTGAGGAAGGATCTCCCACACAGCCCACCTCTTTATAGCCTTCAGCTTGCTATCTAGCTAATGATGGCTTTAATCTGCTGATTCTCCTGCCTCCCCCTTCAAGTGCTGGAGCTATGATTAGACATTTGCATTTCCCTGATGACTCTGTGTTTTGTGATGCTTTTGTACTGTGTTCAAATCTTCTATCCATTTAAGAAAAATTGCAGTGTCTTATTGAGTTAAAAAAATATTGGGGGTTGGGGATTTAGCTCAGTGGTAGAGTGCTTGCCTAGCAAGCACAAGGCCCTGGGTTCGATCCTCAGCTCAATATATATATATATATTGGGGAGGAAGGGCTGGCAGAATGACTCAGCATGTAAAGTTATCTTAGGCCAAGCCTGGTGACTTGAGTTCCATTCCTGGGACCCACTTGGTGGAAAGAGAGAGCTGACACCTGCAAGGTGTCCTTTGACCTCCATGTGTGTGCCATGGAGCATATACCTACCTATCTACCTACCTACACACACACACACACACACACACACACACACACACACACACAAACCAACCAACCAACCAACAAATACATTTAAACCAACCCCCAAACCCTCAATGATATCTTTGGGGCCAGTGAGATGGTTCAGTAAGGGGCTGGCAGGGCTGATTACACCAGCCCTGGGACCCACATGGTGGGGGGGAGAACTGACCCCTGCACGTTGTCCTATGACCCCTTATCATGTGTACCATACCCCCCCCAAAACACACACACACACACACACACACACACACACACACACACGATAAATTTTACAATACAATAAAGATTCTTAAAAGTGTTTGTAAATCCTTTACTGGGAGATTTTCCTTTTCTCTCCAGTGCTGGGGACAGACCCCAAGGTGTCAAGGCACACTGGACAAATGCTGTGGCACTGAGCTTGGCCTCCAGCCCTACTCTTGATACCACCTCTAAGAAACCTTTTCCTAATGAAGGTCACAAATATTTTCCTCTTATGTGTTCTTCTAGAAGTTTGGTAATTTTAGGTTTTGTTATAGTTGCCTCCCCACCCACCGCCGGTTTTTGTAGGTGCCATGCTTGTTTTTTAAATCCCATCCTTGATTTTTAAAGTCAAGGTCCTACATATCTCATGAATCCAGTTTCTTCTCTTCCTTTTTTTTCTTTCTTCCTTTTTTTTAATTTTATGTGTATTAGTGTTTTGCCTATATGTATATGTACTGTGTGTGTGTGTGTGTGTGGTTTTTTTTTTTTTTTTTGTGTGTGTGTGTGTGTGTGTGTGTGTGCACACCCAGTACCCATGGAGGTCAGAAGAGTGTGTTGGATCCCCTGGGACTGAACCTGGGTCCTCTGCAGGAACAAGTGTTCTTAAACACTGAGCCATCTCTCCAGCCCCCCAAGTTCCACACAGACTCACATGTATGGTCCATTCAGAGTTTATTTTTATGCTGCATGAAAGAAGGCTCTACCTTTGTTTCCTCATACTGATTATTCTATTGATCCAGTGACATTTATTGACAGGGTCTATTTCTTGTTGAAACGCCCGAGGACCTTTGTAGAAAATCAATTGACCACAAATAGAAGATCCCCTCTTCCATTACTTATATGTGTGGCCTTACACTAAGACTCCGCTGTCCGCAGCACTGAAGCATTTACTGTTTTGAAATCAGGTAGTAAAATTTCTCCAGCTTTGTTCTTCTTTTTTTTAATGTTCATTTTAAAACTGTATGCAAAGCCGGGCGGTGGTGGCTCACACCTGTAATGCCAGCACTCGGGAGGCAGAGACAGGTGGATCTTTGTGAGTTCCAGGCCAGCCTGGTCTACAGAGCTAGTCCAGGACAGGCTCCAAAGCTACAGAGAAACACTGTCTGGAAAAATAAAAATTTTAAAAAAGAAATAAATAAATAAAAATAAAAACTGTATGCTCTGGACAGGAGGGATGGCTCGTTGTTAAAACTGCATACTGCATTTGCAATTTGGTTTGATTCCCAGCACCCACAACTGCCTGGAACTCTAGATGCATGGATACTTTCCCTCTGATCTCCCTGCATGCACAAGGTGCATATCTATACTCAAGCACAGACATCAAAAAATAAATAAACAAACCTTAAATTAAACAAACAAACAAAACCAAACAAAACAAGAAAACAACCCTTGCCAGCATGGTGGCCCACACTTTTAATTCCTGCACTCAGGAGGCAGAGGCAGGTGGATCTCTGTGAGTTTGAGGCCAGCCTGGGCTACCAAGTGAGTTCTGGGACAGCCAGGACTGTGTAGAGAGACTCTGTCTCAAAAAAGCAAGCAAACAAACAAAACCCAAATAAACAAAAATCTTGTATGTTCTGACATTGTTGCAATCAAATATAAGGGGTGCGACACTACATTCGACTTAATTTGGTTTTTGAGGTAAGAGTTCACTATGGAGCCCAGGCTGACCTCAGACTTTCAGAAATCCTCCTGCCTCAGCTTCTCAAAAGTTAGCGTTGCAGGTATATCCTGCCACACACAGATATATTTAAATTTTTTGTGTGTTTGGTTTTTAGCTGTTGTTGTTTTGGTTTCTGGAGATTGTTTCCCCAAATAGCAGTGCTTCCCAGCTTGTCTGGAATGTGCTGCATGGATCCAGCGGGCCTCGGGCTTAGGACAACCCTTTTTCAGTCTCCCCGGCCCTAGGGATACACAGGTACCCCACCACATCTGGCTTTTAAAATTTCCTACTGAAGTATATTAGATTTCAAAAATTATAAGTCTGCTATGTAAGAATTACTTTAGATGAGAAAAAAAGGACATTCTTTTAAACCTCATTTAGAGGGACTTTTTACCTACTATTGTACCCCGAGGTTATGAGCATCATTAAAATACTCAGTGCAATAAAGTAGAAGGCAAAGATTACAAACATAAAGACCAGAGAAAGTAGTGATGGAACCCAGGGAGGGGTCCAACAAGGTGAAGGACAACTGGAAGCCTGGGAAGTCACGTGGTAGCTTTTGGAGCTCTGGACAGTGTCCTGGGTCATCTTCCTGATTGCACAGCAGAACACCTTTCACGTCTCTGGTCCAGAGGATGATGGTTCCTGGCACAGACAAGCCTCCTGCTGTCTTTGCCAGAGGCATCCAAGCTACTCCAGTCTACTCCTTCCCGTTTTTTTTTCCCCCTTGATTTTAATTTTTTTTCCGCCCCTTTGTTTTTTTTGAGACAGGGTTTCTCTATATAGCCCTGATTGTCCTGGAACTCACTATGTGGACCAGGCTGGCCTCAAACTCACAGAGGTCTACCTGCCTCTGCCTCCTGAGTGAGTGCTGGGATTAAAGGCATGTGCTACCACCACTGGGCTTGATTTTAGTATTTTTTTTTTAAGGTTTATTTATTTATTTATTTATTTATTTATTTATTTATTTATTTATTATGTATACAGTGTTCTGACATGTACGCCTACTATTGGTGAAATTATTAAGGCTACTCCACGTAGTTAAAAGGGAGGTTTATTTTGTGGGGTAATTTACAAATGAAGGGATAGGTTGTAGGGTCTGGGAAAGGTGTGGCGCAGTCTGGCAGTGTTCTCTGGAGAACTCTGCTTGGTCTACCTCCAGCATCCAGGGTCCCAGAACCAAGAGAGGCCTCTCCTCTCGATCCTGGGTCTTCAGCTTCCTCCCTCAACCCCGCCTTGTGGGCGTGACCATTACCAAAGCCTCAGTGGGGGTTGGAACTTCCAGGCCAAGGCTGGGATGGCTACCCACTACAGCCTACACACCAGAAGAAGGCACCAGATCTCATTGTTGATGGTTGTCAGCCACCATATGGTTGCTGGGAATTGAACTCAGGACCTCTGGAAGAGCAGCCGGTGCTCTTAACCTCTGAGCCATCTCTCCAGCCCCTGAATTTAATATTTTTTATTCTTTGAGAATTTCACACACATAACAATGTATCGTGCTCATCTTCATCCCCTGCCTTCCCCTCATTTTCTCTTTCTCTTCTCTCCTCACACAGGGTTCCCTAATGATGGCAAAGTGGGTCAGACAGAGCCTCACCAGTCATGAATAAGAACTCAGACTCCAGCTGCGGGGCGGTGGTGGCGCACGCCTTTAATCCCAGCACTTGAGAGGCAGAGGCAGGTGGATCTCTGTGAGTTCGAGGCCAGCCTGGTCTACAGAGCGAGTTCCAGGAAAGGTGCAAAGTTACACAGAGAAACCCTGTCTCAAAAAACAAAAAAACAAAAAAACAACAAAAAAGAAATACTGTCAACAGCTTGGAAGACACAAAGCCTTTAAGAAAAGTGGGTATAACAAAAGAAGAAGAAGAAGAAGAAGAAGAAGAAGAAGAAGAAGAAGAAGAAGAAGAAGAAGAGCGGGTAACTTGAGCAGATGTGCTGTTTTTCACTTTTTTAGAAAACCTTTGTCATTATAAGGGAAAAACCACATGAAACAAATGTCACACATAATGAGTTCTCATAAAGCAAATCCTCTTGTAATTACCTTGAAAGCTTCCGCGTCAAGAGATGGAGCTTTGCCAGCCTCCCAGCAGCCCTCCTCCCTCCCCAGAGGAAGTGTTCACTTCGCTGTGTTCGTTTTGCTTGGCTTTTGGTTTTACTTTTTGTGGAGACAGGATCTCAGGTAGCCCAGGTTGACCCTGAACTGCCTATGTAGCAAAAGATGATGTCTTACTTTGCTGCTGCTGTGGTAAATACCCTGACAGAAGCAACTTAAGGGAGAAAGGATTCGTCCTGACTCACAAGCTTGAGGTGAGACAAGACGCAGAGTGGAGAATGCAGACTCCTACCACTCAGCAGCCTTCATTTTACACAATGGAGGATCCCCAGCCCAGAGAACCATCCTGTCCACTATTAACATGGATCCTCCCACCTTATTAACCTAGTCAAGATAATTCCCCACAGGCATGCCTAGAGGGCCTTCTCCTAGTGAGTCTACATGTTGTCAGGTTGGCAGTGCTAACCTTTATGCATGGCCTTTATCTTAGGGATTCTACTACTGTGAAGAGACACCATGAACACCTCAACTCTTATAAAGGAAAATATTTCATTGGACTGGCTAGTCCATTATCATCATGGTGGGGAGCATGGCAGCATGCAGGCAGACATGGTACTGGAGGAACTGAAAGTTCTGCATCTTGATCCTCAGGCAACAGGAAGTGAACTGTCGTCCACACTGGGTGTAGCTTGAGCATATGAGACCTCAAAGCCCTCTCCCACAGTGACACACTTCCTCCAACAAGGCCACACCTCCTAATAGTGCCATTCTCTATAGGCCAAGCATTCAAACACATGAGTCTATAGGGGCTATGCTTATATGTATGTATGTGATATGTAAGTATGATTGTGCATGTGTAGTATGTGTGTGGTGTGTGTGGGGGGGGTGTATGTATGTGTGTGTGTGGTGTGTAATATGTGTACATTCTCAGGTGTCTGTGTGTAGAGGCCTGAGGTTGACACTGGGTGTCTTATTCAATCTCTCACCACTTTATCTCTTGCTGTGACTCTGCTTAGCCATCTTGCCCCTGAGATCCATCTTCTCTCCTCGCAAGTGCTGGAATTATAGGTGGCCAGCACACTTGCCTGGCTCTTACGTACGTACGTGCTGGAGACCTGAACTCCAGCCCACATGAGCCCCTCAAATACTTTATTCATTAACCTCCTTCCTAGCTTGAACTCTTGACCCTCCTGCCTTTACCTCTGCAGCAAGGTCATAGGACATACTACCACACTCGGCTCCAGTAGAGGTCATGGGACACGCCACCACCCTTGGCTTCAGCTGAGGTCATGGGACACGCCACCACACTCAGCTCTAGCCTTCTTTTTAGCAAACTCCTTTCCTGGAATGTCCTTAGTTTTATCACTAAAATGTGGGGTGTAGACAGTGTGGCCCCATTCTTCTTTCGTTCACACTACTGGAATTGAACCCTGCAGAGTGTCTACCACTGGGCCACACTCCCAGCCCTTTCTTTTTCCTTTATTTTGACACTGATCCACCTGCCTCACCTCTGGGAGCCTGAGATTGTAGGTGTGTGCCATCATACCCAGCCAGACCATCAACACCGAAGTAGTCTCTCTCCCTAGGGTGGAGACTCCACTGACCCAGGCCAGTCAGCATGCTCCCAGTACTTCACCAGGGCCAGTCAGAAAAGATGTTCTCTTTCCCCTCTAACCCCCCAAAAGTATTTATTTTATTTTTGAGAAGGAGTCTCAATGTGTAGCCCTGGTTGTACTGGAACTTCCTACATATAAAGACAACAAATGTAGGCTCTGACCTCAACAAGCCCAAAGATGACAATTAATCCCATCATAAAGGTAGAGAGAGCGAGGGACGAGGGACGGGGTCCTTCTGACATGATTAAAGCCTCGGCCTGCAGCCATGCCTGAAGCCCTCCATGTGACAAGCTTGGTGGTATAAAGATCCCAGAACTTGATAGAAAACTTAGTGGTATAAAGACTCAAGAACTTGGTATAAAAGTTAGTAGTGGGGTTGGGGATTTATCTCAGTGGTAGAGCGCTTGCCTAGCAAGCACAAGGCCCTGGGTTCGATCCTCAGCTCCAAAATAAATAAATAGATAGATAGATAGATAGATAAAATAAAACTTAGTGGTATAAAGCTCCCTCCCTTTGTGCTCTGAGCTGTTCAAACAGGTTATGTGGGTTTCACCTCCCAGCAAAATCCTACCTGACTGGGCCGGTGTTCTTAGCAATTGTTGATGTGGTTGTTGTGTGTAGCTTTCACACACTCATTCTGAGGTGAGATTTTTTTTTTTTTCTTGCCTGATTACTCAGGGTCCCATTGCACCCGAGTCTTAGGAAGTGGGAATGCAACATTAATGAAATGGAGCTGAATGACAGGGGTAGAGCAGCCCCAGCTCTCTGCAGCTGAGCAGGAGCAGCCTGTGAAGGCAATTCGAACACATAATCACAAGGGTTCACAGCACAGAGGGCTGGCATCTTGCTGGAAAAAACAGGTGTGAGTCTGAAGCCTGGCTCTCCAGGTCGAGCCAGGGGACCTTAGACAATTTACTCCAAGTCTTTTGAGTTCCAATCTTGTCAGGCACACACACCTATTGTAACTCAACACCGCCCTGTTGGCTCTGTGCTTAGCTTTCTCTGATACACAGTGAGAAAATGAAGGTTCCCTCCTGGGTCTGGCCAGGATTTCCACTGTCTATGGAGTCCCTCACCCCTGCTCTGTGGGTGATCATGCACTCTGCTGTGGGGCACACAGTGCCTGGATTCCTGGTTCAACCTGGAATCCTTCCCACGGAGATCTCTGTTTCTCTGTACCACGGTGCTTGCAGAGAATTACAACTAAAGCCGAGGCTGGGAATATAATGCTTGCTTGGTGTGCATGCAGCCCTGGGCTTTGAATGGAGAATGAGGACATGACCGCTCCTAGGTATATGGTGGAGGAGAAAAGTATTATTGTAGATATGAGGGAGAAAACAGCCAGGGGGCATCTGGAAGGGTCCAGCCTGAACCAGAACATGGGCAGCGGTTGAGAGAGGAAGAGAAGGAGTGGGGCAGAAGCAGACAGAGAGAGGGAGAGAGAGAGAGAGAAGAGAAAAAAAACAAAAAAAAAAACAAAGAGAAACCAGCAGTCAAGAGAGTGTGTAGCCAAAATGGCTGCCGTATAGGGGGTTGGAGAGGTTTAGGTACTGAGTGAGACTTGTCCCGGGTTTCTTTAAGACCTAATAGGCTTGATTCCCAGCACCACACACACACACACACACACACACACACACACACACACACACCAGATGTGGTGGTACATGTGCCTGTCACCCCAGTGCTTGGGAGGTAGAGGCAAGAAGATGAAGAGTTTAAGCTACACAGCCAGTTTGAAGCCAGCCTGGGCTACACAAAGGCTTGTCTAAAAAGCGAAGAAAGAAGGGTTGGGGATTTAGCTCAGTGGTAGAGCACTTGCCTAGCAAGCAAAAGGCCCGGGGTTCGATCCTCAGCTCAAAAAAAAAAAAAAAACAAAACAAAAAAACAAAAAAACAAACCAAAAACCAAAAACCAAACAAAAAACGAAGAAAGCAAAACCAAAAAGCTATTGTTGGAACCCAATGGTAAAGGAATGAAAAAAAAAAAATCCTACCACTTTGGAGGCTAAAAGCAGATGTACAGGGAGTTCAGAGTCAGCCTAAGTAAGCTACACAGTGAGTTCAGGAGTGGAAAGACCCTCTGGTGGGAGGGTTATTGTTACTCTGTAGATGGAGAAATCACTGCATAGAAATTCTGCTTTATGCAAATTTGTGCTAAATACTTAAAGGAAGTGAGTGCATAGTTGTAATTCCAGCACTCAGGAGACAAAGGCAAGAGGATCTCTGTGAGTTTGAGGCCAGCCTGCTCTACATAATGAGTTCCAGGACAGCCAGGGTTACATAATAAGACTCTGTCTCAAAAAGCAAAGCAAAACAAAACAAAGAAAGAAGAAAAAGACCTTCCACTTACAACAAAAAGCTTGATGTGTCTGCCATTCCAGTACACATCAGTGAAGACATGGGAGGCAGAGACCATAGTCGTTTGGCAGCTGGAGGGTCCGTTAGCCTGGGGTACAAAGAATGGCAGAGGAGGAAGTGACTCCCAAGTGTTGTCGCCGGCTGCCAACACGAGGCACAGCATGAAGGAACCCAGCGGTAAAGGGACAGAGGCATGAAGGCTGAAGGAGGCAGATCTCACTGCTGGGCCAAGCTGGGACAGAAAACAGGAGAGCCAGTATCACTGACATCCAGACCATTGTGAGTGCTGGGTTCTACCTCCACTCAGACAACAGAAGAGGCACAGCACACACACCCCACTCCCCACTGAAGGGATTCCAGCCAGTTAGAGGCCAAGCTTTCATAATTAATAATAAGTCTCCACTCAGGAGGCAGAGCCAGGCGGATCTCTGTGAGTTCGAGCCCAGCCTGGTCTACAAAGCAAGTTCCAGGAAAGGCGCAAAACTACACACAGAAACCCTGTCTCGGGGAGAAAAAAAAAAAAAAGTCTCCATGTCATTTTCGTGTGAGCTGGCAGCCCAAAGAAAAATCTATCTACAACCAAGGTCCAGCTATCAAAGTATTGAAGTCCAGCAATCAAAAGCCTCCTTTGGCTCACTTAATTAACATACTCAATTAAAACTAAACACCTCGTCCTGTTCTGGTGGAAGGTCCACCTCAACTCCCCTCCCCTATCTCTCTCCCCAAACCCACCCCCTCAAAGCTCTCCAAACAGCAGCTCCTCCCCTAAAGCTACCCTCTCATTCCAGACCCCACCCCCTCAAAGCCCACCAAAAGCCAGCCTCTCCCTGGGCTGCTCAAGACCATGCCTCTCTGGTACTTAAGGTCTGGTAGCCATATTTGCCAGGTGACCCTTCCTCTGTGACCCTTCTATGACTCTTCCCCTGCCTTCCCAAGGGTCACCCAGGATTGCTTTGCTCATTAAATCTGGATTTATTAATTTGGTTTGATTGGCAACCAGGGATTTAAAACATCACATCCTAACACAGGGGTTCCCCTTGTACCTGTATAAAACACCATTTTTCTATGGGCCACATCTGTCTCCTCTCTATCCAGAGACAGTCCTTTGTCCCTCTGAGATAAATATCCCTGCCCCCTCTGCCTTGTTCCCTTCCCCTTCTCCCTCATCCTCTGTCTCCTCTCTCTGTCTCTTATTCCCTGTCCTTTGTCTCTCTGAGGCAAATACATCTCCTTTGTGCTGAGAACTTGGTCTTGGGGGTCCCAAGCCAATGCCAATCCTTTCACTCCCCCATCTCTACTCCCCTGGCCAGGTGGTGGTAGTCGGTGAGGTGTAATGGTCCGTGGTGACCTTGAGCAAGTGACTTTGGCAGCCTTGTACAGAGGCAGCAGTTTTAAGTTGCACCCCGAAAAAAGAAAGCACCCGTAACTGTGCTGTGATGATGCTTGACGTCTTTCCCTCAGCAACGCAGCTTGCTTTGAAATTCCTCTCTCCTCTGAGAGTGCTGTTCCTCTTCAGTTACAATCTTGGTGTATGGTAGCTGTTCAGCTGGAACCTCCAGCTCACTCCTGCTGGATCCGGAGAGCCCCACCCTCTCAGAGAATCTCCAACAAAGAAAAGGTGTCTGCCACAAGCTTAGCTCTAAATTCTTGGTGCCTGTGGCAGCTCCTCCCCTGAAGTTGCCAATAGCCCAAGCCCCCGCCTAAAGTGGTCAACTTTGACCACACTTGGGCACAACCCCAGCTTGTGGAGGACATGTCATCACCTCCTTGCCTACAGGGTATACAAACTCCCTGCTTTGCTGGGGGGGGGGGAGGGCTGTGACTTCTCCTGCCTCTGTGCCTGGGGCTGGAGAACTCACCCGGGAGTTGCTCTGCTCACATAAACCTATTCTTTCACTCCTTCATTTGGCTTGATCTGGTTTACTGTGTCGGTGGAGAAACCTATTATCACATTATAGAAAATCTACTAGTAGCCATCAACCTTTTGTTCTTGACTTTTCAGTTGATTTGTGTGTAGTGTATGTCCATGTGGAGGAGGACACTGGTGCCCTGCTCCGACACTCTCCACTTTCCCTGAGGTAGGCTGCCAGCCAGCTCTAGCATCTCCCCACACAGTGCTGATGACATTCCAGCCCTGCTTTTGTTTTCATGAGTCCCGAGGATTTGAACTCGGGTCCTCCTGGGTGTGCAGCAATCGCTCTTAGCCTCTAGCTGCCTCCCCTGATGATATAGTTGATCCATTTTACATTTTTTTTTTTTTTAATTTTTATTTTTGGTCAGTCTTCCAGGAACAAAACGAAACACAACTTTTCTTCTCGTGGCCATCTTCCCATCTCAGAGTTCACAGAGTATTGGGCCTGTGGCTTTGAAAGGGAAGAGCAGGTCATTCTTCCTAAAACCCAAGTTTGTTTCAGCCAAGAGAGATGATGCACGCTGGGGCCATGATCTTGGACTTCACTGTCTCCAGAAGCCTGAGCCAAATAAGGTTTCATTCCTGTAACTTACCCAGTCTTAGTGTTGTTTTTAATTATAACAACAGGATT
This sequence comes from Onychomys torridus, assembly GCF_903995425.1. Lineage (NCBI taxonomy): Eukaryota > Metazoa > Chordata > Mammalia > Rodentia > Cricetidae > Onychomys > Onychomys torridus. Next base: position 46,383,746 of record NC_050458.1, read on the forward strand.
AGGTTATCAATCAAGGATTTGCAACTAGGTAATTACTGTATTCTCCCCCCTCCCCCACCAGGTGCCTTGCTGTATCCTGTGGTTCCAGGAGACCCCAGCTGAGCCCATGGGCTGCTGAGTCAGTCTGTGCTGGGGGTGGGGTGGGGGGGGGGGGTGGAGAGGAGCGTGGGGGGTGGGGGGATGGGGAGGATAGGGGGAATGGGCTGCTGAGATGGCCTGACTTGGTGCCTGATGAGCTGCACGCTGCCTGGAAAGTTAATAAGCTTCTGGGGCAAGACATCCCTCCTGTGACGTGGGTTGACGCTGTGAGTGGGCGGGATGAATGAATTGGAGAGGCAATGTTCCCGAAGCATTTATGAAGCTAAGATGTACTGTGAGCAGGAGGGGACAGATCATCAAGGGCAGCCACTGCCAGGGGCAGCCAATGAGGACGGGAGCTGTGCACAGAGGGTCTCAATGGTGCGGCCCAGACCTGGCAGGGTGGCCAGCTGCTGTCCTCCACCACCCACAAAAGAAGCCCCTGCTTCTGCTAATGTCCCTGCCTTGGAGGCGGATGGGGGTCTTTCCTTCCAGGCTCTCCCCCTAGTCCTCCATCCATTCTAATTTTTAAGAAGCAGAAAGAGGCGAGAGTGGGAGGGTAGCTCTCTGGTAGGCCCTTTCTCCTCTCCACAGCCCACCCCAAACTTAGTCATAATAACTCATGTCTTTGTCACTTGCTGGGGAGAGGAAGCATGAAGGAAGAAGCCACAATGGGGGGGGGGGAGCAGGAGAGAGAAGAAAACAGAGATGGAGACAGGAAAACCTGAGGATCGTGACTTGGGGACCATCCCAAGCTGTGCTGACACCTGTCTAGTCCTTGCTCTGTGCCAGACCTAGGGAATGTGGACATAGAAATAAATAGGACATTATCATTTAGCTCAGGGACCTCAAAGTTGGCCCTGGGAGACCATAAGGAAAATGGGTTAAGAGCTGGGCTTTGTGGAGCATGCCTTAAACCTAGCAACTCAGGAGGCAGAGCTGGGAAGTTGGAGGCCAGCCTGGACTACACAGTAAGTTCTAGGCAAGCCAGAGCTACATACAGAGATCTTGTTTCAACAATGAGAACAAAGGGTTATATTATAATAGAATGCACAAGTGCCCTGGCCTAAGGACAGCTTGGAGAAGGAAAATGTCAGTGACAAAGAGAAGGAAGGAGAAATTCTAAGCCAAATCTCTAGCCCTGTCTGGTCCAGGAGGCTGGGCAGATGGCTCTGAAGCATGGCTATACTAGAGTGCTCTCTTGGAGGCAGGGAGCTTGGTTCTTGTCTTTCTGGGTTTTGCACATGTGCTGGCTAAGTTTTGTGTCAACTTGACACAAGCTCAAGTCATCTGAGAGGAGAGATCCTCGATTCAGAAAATGCCTCCATAAGATTGGGCTGTAGGCCAGCCTGAACAGCAATTTCTTAACTAATGATTTTCTTTAACAATGGGCCCAGCCCATCGCAGGTGGTGCCATCCCTGGGCTGGTGGTCCTGGGTTCTGTAAGAAAGCAGGCTGAGCAAGCCATGAGGAGTAAGCCAGTAAGCAGCACCCTTCCATGGCCTCTGCATCAGCTCCTGCCTCCTGGTTCCTGCCCTGCTTGAGTTCCTGTCCTGACTTCCTTCAGTGATGAACAGTGATGTGGAAGTGTAAGCTGAATAAACCCTTTCCTCCCCCAAGTGGCTTGGGAAATGGGGTTTCATCCCAGCCATAGTAACCCAAACTGAGACAGCATGTCAGCTGGTAGTGCTGGTAGCTTTCTTGGCAAGAAGTGTCCTGTCAGCAAGGGACATTCTCTGCATCAGGAGACAGCCAGCCATAGCAGCTGGAAGTGAGGTGACCTGACTGGCAAAGCTACCTGGGAGGCATCACAGGCATCCACCAATGTGTAGCTGGCCAGCTGTTTGATGGGGACAGGATGCAAGGCAGAGGAACATGTAGACAGGTCGAGACACTTGAAGACCATACCAGGTGTCACATGGGTATGGGACTGACAGGCTGGAAGTTCTAAACAATTTATATTTTTTTTTGCTTGTTTATTTTTGTTCAAAGGTCTCATGTATCTCAGCTTGGTTTTGAACTTTCTGTGTAGCTGTAGCTGAGAATGACCTTGAACTTCTGACATTCTTGCTTACACCTCCCAAGTGTTTGGATTAGAACATGCATCACCACACCGGGTTTTGTGGGATGCTGGGGACTAAACCCAGGGCTTCATACATGTTGAATAATCACTGTATGAACTCAGCTATGTCCCTAACCCTGTTTTTAATGTTTGTTTTGGATTTATTTATTTTATGTGTATGGAGGCCAGAAGAGGGCATCAGATCTCCTGGAACTGGAGCTACAGACTGTCACTCACCATCATGTGGGTGCTGGGAATTGAACCCGGTCCTCTGGAAGAGCAGCCAGTGTTCTTAACCTCTGAGCCATCTCAACAGCCCCATTTTTCTGTTTTTTAAATTATTATACTAAAGATATTTTATATTTTATTTACATGTGTATGTGTATGTATGAGAGAGAGAGAGAGAGAAGGAGAGAGAGGGAGAGGAGAATCAGTTTTCTCCTTCTACTATGTGAATATTGGGGATTGAACTCAGGTCATCAGGCTTGGCAGCAAGCACCTTTATTTCTTGAGCCATCTTGTCACCCTCTTTTTATTTATTTAAGATTTATTTTTCCATCGTCTGTAGATGTGTGTATCTGCATGTGAGTGAGTATGTCACAATGCCTGCAGAGGCTGAAAGCATTGCTGTTATAATATTGCACGCAGGAGACCCCCCCAGCTGGCTGGACCAGAGAGTCCCATGCATGAGGGAAAACATGCTGGCATGCTGGGCAGATGCAGCGGCCGACATGGTGGCGGGCAACCCATGCCATGTGGGTATGGCGGTAGGGTGGCAGCAGACAGTTGTTCACAACCCAGATGCTGCATCTGAGAGGAAATGGTTTATTATAACAGAGAGATGAAGAGAAAGATAGGAAAGAGGGAGAGAAGAGAGAGGGAGAGAGAGAAAGAGGGGTTGAGGGTGCACACCTCATGGGAGGAAAAGTGGAAGAGAGAGGAAGGGGAGGGATTTTCTCTTAAAATGAGGCTTTTGCATCAGGATGCAGGGAGGCACCAAGGGACGGGTCAGAATACTAACATTGGTTTCCAAGGGGCGGGGCAGAATGTTAACATTCCTCCGTTTTGATTATTATAAAATGGTGAGTCATAGATAGTGGGGGACAAGGGCACTGAATTCCCGAGACTGCTTCCAGCTGACAAGGGACGAAGTGAGGAGGGGAAGCTGGGAGTCACGCAGGCCGGGAGGCGGGAGTGAAGAAGCATGATTGGCTGTCTTGGTGGAGATCTCAGGCGTTTGTTCTGTGAGGTCGCTAGGAGAAAAGAATAGATTGTTATCATTGGCCTAATGAGCTGGGCTAGCCATGGGAAGAGTGATAACTGCCAGAGAGAATGGAACAGAGAAGTGCCCTGGTTGTACAGAAGAGGCAAGGGTGAGACATGAGAGCGAACATGCCCTTTACTGGGACATCTTAGAAAACCAGGTTCCACTTGCTGGGCAGGAGCCCGCCTGAGCCTGGAGAGGTGGTAAGGGCAGTGAATTGAGGGACGACGTGTTCTTTAGGAGTGCAGGAGCCATCACATCTGTCATGGGAGTGGAGGTGCATCCATCCCAGGTGGTGTCCTTGGTTGGGGGTTGGCATCATCGGAGCTGGTGCCAGCTGGTGCAGGGGCTGGCATATCTGGAGAGCCCCTTGGCCCAGGCAGGAGGAGGGAAACTGTAAAATATGCGCAAAAATGGATGAGGTAAAAAGTGGGCTGGCAGTGGTGATGCACATCTTTAATCCCAGCACTCGGGAGGCAGAGCCAGGCGGATCTCTGTGAGTTCGAGTCCAGCCTGGTCTACAGAGCAAGATCCAGGACAGGCACCAAAACTACTCAGAGAAACCTTTCTCAAAAAACAAAACAAAACGAAAAGGTGTGGGGGGGTCTCTGGAGATTGCTAGTTTTCATCAGACCAGATTTCTTGATACAGTAGCATAAGTTTTCCCAGGAACCTGCAGATATCTGTAAGACAGTAGGAATGGATTTTGTAGTCAATGCTGTATCAGTTTATCAAAACTGCATTTATCAGTATTAAAACTTTGAACATCTAGAGTTATAGCTGAAACCAATTTATCCTGTGTCATGAAGTCTGTGAGAACTTTGAGGACATATATAAATTAAATCTGAATATACAGGCTTCCCAGTCAGTCACAGCTCAATGAAGTTAGCAAGGACAGGGAGGCTTATACTCCTGAGACTGAACAGACCTTGAGTAAGGAGAGACATTTTTTAAGCTGTTGGCTGTGATATCTGAATATATTACCATCTTTAATACCCTGTAGCTGTAGTTCTGATCTTTGAGTACAGCCAGATTATAATCCTGAATGACGTATATAGAGATAATTATTTCTTAAGCTGTCTCCTGAGAGGGCAAAGAAGATTGACAGGGGAAACAGGAGAAAAGGAAAAAGATTGTCTTGGTGGACTCTATGCCAGGGTTTCCAGCCCTAACCTAGCCCTCCAGCCTGTCCTGGGAACAGGGAGCACAGAACCACATATCACCATAGCTGCTTCAAGCTGAAACAGGGCACAGGTGGTCAGGACTCTGGCTAGTCAAAAGGAAGGAGGGAACCCAGGCACGTGGTCATCTGACCTGGCTGTAGAGAAAGGAAATAAGTATGTTTGGCTAGACTGATCTACATCGGCCTTCATCAGGCCCATGCCTCATGGGTTGAAGTCAGTAGTTGATGCCTGGATATGTTAGTCATCCAAATGGAAGCTCATTGAAACAGATACAGACCAGAGACAAGAGTTAAAATTTTATGAACAAGAGCTAAAATTATATGTATTTGGAACCTCTTGGCCTATGGTCTTAGTGATTGGGAAAGGGAGACCAGGAGAGAGAGAAATACCATCCTCAGGAATAGACAGGTGAGGAAAACTGAAAAATCATTTATTTGTGAAGTGGATCCAATGATTTCTTTTGATCCTGTGAAGTTTATATGAATTTTTATTTTATGAAAGTTTTATACATATTAGCAAAATTATAGATTTGGGTTAAAAAGCATGTACATTTTTTTGTTTAGAGAGAGCCAGGTACAGATTGGACATAGAGAAATCTTTGGCCCAATGAGAAGTTTAAATTTATATTTTTATAACTGGTATTTATATCCTGAATCATTTATCAAAAGACCTAAAGACTGCTCCCAAAGAAAGGGTCAAGATTTCTCACATGTCTTCTTTTTTTGTTTTTGTTTTTTGAGACAAGGTTTCCCTGTGTAGCTTTGCGCTTTCCTGGAACTCACTCTGTAGACCAGGCTGGCCTCAAACTCACAGAGATCCGCCTGGCTCTGCCTCCCAAGTGCTGGGATTAAAGGCGTGCACCATCACTGCCCGGCCTCACATGTCTTCTTGCAATATCAAAAATTAAGGAAATGGCATTTTAAAAAGAAAAGATTTAAAATCTCTTAAGCATTATTATTGCTATATTATCCCAGCATAGGAGCATGTTGCCCCCACCCACAACTGAGTCAGGCAATGAAATGAGCTGGCAAGTTGGCTATATCACCAGCATGTGAGGAGAATGGGTCTCCGGGCCCTGCCTGTTTGAGCCTGAGAGTAGCCACTGAGGAACGCCAGGCCAAGAGCAGAGGACTTTTCTTGGCCTGTAAAACAATGGTGAAACAATGTGTGGAGCGAGGTAAATTCCTGACCTCTCCTCTGTACAGATGGCCTGAGCGCCAGGTGCCCTGCCCATGCTCAAGTCACAGACAGGGAATGACTTTTTGCTGCCCTTAGTAAAGATGGCAATGAGGCCATATGACCTGTCTGTTTTGACCTTATTTAAGATGGCGGCTTGGCCACATGATTGCCCTTATTTAAGATGGTGCCACCTGACCACGTGGTCACCCCTATCAAATATGGCACCTGACCATGTGGGCTTTTTTTTTCCCCCAAAAAAATAAACTGAGCAGATAAGGAGCAGATAAATTGAAGCATTTAAAAGTCAGTCAGAAAGAAGTACGGATAGCCACATCAGTCATACATTTCCATTCACATAGGAAATGGACTCGGTGAAAGATAGACAGAGAAGTTTTTCCGGGAAGCTTTTATGGTTTAATGCACTGGAGCTCGGAGGCAGTGCTGTGGAGGAAACTGGAAAACAGAGTAACAGTGCAGCCGAGTGGGAGAGAGGGACCCCTAGACTGCGGCATGGTGCAAGCAGCTGCCAAGTAATAAATCCAAGCCATTAAGGCATGGGTTGGTGACAGTGGTGGTGGTGGTGGTGGGGTGGGCATCGCTGTATTTCCCATGGTGTATAAGGCCCAGCAGACTGACCTCCAGCGTCCCAGAGGGTCAGCGAGGGCCAATGAATGGCACAAGATAGCCAATGGACCATTGTAACAAAGGCTATGAGCTGTGGAATAGAGTGGGCACAGGCCGCCTCCATGTGCCCTCGAATAGAGATGGGGGCCGAAGGGCTTAATGCCCAAAAGACACATGGTGCCGGCACCATGACTGAGAGGTGGGTGAATCCTCAGTTGTGGGAAAATGGCCAAAAGGGAGTCTTACCAAAGAGGGTAAGGGCTTACCAATTATGCTGGTGTTGGATGAGGTGAGGGTTGAAGGTTCCAAGGCTCCTGGCATGTTTCAGACTGCTGGCAGGCAGGAGAAATGCACCAGGAGGACCTCGGCCGAGTCACTAGCACCAATGTTATGATATATTGCACACACACACACACCCCCAGAGTATCCTGTGTGTGCAGGGAAACATGCTGGTATGCTGGGTGGACGCAGCGACGGGCTGGCGGGCAACCCCATGCCACACGGGCATGGCAGCTGGTCGACGGTGGACAGTCATTCATGACCCAGACGCTGCGTCCACACAAAAATGGTTTGTTAGAATAGAGAGACGAAGATAGGAAAGAGGAAGAGAAGAGAGAGAAAGAAAGAGGAAGAGAAAGAGGGGATTGACGGTGCACACCTTGTAGGAGGAAAGGCAGAAGAGAGAGAGAGGAAGGGGTGGGGTTTCCTTACAATGAGGTTTTTACATCAGGACACGGGGTGGCACCAAGGGGTGGGTCAGAATGCTAACACTTGCACTGGAACTAGACTTTCAGACTATTTAGGACCCGCCAGAAGCGGTGCTGTGAACCCAACTCCATGCTCTCGCCAGACCTATTTATTTATTTGTTTGTTTGTTTGTTTGTTTTGATAGCAGGTTTTATTATGTATCTCTGACTGGCCTTAAACTCTTCATCCCCCTGGCCTCAGACATCTAAGCGCTAGGATTCTGACATGCACCACCAGGTGTGGTTACCCCAGTAATTTATGCAAACAAGTATCCCACGTCCCAGGCAGGGCCGGCCAGACCGCCTCTGTTCAGACATGGCAAATCAGGACTCAGCTGCTCCCGAAGTGAAGAGAAGGGGGAAAGGAACCGTCGGCAACATCTGGCCGATGGGGACTGTCTCTGAGTGTTGGGAACACGGACCCGGAGACCTCCACGGCAGCGTTTGAAATTAGAAAGTATGGTCACAAGGTAGAGCCCACGGAGGGACGAACATAGAACCCAGAGTTAGGGAAACTGCACATGGATGGCCCTGGGAAAGTCACCCAGCTCTGGGCTCCTCCGCCTGTACATCTGTCACCAGGAATCCTATCGGCCCCCAGGGGGTCGGCTGGAATAATATCTGTGTTTAAAATGGCTACACAAACTTTAGTTACCATAACCTTTCACAAAAAATAAACTCTCAGCAAGGCGACTCTGGAGGCATGCTCACGTCATTCCATTTGTCATTTGGCACCAGGCAGGAAGGAGAGTCACTGGATGACACAGCAAGTCGGCAGGGGAGCCAGGGCACGAAGCCATCTAAGGGATGGATGCCTGGGACTGTCAGCAGCGCCAGCCAGAACCCAACTTCACGCTGCAGTTCTGGCTCAGGGTGTTTCCTTGGAGTCCCATGTGTGTAACAGTGTGTCTGAGGTGTTCCGTAGGCAGCTCAGAGATGTAAGACGAGGCTGGATGAGCTCCCCAGGAGGCAGAGTGACAAAGGACAGTAGACATAGGGACACATATCCAGGGTGGGCCCTTTGCCCGAGCACTAGAGAGCAGATTGGATTTCTTCTTTGATTTTTGTCCTTTTGGTTTGTTTTTTATTGCATTTTATTCATTTAATTGTGGTGTGTGTTCAGGGTGTGTGTGCTTGTGGAGGTCAGAGGACAACCTTCGGAAGCCAGTTCTCTCCTAACATCAGGTGGGTCCTGGGGATAGAACTCCTGTTGTCGACCTTGGCTTTAATCGCCCACCCCAAAGTCATCTTGCTGGCACCTGGTTTTGTTTTTCTTGTCCTGAGTTTTTGTTTGTTTTCGAGACAGGGTAGCCCAAGCTGGCTTCCTACTCACTATGAAACACAAAATGACCTTGAACTTTGGGTCCTCGACCTTCTGCATAAGTGAGGACAATAAATGTACAACACCAAGCCTGGTCTATTTAGTGGTGAGGCTCAAACCCAGGGCTTCATGTATACCAACGAAGCTAAGAGTTCTCATGTAGACTGGGCTAGCCTTCAGCTTCCTACCTCTCTGAGGATTACCCCGGACCCTGAGCTCCCAATTCTATTGCTTCCATTTTCCGAGTTCCTCATCTATAAAAGAAGCTTTGTAGTCAGGTGTAGTGGTGCCCACATGTGGTCTCAGCACTCAGGAGGCAGAGGCAGGAGAATCAGGCCTGCTTCAGCTGCTTAATGAGTTTGAGGCCCGCATGAGTTCCATGAGACCCCATGTCTTAAAAAGTAATAATAAAATGTAAGACCAGATTTGTTATGCCGAAGTTCACTTATCATAAAATACATCCTTTTAAAGTATACAGTTTGGAGCTGTGCGTGGTGGTGCATGCCGGTCATCCCAGCACTCAGGAGTTAGAGGCAAGAAGATAGGAGTTCAAGATCATCCTCAGTTATGCAGATACTTTGAGGCCAGCCTATGCGACATGAGACTCAAAAAACAAAATGAAACTCAAGTGTGGAGGTGAATGCTTTTTTTTTAGTGCATTCACGATGATACTAATGCACAATAAACATTTAGAACATGTCCCTCATCCCACAAGCAGCCATTTATTTTCTTCCTCACCTCTCCATCTAACCCCCAGAATTGGGAAAACAAGAATCTAGTTTCTCTATGGATTTGCCTCTTCTAGACAGTTCATCTGATAGAGCTGCACAGCGCAGGATCTTGTGGCTGGCATTTTTTTCTTAATTAAAAAATTTTTTTTATGTGCATTGGTGTTTTTCCATGGAACTGTAGTTACAGACAGTTGTGAGCTGCCATGTGGGTACTGGGAAGTGAACCTGGGTCCTCTGGAAGAGCATTTAGTGCTTTTAGCTGCTGAGCCATCTCTCTCTTTAGCCCCATGACTGGCTTTTTAACACAGCACAGTGACTTGGAGATCCATCCATGAAGTTGCCTTCATTTGTACTTCTTTCTTCTTCATGGATGAATAATATTCTTTTTTGTTCCTTTGTTTGTTTTCAAGACAGGGTTTCTCTGTGTAGTCCTGGCTATCCTGGAACTTACTCTGTAGACCAGGCTGGCCTTGAACTCAGGGATCCATCTACTTCTGCCTCCCAAGTGCTGGGATTAAAGGTGTGTACCATCACTGTAGAAGTAAAAAAAAAAAAATGTGGGTTTTTGTTTTGTTTTGCTTTGCTTTGCTTTATCCATTCAGTAGATAGACTTTTCAGTTGTTTATACCCTCTGGCTGTTATAAACATTTAGATATGAATTTTCGTGTGGATATTTTTCAAAAATTTCTCTTGGGTGTGTAGTCAGTTCTGTGAATTTCAGGGTTCAGTCAATGTAGGTAGAAAAGTCGGGGCTGGGGAGCTGCATCTGTCCTGAGAGTGGAGACACCATTCCTCCTTGTTATTACCTAAACAATACAGCACAGCAGCTATTTACATCCCATTTACATTGCACTAGGTGCCACAAGACAATTTACAGTGTACAGAAGTGGGGGTGCTGAGGAAGGAGGGCTGCCATGAGTTCAAGGCCAGCCTGTGCTGAAGAGTGAGATCTTGTCTCAAAATAGAAAATTTGCTAAACTTATTTTTTTTATTTAAATTTATTTGTATTTATTTTATGTGCATTGGTATTTTGTCTGCACGTATATCTGTGAGGGTATTGGATTTCCTGGAACATAAGTCACAGACAGCTGTGAGCTGCCATGTGGCTGTTGGGAATTGAACCCAGGTCCTCTAGAAGAGCAGTCAGTGCTCTTAACCACTGAGCCATCTCTTCAGCCTCTAATTTAAAAATTTTAAAGTATATAGGAAAGCTTAGGGCCCTGGGTTCAATATATAACAGCACATTTGGATGTGTATACACACACACACACACACACACACACACACACACACACACACATACACACACATACATACACATACATACACACACACACATGTTTGGGAAGATGCTTGCAGGTTCTAGGCAAATGTGCCATTTTTTATATATAAAACTTGAGGACCTATGGAAATTTGTATCTTTGTGATGTTTTAAACTTCTTTCTTTTTTGAGATAGCATTTCTCTGTGTAGCTCTTGCTGTCCTGGAACTTGCTCTATAGACCAGGCTGGCCTTGAACTCATAGAGATCTGCCTGCCTCTGCCTCCCAGTGCTGGGTTTAAAGGCATGTGCCACCACACCCAGTGTTTTAAATATTTTATTATTACTATTTTTGTTTATTTTACGTGTATGGGAGTTTGGGCTACATATATGTCTTCATGCCATATGCATACCTGATGCCCTCAGGGGCCGGAAGAGAATGTTGAATCCCCTAGAACTTGAGTTATAGATGGTAGTAAGCTGCCATGTGGGTGCTGAGAATCAAACCCAGGTCTTCTGGACTGAGCTCTTGATGGTGCTGACTAAAAAGGGCCATGGTCACGTCCCTTTTAATTTTCCTGCGTATGGACGGGGTAGTAAGAAACAAGCATCCAGAAGACTCCCCTGGGATCCATTCTTGCTCCCTTCTGTTACCTTAGGGAAGGAGCTATGAGTCATGACCTCAGGAGTTGAGACAGTCACCACCACTGACCCTGTGTCTTCCCTTCAGCTTCTCTTCCCAGCAGGGAGAGGAGGCGAGCCAAGTGGAAGTGTCAGCCTCAACTGAGCAGAATCATCAAATGCCAATGCTGGCTCGTGGAGATGTTAACTCAGTGGTAGAGTGCTTGGCTAGCATGCAGAAGGCCCTGGGTTCTACCTCAGCATTGCAAAGCAAAGGAAACCCACAGACATGAAAGCCAGTGTTGTCTGGTGTCATAGTGAAGAGTCATCAGCCACCAAGTTCAGAGTGTCCCTTCTGTGTGTAGAAGAACTGAGGGGCCACAGGTATGGGCTGACAGAAAAATGGCAGTGATGTGTGGGCAGGCTGCAGCTGCAGTGGCAATCTACCTGGAGCCTGCTTGTTCTCCCCAGGGCATAAATCTTACCTTCAAACGACAAGGAAGAACTAGGAAACAGCTGCGGCGACAGCTGGCCGGGATGCTTTGGTCATCTGTTATCGGGTGCTTAGGCATTTGGTGTCTACCAGAACCTAGAAGTAAACCTGGATTATTTCTGCAAAGGAAGGTTAAGAAGTGGTTTGAAGAGAGCAAGACTTAGCTCCAACTGAATGCTAGGACCAGGAAGCTGGGTGTGGTGGTGCCGCCTCCTGAGTGTCTATGCTGGGCTGCAAGCATGGTTAATCCCAGCACTCAGGAGGTGGAGGCAGGGGCAGGGGCAAATGGATCTCTGTGAGTTTTAGGACAGCCAGGGCTACATAAAGAGATCTTATCTCAAAAAGCAAGCAAGCAAACAAGCAACAACAACAACAATATAAAAATAAAAACAAAACCGAGGGCTGGAGAGATGGCTCAGTTGTTAAGAGCTCCAACTGCTCTTCCAGAGGTCCTGAGTTCAATTCCCAGCAACCACATGGTGGCTCACAACCATCTGCAATGAGGTCTGGTGCCCTCTTCTGACCTGCCTGGATACATAATAAATAAATAAATTTTTTTAAAAATCGTAACAAAACATAACAAACAAACAAAAAATGAAACAAACTAGGATTTCAGGCTGGAGAGAGATGGCCTAGTAGTTAAGAGCACTGGATGCTCCTCCAGAGGACCCAGGTTCAAGTCCCACCACCCACATAGCAGCTCACAATCAACTATAATTCCAGTTTCAGGGCTTCCTTAGGCACCAGGCATGCAAATGGTGCACAGACATACATACAAGTGAAACACCCATACACATAAGAGAATTTTTAGAGGTTTATTTATGTCTGGGTGCTTTGTCTGCATGTACACTTGCACACCAGAAGAGTGATATGAATTCACAACATGCCCCCACAGTTGGGCATGCCTGGCGGACCTAGACATTTCCGCCTAGTTATTTCTGGTTCAAAACAGCCATTTCCGGGTCAAAACATCTCATGTGACTAGGACCCTGTGGCTTTGCGTGATCTACTCGCATGTGCGTGAAGTAGCCACATGAGTTCCTGTATGCACGCCCGTCCCACCCTGTATAAGCCAGCGCCATTTTGCACCGGCCTCTCTCACTTTCCTCTTGACCACCTGTGTTTCCCACAGGTCTGTTCACGTCTGTCTCTTTCTCTCCTACCTTAATAAAAACTCTTCTGTGGATCTGTCGTGTTTCGGGACGTGTTCCTCGAAGAGTAAGCGCCAAATAACTAACAAAGAGGACATTGGATTCCATTATAGATGGTTGTGAGCTGCCATGTGGTTCTGGGACTTAAACTCATGACCACTAGAAGAACAGGATAGCCAGTGCTCTTAATTGCTGAACCATCTCTCCCGCCCCTAAAAACAACAACAACAACAACAACAAACAAGGGCTGGAGAGATGGCTCAGCGGTTAAGAACACTGGCTGTTCTTCCAGAGGTCCTGAGTTCAATTCCCAGCAACCACATGGTGGCTCACAACCGTCTGTAATGAGATCTGGCGCCCTCTTCTGGCCTGCAAGAATACATGCAGACATTACACTGTATATATAATAAATAAATAAATCTATAAAACAAACAAACAAACGAAAACTAGGACCTTCTACTATGCTACTGTGAGGTACATCCCAGCTCTACTTGGCCTTGGCATCCTTGGCATCCCCTGTAGAAAGCCAGCCCCTCATGGGACCTACAAGGTCTCTAGTGTCAGGTAGCAGAGCTCACACATGTACCAGGTGCAGAGTTAGTTTTCTCTTGCTCAGGGCTTTGTATATAGCTGGGGGCATTTTTTTTTTTTTTTGATGGAGTCCCATGCATCCCATGATAACCTCGCATTAACTGTGTAGTGGAAGGTGACCTTGAACTTCTGCTCCTGCCATCATATTATGAGTGACGCTATTACAGGCATGTGCCACCTTGCCTGGTTTATGTAGTGCTAGTGGTTTTGTGGATGCTAGGCAAATATTCTGCCACCAGAGCTATACCCCCGGCTCCAGAACTTGGAGCTTCTAGATCACCTAGAAAATTGGTTGGAACAGTGCACCTGAAATCAATGTAACCCTCAAATCCCTGGAGACTAGCAAAGCACTGTGCCTTTTTGGAGATGAAAGGTACATTGTCATGCACTTTGCAGAGAAAAAAAACAACAAAACAAAACAAAACAAAAATGCTCATAATACCAGGTCCCAGAGTCCTTATTGAGATGCCAGGCCTTGGTATTTTCAGGGTATCTCTGTCACATTTAGGGTGCTTGTTCATGTCTGTTCTCTGGCCCCCTGAAGCATGACGTCATCAGTCTAAAGTGGAAGAGTGCGGCATCTTGGGAAACAATAAAGTGTTAGAAGTCTGAGACGTGAAGAGCTGTCAGAAGAGCATGTCAGCATCCCTTGACAAGATGGAGCAGGTGATCTGATGACCCTGGTGGATGAGAGCAGCTTCTGATCTTTTCTGCTCCCTAGAATAGAGGAAAAGCATTTGCCAGCTCAGTAAATGCATATCAGGTGTCAGGGATGGAATTTGTTTTCTCTATCAATGGGACCACAGCAGAAAGAGCAGCTGCAACTGAAGTCCCCGCATAATGAGGTTTATGAAAATCCACTGCCATTCTCCAAGACCCAGCTGCCATCTTCACTAGCCAGGGTAAAGAATAAAGTGGGAATTTAGTTAAATCATCACCCCAGAGTCTTTCAAAGCCACGATTGTGGGTATTTTGTTTTTTAGGGGTAGATTATTGGCTTTTGAAAAAATTATTTTATTTTATTTACTTTTTTGTTTTTGTTTTTTGAGCTGAGGATCGAACCCAGGGCCTTGTGCTTGCTAGGCAAACACTCTACCACTGAGCTAAATCCCCAACCCAAAAGATTTATTTTATGTATATAGGTGTTTCACCTGCATGTGTGTCTGCACTACACATAGGCAGAGCCCACAGAGGCCAGAAAAGGGTGTTAGATCCCCTAGAACTGGAGTTACAGATGGTCATTAAGTGCTATGTGGATGCCGGAAATCAAACCTGGGTCCCCTGAAAGAACAACCAGTGCCCTTAACCACTAAGCCATCTCTCCAGTTCCCCTCCCCCTTTTGAGAATGGGTCTCATGCTGCCCAGGCTGACCTTGAACTCACTATGCTGAAGATGACCTTGCATTTCCGATCCTCTTGCCTCAACCTCCATAGTGCTGGGATAAGAGATGAATCTCATCAATGGCTAATTTATGCTGGGGATTGAACTCAGGGCTTTGTGCATGCCACACAAATACTCGGCCCACTGAGCTACAGCCTCAGCCCCTTGTGGGTTTTGTTGTTTTTCTTGTTATTGCTGGAGACAGGGTCTTACTTTGTAGCCCAAAAATGGACCCAGAACTCTCTAGGTAGCCCAGATTGGCCATGAACTCAAAGTGATCCTCCTGCCTCGGCCTCCCTTTGGTGCTGGGATTACAGGCATGAGACACCACAGCAGCTTCATAATATTATCAATGTCTTCAATTCCTTGGAGGAAGCCAGATTTACTTTGCCAGTCAATCAGGAATTTCCATTTGGCTTCGCTCATCATCAGATCTCTTACTCTGCCGAACTGAGCTAATGCAGTCAGTCAGCCAGTGGCTGGGACATCTATCCAGGAATGCAACTAGAGGCATCAAAATAAATCGGTCTGGAGAGCCACAGGGCCTGCTGGAAAGCCATTCCAGTCAAGTCCATTGATTAGTTGATCCGTCTTAACCCTGTTCTGACAGTAGGTCCCAGTGGAGTCCTGGTCAACAAAAATTCCTATTAACCAAGAGCCATTGCCTGCTTATCACTGAAAGGCCCAATACTAAGCTTCTGCTGCCTGTAGTCAGCCTGGCAGATGGCCTTAGACCCCAGGAGAAGGACTGAGTCAGGTTCACAGGTCATGCCTGTGTCGTTGCGACCTCTGGGTGTGTGCCAGCATGAGCTAGACATCAAACCCAGGGCCTCAATGCATGCTAGGTAAGGGTCCCACTAAGCTGCATTCCCAGATCCACTGGAGTATCCCGGCTCCATTTCTTCCAAGGCTCTGGGGTAGTGACTGATTCATGCTTAGAAACATGGGAGACAGACTGTCCTGATAATCATCTTGGAGAAGGTCAGACTCTTGTGTACCAGACTTGAAGTGATTGATTGATGATTGATTGATTTTTCAGTGCTGGAGATCTGTGCACACTGGGCAATTGCTCTACCCCTGAACCGAGCCCCCAGCCCCTGCAGTTTTTCACGTTTGCAAATCAAGCACAAAGACAGCAGGTAGGCTGCTCATCTCATTTGTTCTCTGGATCCTGTGATGAACACATCATTCTCTGCAGTGTGACTATCCCAATACCTGCCCCAGCCCTGCCTACCATAAAAACCCACTTACCTCCTTCCCCAAAAGAATGCTGAACTTTATCCTGCCACCCTGAATCTACACTCCCTATTAAATGGGGGAGGCCATTCCAGCTCCCACCAGCAGCTCCCACTAAGGGCTGATCAAGGGTGCTAGCATTTCTTCTTCTCCCAGGGGACTTCTTAAGGCCGTACTTTTCCAGGAGGTCAACTTTTAATATGAGGAAGCTGTGTCTATGTTGGGGGTTAATTTTATTTTGAAAGCAATGGGAAGCCACTAGCCTGTTTTCAGTGGTAGAGTAGATAGATGAGGTTTACATTTTCACAGGACTGCTCCTGCTATGCAGTAGAGAATATATTAGAAGAGGCCAGGTAGGAGTGAGGGAAGATAAATGAGCCTCAGATGCAGTGATGCAAATGGGCCTTGGAAATATGCAGATAGCAGCTGGGTCTTGGGAAGGACAGGGTGGGGGACATCCACAAGAGGGATGCATGGAAGCCCTAGGGTGCCTTGGGCAGGGCAGATAAATAGGTGACATGGATGCCAGAGAAAAAGAGTTTATTGCTATAAATAGGATTGATTTTTGTTTGGCCTACAAGTATGTCTGTGTGAGAATGTTGGATCCCTTGGAACTGGACAGTTGTGAACTGCCATACAGGTTCTAGGAATTAAAACTGGGTCCTCTGGAAGAGCAGCCAGTGCTCCCAGTGCTGAGCCATCTCCACCAGACTCCATCTTTCTAATGATTTTCTTGGGGCTGAAGAACAGACAGGTTAAGAGCCAGAATGACTGGAGTGGGTCAAAGTTCTGTTCTTTGGAGGAGACTTGTGGTAAAGTGGCCTTATCCAGACATTTGGATGATGCCAATTATAAAGCTCTAACTCCAAACTCCTTGTCCGGGGAAGCAGTTTAGACTCTCTGGCCTGCAGCATGCTTGGTGAGCAGGCAGTGAGGAGAACTCAAATCTAGGGACATTTGTGAGAAGATGCTTCATGCTGCCCCTGAAATTACACTCGGCAAAGCCAGTAACACCCTGTTACCTTTGCACATTCACCCAAACCTTGGAGCATGGTCATCAGCCCTTTGTGTCCACGAACAAGGTGGAACATAAGCTGCTGGCCCTGGCTCTGCTAAACAATAGCAGGGCTGAGGCTTGGAGGCAGAGTTCCACACTGCACTGGTGAAGTCTTTTCCACTGTCCTTCCTCTCTCGATGCATCAAGCCTCCAGCATCTTCCCAGTGTCTTAGTGTTCCTCCAGAGCCTTCTAAGTGGGTGGAAGGAGCTATAATCTTTAAGAATTAGATGAGGTTTTAACTCATCTGAGCCTTTCTACAGCCAAAAATGATGACTTTGCCGTGGGGATTTCACTAAGAAAAAGGACTTGTTGCTCAGTTATAGGGAATAGGTTCAGCTCTCTGGCTCATGTCCCTTAGGTTCTGCCTTTGATTTGTTTTGCTTAAACAGTAATATTGGCAAGTTACAATTGCATACATTTACAGCTACAAAGTAACTTTATGTCATGTGTAGTCTTCCATGTGGAATTGTTACATCGGGCTAATTACCCATCACCTCAGAGGCACTCTGCCTGTGGCATTGTATCCTTTAACCAGTATCTCCCTGGCCCTCAGCCTCAGGTAACCATCACAGTATGGTCCATTCTATAAGCCTCATATGGTTGTTACATGTAATGAGGTTCATCTGTTTTGTGACAGTTTCACTGCTCCTAAGGCTGAGTTGCATTACAATGTTATATTATATATACACATACATACATATATATACACATGCATGTGTGTATACATATGTTGTATATCTGTATGTATTGTGATTGCATATACATCTGTATATATATCTGACTTATATTGTGGATGGACACTCTCCATATCTTGCTCATTCTGATTAGTGCTGCAATAAACCCAGGGAGCAGATATCTCTTTGAGATATGTCACTTTGCCCTTGGATATAAATCCAGAAGTGGGGCTGCTGGGTCATATGATAATTCTATATTTTGTTTATCAAGGAATGTTGCCTCGGCTTTTCAGCTAGGACTCATGCTCGTTTTGGGGTGGATCTCAGCCATGGACAGGATGAAGCAGCTTAGGCACCCAGGCATTTCTATGTGACCTTGGACAGCTTTTCTCTGGAGATTTTGCTTAATTAACAGCTTTCTTGTCAAGCCTGCATCGCTGTCCATGGCCCTCATCCTGTGACTTCCCTTCCTCTGTCCCCAGGTACACTGTTTACCCTGCTCTCCATCTCAGCCTCTACCCTGAGCAAACCCATGCTTGTGGCACCCCACTTCTTCATCTGTCACACAAGGATAGTAGCATTCTCTTGCTTCAAGGATTAATAATAAAACATACCTGTCTCTTCCTGTGTCTGGGCACTAAATTTCTTATTTATTTGTTTATGCGCATTGGTGTTTTGCCATGAGTGTCAGGTCTCCTGGAACTGGAATTAGAGACAGTTACGTGCTGCCATGTGGGTCCTAGGAACTGAACTTGGGACCTCTGGAAGAGCAGTCAGTGCTCCTAATCTCTGAGACACCTCTCTAGCCCCTCATTTGTTTATTTTTGAGGCAGGGACTCTCATATCTCAGTTTGGTCTCAAATGGACTGTGCAGTGAAGGATGATTCTCCTGTCTCTGTTTCCCAAATGCTGGGACTACAGAGGTACGCCACCACTCCAAGGAGATGCTCTATTACAAAGCTAACCTAGAGCTTCCTGAATGCTAGGCAAGTACTCTCCCAACTGAGCTACATCCTTAACCCATTGGGTTAATTTTCTATCTGCTCCTTAGAATCCACTTTCTGTCCTCATCTGCTTTGCCCTGGGCCCCAGCAGGATGATATTCTAACTGCATCAACAGGGAAAAATCAGAAGGCAGGCAGGCAGCGAGCTCCACTTAGTGTTCCTTACATCTCCCGCTCGCTGCATGCCTGGCAGTTCTTTTCTGGGTTCTGCTAGCTGACCAGCTCAGGCCTACACATAGGAATGGCATCCAGCTGTTGCTAGCCCCTAGCACTGCTGCAGCATCCTTCATGTACTCCCCCTTAGTGGTACCTAAACCTTGGCAAACAGGCCCTTTATTCAAGTCTCTCTGCTTTCCCACATGTTCCTTCTGTCTCCTCCAGACACCCTGATTGATCCAATCAATACGCATCATCTCACCTGCTGGAGGCGTTCCAGGAGGCACCTCCAGCCACAACAAAGTTCAGAGGAAGCAAAGGACACAATTCCCTCATGTTGTCTTTGCAAGAAGCAGGAAATCTCTGCCAAATGGCTCACACTCCACCATTCCCCTTGACTACCATTGGTAGTAGTGAGTGACACACTCTCTCAGATCCCCAGGGAAAAAAAGTCTGAGACTAAGGGGCATGTGGGTGTTCTACTGGGAAGTGCGATCCTGGGAATCAGGAATGAAAAAGGAGCAAGCAGGACAGCGGGAGACGTGCTTTAAGGATTTCCGGTGGACGCCATGCCAAGTGACCCTGGACTGCTGAAAGGCCATAAGAAATGCCTCTGATGACATATCCTGAGGAAACAAGGAGAAAGCAACCATCTGTGACTTTCTTTCTTTTTTTTTTTTCTCTTTCTTATTTTATTTTATTTTATTTCGATTTTTCAAGACAGGGTTTCTCTGTGTAGTTTTGGTGCCTGTCCTGGATCTCACTCTATAGACCAGGCTGGCCTCGAACTCACAGAGATCTGCCTGCTTCTGCCTCCCGAGTGCTGGGATTAAAGGTGTGCACCGGCCTATCTGTGACTTTCATCCCATATTGAGCAAAGATGCACCCTAAGAAGAACTAACTGCCTCTGCTTTCTAGGTGGGCTATAGTTGAACATTTCTGGGTCCCATTTTCTAAGCTGTTGCAGAGATGGAGAACACCCTGGACAGAGGGGAGAGGGACAGGCAGCAGGTCTGAGACGCAGCACCAATAAGCCCTACCTACACTGTGTGCACTGATGCTTATACTCACTCGCTGGGGACTGAGGAGAACGCTGCTGAAGAAATGGCCGGCATATGAGCCAGGAGTAGCCAGGAGGATCTAAGGAGATACACACGCAGTAGACATGACCAGCCCTACAAAGGTCTCATCAGATGCCACTGAGCTCCTTGTCACGTTCTCCTGGGCCACCTCTGGTTTCGACTTTGGCTATAATGGACTGCTGAATGAACTTAATTCATCTTGTACCTGTAGCATCTTGCATTCTATCTATTTGCTTTCCGCCCTAGACTTCTCTGATACGCTAGGCCAGTGTTCTCAACCTCCCTAATGCTCTGACCCTTTAATACAGGTCTTCATGTTGTGGTGACCCCCCCAATCATAAAATTATTTTTATTGCTACTTCATAACTGTAATTTTGCTACTGTTATGAATCATAATGTAAATGTTTTTGGAGATGGAGGGTTGCCAAAGGGGTCGTGACCCACAGATTGAGAATCACTGCATTAGAGACTTTCAGACCTATCACAAACAGTCCAGAAGGGCGGGCTCAATGTCCCAGGAGAAGTCTCAACCAATGGGAACAAGAATCAGTCAATACAAGCCCAACTTTTGGTACTTTAGGTGACTAATCCTGAGAGATACTCTGTGTGTGGTGTGTGTGTGTGTGTGTGTGTGTGTGTGTGTGTGTGATGCTGAGGACTGAACCCAGGGCCATGCCACACAAGTGCTATACCACTTATACCACTTAATTAAACCCTCAGCCCTCTGAAATGGAGTTCTCATAGTCCATAGCAACAAACTCAGTCCTAGCTCCCACTGGTTCACTTATTCTTGTTCCTCACCCATCCTATCCACTCACCCATGTTCCTTAGACTCACACCAAGAATGAATTTCCACACACACGAGTCTGTGTCTAAGACTGTATTTTCAGAGGAAACCAAATTGAGAAAATGAATTCTAGGAGTCACAGCCAGAGATGGGTCCCCCAAGGGGAGATGCTGGAAGACAGCAGTTACCAGTCAGCTGTCCCTAAGGGTGCCGCTGCTGGTGGTGGACAAGATGCTGACGACTAACCCTAGCCTGGCAATGACAGCAAAGTGACAAGAGTCCTACTTGTGGTTGACTGAGATGCATACAAGTAGAAAAGGAGGATGCTGAAGGATGCAGCCTCTCCAGGAGAGTAGTGAAGGAGCTGTGGGATCAGGAGGCTGATGGACGTCCTTTGGAAGCCTAGGAGGAAGAAGATGGAGGGGTCTATCAATTCATGACACACAGTGAAAGCCAGAAGGCCTCCAGAGCAGCAGTTCAAAGAGACTGCCATCTTCTGCAGTGGTGAAGCAGTCTGTGCTGAAAATAAGACCCAGAATTTATTTGTAAGGGTAGCTGAGGTGCAAAACACATGGAGCATGTACAGCCTCAGCAGATCTTTAATGGTAAGGAGTGGAACCCTGAAGTCTAGGAGGGGACATCTGGATGAATTTGGAAACAGATTCTTCCTAACTCCTTGAACACTCCAGACCAGCAGATGCAACCAGCCCCCTGTCACTTTTTTTAATAGGAGAGCAGCTTGCCCTCGTTTGGAAATGATGACAGGATTCAACAGAGAGTATACCTTGCAAGAGGACATCTATCGTTTGTAGACCCTGCACCAGCATTCTCTTATTATGGACTGGAAAAAAAATAATTGGAGCATGTATCGGAATTACCTTTATGGTGCTAGGACATGGCACAAATACACAATCGAAAGGAGAGTGTTGGGGAACGTTATTTTAAGGTGTGTTACTTTGTTGCATTTGTTGAACTCTGTGAAGCTGTGTTACTGTGCCTGTCTAAGACACCCGATGATCTCATAAAGAACTGAGCGGCCAATAGGGAGAAAGGAGAAAGGATGGGTGGGGCTGGCAGGCAGAGAGAATACATAGAAGGAGAAATCTGGTAGGAGAGATCAAAGAACAAGAGAGGAAGGAAGAAGACTTCAGGGACCAGCCACCCGGCCACCCAACCAGACATGAAGTAAGAAGGAAAGAAAGGGGGTTGGGGACTTACCTCAGTGGTAGAGCGCTTGCCTAGCAAGCGCAAGGCCCTGGGTTCGATCCTCAGCTCAAAAAAAAAAAAAAAAGAAAGAAAGAAAGAAAGAAAGAAAGAAAGAAAGAAAGGTATATAGGAATAGAGAAAAAGCCCCAAGGCCAAAGATAGACTGGATAATTTAAGAAAAGCTGGCCAAAAAACCAAAAAAAAAAAAACAAAACAAACAAACAAAAAAACAAGCCAAGCCAAGCTAAGGCTGGGGGCATTTACAATTAAGAATAAGCTTCCATGTGTGATTTATTTGGGACCTGGGTGACGGGGCCCCCCTGAAAAGAGCAGGAACAAACAACAATAGAAGAGCATTTCTTGGCAGAGATGTCCCTACTACACCGGCTGGAAGAAACCTAGAAGGACCCTGGAGCCAGCCCTAAAATAGTTCTGGGATGGCTCCAGGAAGTGGCCTCCAGTAACATCACAAAGGAGTTAGTGCCACCTTGACAGAATTTGGGTGTCCTCACATGGCTGTTAGGTTGTATACATACATTTACCATTTTTTTTTTAACATTGTGGTAAAATGTTCGTAATATAAAATGGGCCATGTTAACTCTGTGTATGTGTTGCTGAGGATTGAACCCAGGAGCCTTGAACACACCAGGCAAGCACTCTACCACTGAGATACACTCACACTCCCTTAACCACAGGTAAGCATCAAATTCAACAGTATTAAGTACACGCACAGCGCCACTCAACCATCATTACCATCTGTTTCTAAATGTTCTCTTCTACTGCATACACAGAAATTCTGTACCTGTTCCACAGTAACTCCCCACTGATCCTTTCCACTGGCCTCTGGTACTTGGCAGAGTTTTGAGAGAGGAGCCAGAAGCCTAGGAAGTGCAATGTTGGAGCAGAATTGACCATGGGAGGCTGAAGGACACACTAGTCCATCCTCCAGGGAAGCTCAGACAGAAGCTGTCCTGGTTTTCCATTGCTGTTGAGATACCACGATCAAGGCAACTTAGAAAAGAGGGTGTTTAGTTTGGGCTTACACTCTCTTTGGGTTAGAGTCCATGATGGAGCAAAGGTGTGGTGGCAGGAGCAGCTGCAGGCTTACATCCTGATCTGTAAGCAGGTGTGTGGGGGGTATGTAACTGGGAACTGAGGCATGGGTTTTTGAAACCTCAAAACCGCCTCCAGTGACACACCTCCTAATCCTTTCCAAACAAGTTCTACCAACTGGGGACCAAGCCTATGGAGGACATTGTCGTTCAAACCACCAGCCAGAGCATCCCCTTCACCAACTCCACAAGGGACATGTAGGTCTGGGGTCATCGCAGAGTTGGAGTACTCCATCAGAGATGTACTAACCATCCACTGCAGCCGTGGCGAAACTATCATCTGATTTTGTGGGGGGTGGGGATGAGGGGGAGCAGGCCCTGAAATTCTGACCCTCTTGCCTCTACCTCTTAAGTGCTGGAATTAGTGGCATGCACCATGTCCAGTTTATGAGTGCAGGGGAGGAAACCCTGGGCTTCTGTCTGTGAGACAAGCACTCTACCAACTGAGCTGTACATCATTAGCCCCTGTCTGGCTTTGTTTAAGCTCTTCATGCTGGTGAACCAAGAGGCCAAGAAAGAGGAGCTCTAATCGCTGGTAAGGATAATCGATAGCCCAGCCTGAAGAACTAGGCATGCTAATGTCCAAAGGAAGAGTATGGCTGGAACTCAAGGGAGCTATAGGGATTTCTCTCTGTGCCCCTGTGTCCATTAATAAGGGTTAACGGGCAACCATGGCAGCCAAGGAGTCAGACTCTGCATCTGGTCCTGGTGTGGTGACTGCGGTTTATTGTGACTCTCCTGGAGCTGGCAGCAGATCAAAGATCTCAGAGCACTAGAAAATAAAACCTCCATAACTGGTCCAGACTGATGCTGTGTCGAGGGAAGTTTGGTCTTTCTGTATCCCAGACCCTGACTATTGCCAGTGTGGAAAGCCCAGAAACACCTTGGCCCACCAGGCAAGGGCTAGAAATCACCACCTAGCCAAGGAGATGGTTGGAAGTTACCAGGACACAGGAAGGGTCTAAGGTGACCTCCAGCGTGCTTGAGGACCAAGGATGCTTCAGTCTTAGCCTCTGAGTCCCCAGCACTGAGAACAGTACTCCTGACTCCTGCCACATGGTCCAGCTTCCTCAAGGTAGGCAGCCAACGGTTGCTTCCCCCTTTTGCCTTTGCCGAGATTTGGATGGTCATGTAAAGCAAGCTTGGCAACCCCTGTGAGCTCAGGAGACAGCCCCAGGAGCCAGTGAGAAGGAAGGCTGTTCCGCATGGGGCTGCTTGAGTCTAGCTGCTGCTCGGCAGGCTGGCAGGAGTGGGAGCCGGAGCCGGGACCGAAGAGGTTAACGTGCATCTGCCTCCGAATGTTAATGTGTCTAGGTGATGTCAGTGGGAGCTGGGAAGGAGGGAGTGGGGCGAGCAGTTGGGCTCAGAGGCAGCAGAGGCTGCCAGGCGGTAGAGGAAGACCCTTTTCTGGACTGCAGGGCTGGCTCACGTTCGGGACAAGGCGGTGGCAGGCTCTGGAGGCTGCCGCAGCCTGCGTGGGTGGACGGACGCTCAACTCCAGGGAGCAGGCGACCTGCACCGGCTGCATGGATCTGCAAGCCTCGTTGCTGTCCACTGGCCCCAATGCCAGCAACATCTCCGATGGCCAGGATAATCTCACAGTGGCCGGTGAGTGGCAGTTAGAGTCCTCCCTCCTCCGGGATGGGTGTGGAAAATGGGAAGGTTTCACCTCCAGAGCCCAACTGCTTAGGAAACTTTAACTTGCAGCTCTCGGTGATAAGATCTGCAGTCTGCTTTGCCTGGAGGGGAAGAGGAGAGGAGCAGACACCAGCTAGGACAGAAGGACTAGAGATGGGGCAGAGGCACATCTAGAAATAACAAGGGTTGGTGTCGAGGCGTGAGGCAGACAGGGGAAAGCTTGCGGATGAGTCCCAAATAGGCTTTGCATGGGGGGAAAAAATCAAGGTTGGAAAAGCAAGCAAGAGAGCGGGCGGGTAGCATGTGGGAGCCAGAGGAAGCTCTTTGCTTCACTGCTACCCTGGGCTGAATCCTCGGGCTTCGCACTGGGGTAATGGGGTCTGAGTGGTCCTGGCTGTCCTCTGGCAGAGGCTGCTGGGAGCAAAAGACTTCACAGGGCGTGAGAGGATTAACTTTTCTGGTGAATTAAGCTTCTTGACATTTGCAGAACGGCAATGCCCTGAAATTCTAGCTTTGAAGGAGAAGGGAAGGGGAAGGGCTTGTGTGGAGAAAATTCTCAAGCTTCTGGGGTATCACACAGCGTCAGTCTGAGCCCTGTTGGGGAAGCCCAGGCTCAGGAGACATGGCCCAAGGAAATCCCTGTCAGGACGCCTGGAGGGGGCTGGGCTGTTGAACCTAAAACACACTCCACACCCATAGTGACAGTCATTCCTTGGATATGCCCAGAAATCTGTATAAACCCCTTTTCAGCTATCTCTGAAAAGATAAGAGTACAAATAAGAAAAACACCACACACACACACACACACACGCACACACACACACACACATACACATACACTCACACACACACACACTCACACACACTTACACACACAGACACAGACATACAGACACACACACACACTCACACACACATACACTCACACACACATACACACACACACTTACACACACAGACACAGACATACAGACACACACACACACATACACACACATACACTCACACAGACACACACACATAGACACAGACACACACATACTTACACACACAGACACAGACAGACAGACACATACACACACACACACACACACACACACACACACACACACACACATTCTTGAATGTCCTTCAAGGTTTTTTGACAAGGTTTCCTGGTGAGTCCCAGGGGTGTGAAGTTGTTTTCAGCAGACATCTGGGAGTCTTGACTCCTGGCGCTCTGAGTAAATGGCTGAAGTGAAGGTCCTTTGGGTAACAGGTGGGTCTAGAAAATTCGGTAGGAGCATTCACCAGGGAACAGTGGAGCAGAGTAAGGGACAGGATTAACAATAGCGTGGGAGGGAGGATGGTAGAGATGACACACAGTGACCTCAAGCTGAAGTAGGGATCCTGGGAGGCCATTGGAGGACAGGTTGTCAGCTTCCAGAACAGATGGCAGGTCACACATGCTCTTTCTGTCCTCAGGGTCACCTCCTCGCAAAGGGAGTGTCTCCTACATCAACATCATTATGCCTTCCGTGTTTGGCACCATCTGTCTGCTGGGCATTGTGGGCAACTCCACAGTCATCTTCGCCGTGGTAAAGAAATCCAAGCTCCATTGGTGCAGCAACGTTCCGGACATCTTCATCATTAACCTCTCTGTGGTGGATCTGCTCTTCCTCCTGGGCATGCCTTTCATGATCCATCAGCTCATGGGCAATGGGGTCTGGCACTTTGGGGAAACCATGTGCACCCTCATCACAGCCATGGATGCCAACAGTCAGTTCACCAGCACCTACATCCTGACTGCCATGGCCATCGACCGCTACTTGGCCACCGTCCACCCCATCTCCTCCACCAAATTCCGGAAGCCCTCTATGGCCACCCTGGTGATCTGCCTTTTGTGGGCTCTCTCTTTCATTAGTATCACCCCAGTGTGGCTCTATGCCAGGCTCATCCCTTTCCCCGGGGGTGCTGTGGGCTGTGGCATCCGCCTGCCAAACCCAGACACTGACCTCTACTGGTTCACTCTCTACCAGTTTTTCCTGGCCTTTGCTCTGCCCTTTGTGGTCATCACCGCTGCATACGTGAAAATACTGCAGCGCATGACGTCCTCGGTGGCCCCAGCCTCTCAACGCAGCATCCGGCTTCGGACAAAGAGGGTGACTCGTACAGCCATCGCCATCTGTCTGGTGTTCTTTGTGTGCTGGGCACCCTACTATGTGCTGCAGCTGACCCAGCTGTCCATCAGCCGCCCCACCCTCACCTTTGTCTACTTGTACAATGCGGCCATCAGCTTGGGCTACGCCAACAGCTGTCTCAATCCCTTTGTGTACATAGTACTCTGTGAGACCTTCCGAAAACGCTTGGTCTTGTCAGTGAAGCCTGCAGCCCAGGGCCAGCTTCGCACGGTCAGCAATGCTCAGACAGCTGATGAAGAGAGGACAGAAAGCAAAGGCACCTGACACTTCCCCTGTCACCTCCAAGGCAGGTCACCACATCCAACCATGGGAAGAGACACTGAGATAAACCCAAGGCTACCCTGGGAGAATGCAGGGAGGCTGGAGGCTGGGGGCTTGTAGTAACCACATTCCATGGAGCCCATAAATTGTTAGGGAGGTTTGCAGCCAGGTTTTATTTTTTTTTTGGGGGGGGGGAAGCTTCAAACCTCAGACATCCTCTGGGAAGAGCAAGAAGAAAACGGTGGTTTGATGGTCCACTGGGAGCTCTAGCTGTTAGCTCACATGTCTTTTTTCCCAAGGGAAGAGGTTGAAGGTGCCTAGCTGTAATCAGGCAGGGCCAGGGTCATACTGTGACATACAAGCTGAGCACTCCTTCCCATATCTCATTGGTGTGGAAAAAGGCAGCCTTTCTTCCAAGTGGGTGGATCACCTATGAAGCATGCTGCCTCAGCTCCCGCCTCCTGTGTGGGTTTCACTTTCTCTCCAGGGGATGCATGTTTACACTGGGGTGGGGCTCTGAGCTCCCAGGAGTTTAAAACACAAAAGAGCCCAGGGTGTTGAAAAGATCTAATAACCGAGAAGGACAAGGCAAAGCTGGGGTGGATATGGATCTCGAAAGTAATAAAAATGAGGGCAAGGGGCTTTCATGGTGACAGGGACATTCTCTTTGTAGGGCACAGCTGTCAGTCCATGGCTGATCCAGAGTGAGCATCCATGTATTCTGCATGTGCAGGGGTCACTCCAGTGCCTGATGTGTTGGCATCATCTTTATGCTTCAGCCTTCCACTCCCAAATCAAAACGAAATAAAGGCAAATCTCAACCCACTCATTCTGAAGGCTCCTGCGTAATTGCTCGGGCTTTGGGGGTGGGGTGAGTCCTATACAAGGAAAGGGGGGGGTCATGTGAGTATAGGATTCACATCTTGTTTGGGGCTGAATCCTTAGGGAGCCTGAAGCCAGGGATTTGTCTTTCTAAACCCACAGAGAGGAGTTAGTGACATTAATGGAATTACTGTGAATTCATTCTATTGTAGAATTGCTGCTGGACTCAGCAGCCTGGCTTAGACTCCTGTTATCATCACTGCCGCCTCCTTGGGCCCCCCAAGTTACACTCCTCCCCCTCCATGACTCCCCCAGACCCCCTCTCCTCCTCCGCCTCATGCTGAGTCACCAGCTGCAGGTCTGGCTCTTGTGGGGGACGTCTGAGGAAGTCGCTGCTTGCTGCAGCTCAGAGCTGCTGGGCACCTTAAAAGCAGATGGCTGCTCAGGCCTCTGGGAGGCAGTCATGGCTGCTGCTTCTCAGCTCTGTCATCAAGAGGGCACAGGCGTCGCCAGTGTGGTGCTTGGAAATGAGAGAGTGGGAGCAACTTGTCCAGAGGCTGATCCTCTCTTTGCCGGTCACTTTTTGTTGTAGTGTTTCGTAGCAGCCACTTAGAATACTTTCGGCGGCCTCCTTAGGTGCCTGGGAGTAGCAGTATTTCCTAACCTGAGGTTAGTGCTCCTTCTCCCTAACAGCAGGGCCTCTAGCCCCCATGGGTAAGCTTCAAGTCTAGATTAGGTGCCTGTCCTCCACACTGCACATCCACATCCGGCACAGTAATAATAAAGTTTAAATAAGAAAAAAAAAAAGAGTTCAACTGTGAAGGAGGGGTGGAGAGAAAAGGAAGAACCAGAGGATGAGGAGGGACGCTAGGAAATGCTGTCTTCGGGCGATGACATGGTCATTGTACCCATGAGCTCACGGCAGCTGTGATCACCGCTCACAAGATCAAGTTCACGAGACCCATCAGCATTCCAACAGGCAGTGTTAGACTCAGTGGGTTATATTAACACTATATTAACAACAGAAAAGGAGAGTAAAATAAGGGGGACATGCTCCTGGGGGTGCCTGGGGGAACAGGAGGGTGAGTTTGGGGGTGCATATGACCAAGGTGCACTGCTGACAAGTATGAAATTGTCAAATAATAAAAAAAATATTCTATTAAAACAAACAAACAAAAAAAGAGTTTAAAGCCACCCATTGGTGGGTGCTACAAGGCCCTGACTAAGCAAAAAAGAGTCTTCCAGAAGCCTTAAGGAGGAGCAACTCTACCCCACCAGTGGAGAAGGAGGCTTCCCTCAAACCTAGCTTGTCTATGAAGAGGTTTCCGAAGAGCTCCACACCATAGCCTTCCAAGGAAACTGGGAAACAGTGAGACAGCCTTTCCTAGGAATATGTGTGATGGAGCCAACAGCCAACAAAGGTGGGCAGCTCAGAAGTTCCAAGGAAGGGCCTTCCACTGTTAATCCACAGTGAAGAGACTGAATTGGAAGTGGAGTATGCTGATCTCTGAGAGTGAGCAGGTGGTGATGTGAACAGGAGAAAGGGCATGTGGGGGTGGGGGGTGATCTGAGATCAGGGGACAGCACAGAGGAGGGTGTCGAGAAGGCTGAGGGAGGTGGGAACCTATATTGGGAGTGTGGAGACTGTCACCCACTCCCATCTCCCTGGCTTCATCAGTAACCTGGGCAACTCCTGAGCCGTCATTGGGTAACTTCAGCAGCCAGGTGTGGTAGCGCACACCCAGAACTCCAGCATTTAGGAGGCTGAAGCAAGGAAGATCGTGAGTTTGAAGTCAGCCTGGGCTATAATTGTAAGATGTTTTATGAAAAAGAGAAGGAGACAAGGAAGAGAGGAGGAAGCAGAGGAAAAGGGAAAAGGACAGTACCGATGTTCATAAGTCAGGATTAGCTTGCTGACGTTGTCGGTGGGAGTGAAGGATTCCGGGGAAGACTACTGGGCAGGTTCAAGGAATGAGTATAACTTCACTGTCTTCTTTCAACTCAGGACTTGGCCCGCCAGGCTTGGGGCGGGCACCGGAAGAAGCCGAGAGTTTGGAGAAGCATAAAGACTATTGATACCTCCACTTCCTCTTCACCCCACACCTCTGACAGCTAGCCTGTCTCAGGGACCTCACCCCATTATCTCCCCAAACCCAGTGAACATCCTGCAGGGCTACTGTAACTCTTCTCCGGAAGCATCTCCTCTCCAATTGTGAGGATGACCTTCCTAAAATTCTCGGAGGTAGAGAAATTCCACAGCCAAGCCACCCTGAAGGCCCTCTGCAGGGGCCTGCAGCAGATGGCAAGAACACCATGCCACAGGACTAGCAGCTACTCTTTTGTTTGATGCATCATCTACTATTAATTTTATTATTTTGTGTGTGTGTGTGTGTGTGTGTGTGTGTGTCCATGTACATACCTATGTATGTGGAGGTCCGAGGACAACTTTTTGGTTGTCTCTTTCCACCGCGGGTTCTGGGAATTGAACTTCAGGCATTAGGCTTGTACGTCCAGCTCCAACGACCCCACCCCTTTACATATTTGTCTTTGGATTTGCTTTATAAATGGTAGTAAAATGTATACTTTGCTACTTTGACCTTTAATCTTTTGGTTTGATTTTGTGCTTCTTGTTGTTGTTGTTGTCTTGTTTTTCCAGACAGGGTTTCTCTGGCTGGAAAAATTCACTGTCCTGAAACTCACTGTGCAGAACAGGCTGGCCTCCAAACTCAGCGAGCCCCCTGCCTCTGCCTCCCGAGCATCGGGATTAAAGGCGTGTGCCACCACCACTTAGCTGACTTTGGCCATCATAAGTGTATAGGTTGGTAGCGTTGAATACATCCACATTATTGTGCAGCCATCACCACCATCTACCCTCAGAATATTCGTCATCCCAAACCAAAGCTCCAGTTAAATACTAACTCACAGGCTGAGAGGACGGCTCGCCACATAAGCACAAGGACCGGAGTTTGAGCCTCAAATCCATGTAATCCTAATGCTGGGGAGGCAGAGAGAGGAGTCCCCAGTGCTCACTGGCTAGCTAGTTTAGCCTAATCAATGAGCTCCAGGCCAGTGAGAGACTCCATCTCCAAAACTAAGATGGGACAAGTGAGATGGCTTAGTGGATAAAGGTGCTTTCTGCACACAGAGCAATAAATAAATACAAAAACATAAAAATAAAAATGCATAAGCATGGACAGTTCCTAAGGAACAACACTAAGTTTGTCCCCCGAATTCCATTTGCACCCATACGCACACAAAATTAACAAATATGAACTTATTTTGTTCTCACGTGCCTCCAGCTCCTGAAGTCACCATTCTATGAATATGACTATTCTAAGCAGTTCCTACAATGGAAGGACATGCTATTTATCCACGATTTGTAATTGGTTTATTTCTCTTAGTGGGATGTCCTTAAAGTCCATTGATATTGCTGTAGATGCTAGACTCCTTAAGGCTGAATGCTATTCTCCTGTATGTAGTTACCACATTGTGTTTATCTACAATGACCGACAGATACTCATGCCATCATCATTGGGCTACTTCGGGTAGAGAATGCTGCTGTCAACATGTCTGTGGTAACTGTTGGAGTCTGGGCTCTTAGCTCCCTTGGGTATATGCCCAGGAGTGAAACCGTGGGATCTTAGGGCAGTTCTATGTTTAACGTTGGAAACTACTTCCTGCAGCTGCTGCATCATTTTACATTCTCATCAGCAACATACAAGGGAACCAGCTCCCCACACCTTTACACCGGCTTTGTTTTTCTCTTCTCCTCTTCTCTTAAATGAAATCTGCTTAAATAGATGTGAATCGGTCTTTGCTCCCTCATCATTAGTGGTGTTGAGCATACCTTTATCTGCTCAGTCTTCATCTGT
The DNA here is from genome assembly GCF_903995425.1 of Onychomys torridus. NCBI lineage: Eukaryota > Metazoa > Chordata > Mammalia > Rodentia > Cricetidae > Onychomys > Onychomys torridus. The sequence continues at coordinate 46,415,520 of NC_050458.1, forward strand.
ATAGCTTCTCTGGAGACATTGTCTTCAAGTCCTTTGTCCATTTCTTTTTTAATTGGGTTGTTCTTTTGTTATTGTTTGAATGATATTTTACTAAACTAAATTAGTAATAATTGGTTCTGGGTGCCTTGTTACTAGGAACAAACAGATTTAAAAAAAAAAAAAACCCTCTTCTTTCTCTTCTGTAGTTTAATGAAATTCTCGCCTTTTTTTTTTTTTTTTTTTTTTTTTAACAAAATTGAGTAGGGCCTGACAGATGATTCAGAGAGTAAAGGGACTTCCCATCAAGCTTGTTGACCTGAGTTCAATCTTGGGGAACCATCTGGTAGAAGGAGAGAACCTCCTCTTATAAGTTGTTCTCTGACCCCCACATGCATGCTGTGGCATGCACATGCCCCCAAGACACATACTCACACATAAATACATACACAATTAATTTTTTTTTAAATTTTAGGGTCAGGGAGATAGTTCAGTTAGCATAAAAACTGGAGTTTGAGTCCCAGCACTCACTTAAAAAGTGGGATGTGGCTATGCACATGTGAAATCCTGGTGACAGGGACAGGCAGATCACTGGAGCTTGCTGCCCAGCCAGCTGCTTACATACATGCAACTCACCCATACATGCATATGCACACATATACAACCCTCACACAAATTGAGCATATGGCTGGGGAACTATGAATATCTCTCAAACCTTTTCCCCCCTCTGTGGTAGTTTGAATAAGAATGGCCCCCAGAGGCTCACATACCAGGCCGTGTCTCTCTCTCTCACCTACAGGTCAGGATGCAGCTCTTAACTACTTCTCCAGCACCATGCTTGCACGCCTTTAATCCCAGCACTTGGGAGGCAGAGGCAGGCGGATCTCTGTGAGTTCGAGGCCAGCCTGGGCTACAGAGCAAGATCCAGAGATCGAGGACAGGCAACAAAACTACACAGAGAAACCTTGTCTCAAAAAACCAAAAAACAAACAATCAAACAAACAAAAGACAAAAAAAAAAAAAAACCCACAAAAAAACCCCCAAAAACCAAAACCAAAAAACAAACAAACAAAACAGAAAAAACAAATCAAGTAAACAAATAAGTTCTGTGAGATAGCTCAGTGGGTAAAGGTGCTTGCCGCCAAGCTTGACAACATGAGTTCAATCTCAAGAACACGCAGGGTAGGACAGACCAACACCCCACAAAGTTTCTTATAATCCCCACACATGCACTGTGGCATGCACTCTCTCTCTCTCTCTCTCTCTCTCTCTCTCTCTCTCTCTCTCTATATATATATATATATATATATATATATATATATATATATATATATATATATATATATATATATATATATATACCTTCCCTCATCAATAAATAAATGTTAACAAAACTATCCAGATGTCAGGGCTGGGGAGATGGTCCCCAGCACCACATAAATGCTAGGAAAAGGTGGTAGCAGCCCATCTGTAATTCTAGTGCTAGGGAGCCAGAGATGGGATTCCCGGAGCAGTCTTGCTAGCTTAGACTAGAGGACTCAGCAAGCTCTGGGTTCATGGGAAAGACTGCAGCTCAATACATAACATGGAAAGTGATGGGAGAGGACCCAAACTGCTGGCTTCCATATACATGTGCATCCCACCTGTACATACATGTGCATCTGAATGTGTGTGAGGGCAGGCAAACGAATACCCTCCCTTGTGGAGGTCAGAAGACAATTCGCAAGAGTTGGTTCTCTCTTTCCACCATGTGGGTTCCAGGGACTGGACTCAAGTTGTCAGGAAATGCCCATTGCCTGCTGAGCCATCTCACTGGCACACTTCCCAGCCTCTTGACCTCAGATGGAGCCATCATCTCTGCATCCATTGTGCAACGCCTTCGCTGCATCAGGACATGATTAATCTCGCTGTGTCACATGTCTTGATGTTCTCTTACTTGTGAGTTATTGCCCTGTCTCTCCATTGTCAGCTGTGGTTAGAGAGGCTGATTTTTCTACATCCCCTCCTCCCCCGCCTCTCGCTCTCACACAGTACCTTGAACAGAACAGGCACTTAGTTTAGAATGCTCGGTTGGTAACGCGAACACTCCTCCCTAGAAGTGGACACTGATTGTTTTGTCCGCAAAGTCTTCTTCCTTTTCTGGGAACCGGTTACCGTCTTCCCCCTCCCCCGGCACGGTGAAAAAGGAAACACTGCCCATCCCCTCCCCTGTTCGTTTTTCTCTTCTGAGTTCCAGAAAGGAACACACAGTCTCACCAAGTTCTTGGAAGGGATCAGCAGTTATGACAAACATTTGTTGAGTGTGTGCCAGGATTGCTCCAAACGCTGCATAAACATTGTGTTCAAGTTCGTTAATTCCCTACAGGGCAGGTGATACTATTTTGTTTTGAGACAGGTTCTTATGCAGTCCAGGCTGGCCTTGAATTCGCTCTGTGGCTAAGGATCCTAGTCCACCCATTTCCACTTCTTGGGTGCAGGAATTGTAGGTGGATCTCCATCTGAGTTCACCTAAGCTCAGACCCAGGGAAATGGGACCCTCTGATTGGCTAGAATAGGTCACGTGTTCACAGGGACCCGGTTCACTGACCTTAGTGTGTGGTGTGTCTTGTGTGTTTGATATACATTATGTGCAGATGATATATAGATGGTGTGTGTGGTGTGGTATGTGGATATGTGTGGTATGTGTGGTATTTGCCTACTCATCATATTCATGAGATGTGGGATGCTTTATCCCCCGCGCCCAGCGAGGACAAAAGGCAAGCGCTCTACCACTGAGCTAAATCCCAACCTATTTTTTTAATCTTTGGTGTTTGCATCCATATATGTGACTGAGTGTACATATATACATACATGTGTGGAGGTCAGAGGTCAATCTTGCGTATCAGTCCTTCCATTCCACCTTGTCTGAAAAGAGTCTCTTGTTTTGCCACTATGTTCACCAGGCAACCTGGACCTCGAATATTCCGTCTCTACTTCCGATTTACCTAGGAACACTGGGGTTACCGATGCATACTGCTAAACTAGAGTTACCTAGGTCCAGGGGATTCGAACTCTGGTCCTCGTGCTTTATCCGCTGAGCCATCTCTTCTGCTCCTTTTGTTTACACGTGTGTGGTGGGCGGCAGTTCCCAAAGGAGGAGGGAACGTCTACTGCCTAAGCAGCATGAAGAATGGTGGGTGCTCAAGGCAACAGCTGTGCTCCCAGGTGAGGTCTCAGCTATTAGAGGGAGGGTTTCGGGGAATGTGTGAATGGAAAACAGGTCAGGGAAAGGAAGCCAGACAGAAAGGTCAAGGACTTATGAGCAATTGCCAAGAGGACTTTGCCTAGGAAGGAAACTGTGATCTTTATTTTTTGTATGTTTGTTTTTGTTGTTGGTTTTGTTTTGTTTTCTAGAGACAGGGTTTCTCTGTGTAGCTTTGCGCCGCTCGGTAGACCAGGCTGGCCTCGAACTCACAAAGATCCGCCTGCCTTGAACTCACAAAAATCCCTGCCTGCCTCTTCCTCCTGAGTGCTGGGATTAAAGGCGTGGGCCACCACCGCGCGGCCGGAAACTGTGATCTTCATTGTGGTGCAGATTCCATGAAAACTCTGGACTCCGCCCTCCCAGTGCACTTGTGCACACATTTTTACCGCGACCATTAGGGGTGGAAGGTGTAGAAATGCCTCCCCAGAGGCCAGAGGACGAAGCCCTGGTCCCAGAGCCTTGCCCAGCATGGGCTCACAGAACTGGCTGCAGAGTCAGCTAAAAACCTCAAGGGTCAAGGGGAGACCAGGATCTGGGGATGTCTCAGATGGATGCTTGTATTTTGAGGTCCCACCTGGGGTCTGTTTTGCAAGGTGTAATAAGAAAGCAATTTGTCTGGGGTTCCCTGGTGCTAACAGCAGCTTGGGGCAAACCAATTCATTGCAAAGGGAAAAACCAAGCTAGTGTGTTTGTTTCTCCTGTGGCTGGCTCCATCTTGCCTCCTCCTGGATTACACTAGAAACAAACACTGAAAAACAGAAAGCCAGCAATAGTCCCAAAGTAGACAGGGCTCTGGCATGTCAGAGACACGGATTCGGAGCACAAGCCGCCCTGGTTCCTGCACCTTACTTGGTGTCTCCTGTGGTCAGTTGGGCCTCTCTACCCACTCTCAGTAGAGAAGCCTGCAAGCTCTGGGCCCAGGCTGCTCCTCACCTGCAGCTTCTGCAGGGGCCTCTTGATGGTGTCAAGACTTCCTTCCCTCCTTCCTTTCTCCCTCCTCCTCTCTTTCCTTGTTCTTCATTGGGATATAGAGTAAAGATCAAGAAATCAAAAACTAGGAAATACCTTCAGAAGGAACTGGAGTGGAATTCAAAATTCCATAGCATCTTTCAGACATTGTGCTCCCAAGTTACCCCAAACTCTACCCACTGCCTGGTCTCTATCTCCTTGATTAGTCAACCTCTCAGCCTCTATGCTGATGTTCCCCAAGTCCCTCCCCCAAAACTCAGGATTGAATTAGGGGGCTTTGGGTATGTGTGTTTAAATGATGTGCATATATATGCAATGTGTGTGTCACAGTGAATCTCAGGGGACAACCTCAGGTGTCAGTGTTACAGACAGACCACCAAAGATGACCACTCAGACACAGTCTATAGCCAATGAAAGTCTTCATTCTAAAGTTGGTAGTAGTGGTGCATACCTTTAATCCCCGAACTCTGGAGGCAGAGGCAGGCAGATCTCTGGGTTCAAGGCCAGCCTAGTCTTCAGAGTGAGTTCCAGGACAGCCAGAACTACACAGAGAAACTCTGTCTCAAAACAAAACAAAAATAACAATAACAAAAAAGAAAGTCTTTATTCCAGCGAGCTGGGACTACACTCAGGTATTTGGGACCCAAGTGTACTGAGCATTTAGAGCAAGGGACTTTTTTTTTTTTTTTTTAAACAAAATAATTTTTAATTAAAAAACTATTCCAAAATAAGTTTAAGTATTTTAAATGTAGCTCACCTTCCCTCTATAGTAAGCATATGATATATAATAAGTAGGAACTTTTGCATCTGAAGCCACTGGGTGATGGACAGAGCCCAGGGAGAAGCTGAAGAAAGGGGTTGTTGGAAAGGGTTCTAGATTTCAAAACATTAAGACATCTGTTAAACTGGCTCTGTGGTGCATGCCTGTAATCCTAGGGCTGGCAAGATGGAGGTAGGAGTATTAAGTTTGCCATCAGCCTCAGCTACATAGTTGAAGGTCAGCCTAGACAACCTCTATGAGCCTTTGCTTCAGTAGACAAAATGGTTCAGTGTTTAAAGTATCTCCACCAAACAACATCAGAACGAGCAAGCAGCTTTTAAAGGCAAAACCACATCCTGCATGTCCCTCAGCAGCTGCAGAGAGAGGTTTTGGTTTGGCTTGTTTTTTTGAGACAGGGTTGCTCTGTGTAGCTCACTCTGTAGCCCAGGCTGGCCTCGAACTCACAGAGATCCGCCTGACTCTGCCTCCTGACTGCTGGGATTAAAGGCGTGTGCCACCACTGCCCGACAAAATTAGGCCTTATTTTTACAGATTTTTTTTTTTCCCAGAGCTGAGGACTGAACCCAGGGCCTTGCTCTTGCTAGGCAAGCGCTCTACCACTGAGCTAAATCCCCATCCCCAAGAAGAAGGTTTTAGGCAAGCAGTTTAACAGAAGCTAAGATAAGCAGTTAGCTGGAAGGGAAGGTTTGCACAAGCAGGCAATTTAACAGACGCTAAGATAAGTTAGCTGGGGCGTCTTGACCTCCGGTTCCTAGAATAGGGATGGGTAGTTTTCTGAAGGACTCTCCAACAAGGAGGTCAGATTCTAGTTAAACCTAAAGTGGCCTTTGCAATAATGCAAGATGGAGGAACCTCTGCACTATCTTGTCACATCAGTCCTTGCCTTCCATCCTTTTTGTTTTGTTTTTGTGTTTAGAGACAGGGCTTCTCTGTGTAGCTCTGGCTGTCCTGGAACTTGCTTTATAGACCAGGCTGGCCTCGAACTCAGAGATCCGCCTGCCACCTCAGAAGTGCTAAGAATGCAGCACCATGCCTGGCTCTCGCTTTCCATCTTGCTTGACACAGGGTCCCTTTGTTGTTTTCCACTGTGTGCACCAGACTAGCTGGCTCCCAAGCTTCTGGGGAGCCTCCTGCCTCTGCTTCTCATCCCCGTGACAGTACTGGGATTACAGATGTTATTCGGTAAATGGTTGTACACACTGAGTCATCTCCCGTCCCCCCCCCCTCCACTTTCTGACCCCTTGGTCCAGTGTTTCCATCTGTCCACACACCTTCTCCACCACCGCAGACTTCAATATGGCGGAGCTCATGTCCTCATCTTTCTGTCTCTCCCCTGCCCACATCATCTCACTTTGCAAATCGCTCCAACTGGACTCAGCGGTGTCTGTCCTTTGCCATTTATTCCTGAGAAGGAAAACAAACCATTGTTCTCTACATATTTCTAGTACTTTTCCTCTGACAGGAAATGTGCACCTCTAGGGAGGTTCCTCCAGTTCTCCGGTCCTCCCAATAAGCTAGTCCCCTTCTGCTCCACTTGGCTACAAACCAAAGGTTCCCACAGGCTCTTCTTCAAAGTCAGTATTCTTCCAGATGGCTCCTGGAACCCAGGGTAACTTTATTTACTGATCTCTCACAAGAATATCTCATCCATGTTCTTTTTTTGTTTTTGTTTTTTCGAGACAGGGTTTCTCTGTGTAGCTTTGCGCCTTTCCTAAAACTTGCTTTGGAGACCAGGCTGGCCTCGAACTCAGAGATCCACCTGTCTCTGCCTCCCGAATGCTGGGATTAAAGGCATGAGCCACTACCGCCCAGCCCATCTTCTAATTTTGGGGTGCTGGGATAGAAATGAGAGTTGTGTGTCAATTTCCTCCCAAGCTTAAAGTGTGCTGGGACTCAGGATGTTCTAGAGGATGTTCTGTGAGTTTGAGGTCAGCCTGGTCTACAGAGCAAATTCCAGGCTAGCTAGGACTACATAGTGAGACCCTGTCTCAAAAAAGAAAGAAGGAAAAAGAAAACAAGCAAACAAAAAACGCAAACAAACCAAGCAAACAAGCAAAAAGAAAATGTCTTAGGAGAATGATTGTTTAAGACCTGAATGGGCTACATAAGCAAGACTCAGAAAACACCCAACCAGCCGGGTTCAAAGAGAGGGATTAGCAGCTGCAGAGCAAGTCAGGGCTGCAAGGGACCTACCTCATGGCCTTGTCATAAGCAATGGGGCATGTGTAACCTGCCCCTTGACTGAATTTCATCGCTGCCATTTCTTCCTCCCTTGCCAGAAGCCTCCGTTTGCTAAGGAAATAGGGATGCAGAGAGGAGGAAACGGGCGCTCAGCTGTGAACAGCCCCCAAAATAGTCCTGAGTCTGAAGCAAGGTAAGAGCTTCCAAATTCAGTCTGCCAAGGATGCTCTAAATAGTTCAGGCTCATGGAAGAGAGCCACAGCCTTCCCCAGTGGGCTGGATTCCCGAGCTCCATTCTGTGAAAGGAGATCTATAGACAAGATGCTGTGGAGGTGGCCCTCTGGTGACCGTGAAGGGACGCAGGCAAGAGTCACAAAAAGTTCCATGTGTGTGTCCCAAGCACCTCTTGGGGCCAATCCAGGGATTAAGGAAGGTTCACACTGGAGGAGATGAGGAGGAAGAAACAGCTAAGTGTGGTCCTTGGCCCTCTTTCCTGCTCAACCCCCAGAGGACCCTCATACTGGGACGACACTACCTACATCCAGCAAGAACAGAGGAGCTGGAAAATCTCATGGAGAGTCATTATTAAACTAAAAACATAATTAGCATAGGACCCAGTGCTACCACACTCCTGGTGTCACTAAGCCTGACCCCCAACCCAAAGAAATCTAAGCCATCTGCCTTTATGCACAAGGGGTCATCCTAGGGGGTTCTTTGAATGAACATGCTGGAGTCTTGTCAGTCGTGAATGAGGGTTTTTTTTTTTTTTTTCCACTTCCCAACTCCTGCCCCTCAGGGCAGAGGCTCACAGTGCATCAGATTAGTCACAGGAAACACAGAAGCTACTTCATTCCAGTGCCTCAAAACCAGCAGAGAGCAGCCTTCTGAGACCCACCCCAGAAGGGACCTTGTACCATGAATCTTTTTTTTTTCTTTTTTTCTTTTTCTTTTTGGTTTTTCGAGACAGGGTTTCTCTGTGTAGCTTTGCACCTTTCCTGGAACTCACTTGGTAGCCCAGGCTGGCCTCGAACTCACAGAGATCCTCCTGGCTCTGCCTCCCGAGTGCTGGGACTAAAGGCGTGTGCCACCACCGCCTGGCTATGTAGCATGAATCTTAACAGGTCTTATTGATAAAACAAAATTGGGGTGAATGCTGCAAGATCAGAGAAACAGAACAAGCCACAGCTTCCTCACCTCACCAATTCCTCAGCTGATCCTGTTTCCTCAGACTGGAAGCCTCTGTGTCCTTATCCAAAAGGATCTCAGCTGAACTGCTTCTCGAAAGCCTGAAAGCTTAGTCAGCCTAATTCCTGGTTTTCTCGCTTTATATACCTTTCTGCTTCCTGCCATCACTTCCTGGGATTAAAGGTGTGAGTCACCATCTGGCTATTTCCAGTGTGGCCTTGAACTCACAGAGATCTGGAAGGATCTCTGCCTCCAGAAGGCTAGGATTAAAGGTGTGAGTGCCACCATTTTCTAGCCTCTGTATCTAGTGGCTGTTCTGTTCTCTGACCCCAGATACGTTTATTAGGGTGCACAATATTTTGGGGAAACACAATACCATCACAGGACCTGGCACAGCACCCGGAAGAGAGCCTCTGTGTGTGGGGCCTGGAAGGTGGTATGTAACCACATGAGTGGTCACTATTCTCCTGAGAGAGAGCATCATGCCATGGTTGCCTCTGGGATGAGATTTAGACAAATTCACTGGTACAAGTCAACACTGCCATTTACCTCTAACTGTTCTGGTGGAAGTTCCACCTCAGCCCCAGCACCCTGGCACCCATATACCCAAAGCGTCTCGAATGTCCTGGAGGAAGCCTATCTTCTCTGCCCAGACCCTACCCCTCAGAATGTCCTGTCAAACATGGCTCCTCCCCCAGAGATACTCAAGATCACTCCCACAGGGTATTTAAACTGCCCCCCCCCCAAATAGGTGGGTTTTTTTTTGGTCTCTTGTCCCTGTCTCCTCTGGGGGGGGGGGTGCTGGAGAATCACCCGGAATGCCTTACCCATTAAACAGGGGCTTTTTTTTCTTCTTCTTTGAGACAGGGTTTCTCTGTGTAACTTTGCGCCTTTCCTGGATCTCATTCTGTAGACCAGGCTGACCTGGAACTCACAGAGATCCGCCTGGCTCTGCCTCTAGAGTGCTGGGATTAAAGGCATGCGCCACTGCCCGGCTAACCGGGGCTTTTTCTAATTTGGTCTGATTTGGATTGCTGCATTGACAGAGAGGCTTATCGGGGTGCAAAAAACATCACTAACCTCCCCACCCCATACCTACCCCACCTCACTCCATCTCCATCAGTTAGAAAAAAGGCTTCTTATAGAAGAGCTCCCATTAAAGAGGTCAGCCAAGGGAAGTTTCTGGAAGCTGCTAGACTGGGATCTGGTCCATTTGAGGTTTAGAAGAATCATGTTACCTGCCTAGGTTCACTGAATTCCTCCATGGCCCTTGGCATTCTAGAAGCAGAACAGCCCCTGTCATCATCTCCCATGTTTCTGCTGGTGGGTTTGAATGCCAGCAATGTCAATGACCCTACAGTTTGGATGGACTCAGCCCTCCACGCCCACGTTGTCCCCAGCACAGCCACTGCTGTGTAGGAGGCAGAGGCAAGAGGAAGGGGGAGGAGAGCCGATGAATTGGGTGGGGCAAGTCTCTCCACCCTTTGTTGCTTAGAGGGAGATTTAATAAGTAGCTGCCATCACATCAAGGAGAAGGGACAGTCCCTCTGCAGTCTGCTTGGTGTCTCACAGTGGGTGAAGTGCAAGGACATGACCTTGAGATCCAAGCAGACCCAGGATCTAGGGCGAATCGCTTCGGCCTGCACATAGCTGCCTTAGTTTTCAGTATGAGTGTAGCAACTGGGAATAACAGTTGCCACTTTATAGAGCTGTTGAAAGAACTAGATGAGGGGCTGTTAAATTGTGTGGCCAGCATAGAGCCTGACTCAGAACAGGTGAGAAACTGGGGGGGGAGAGAGAGAGAGAGAGAGAGAGAGAGAGAGAGACAACTTAATTTGGTCCATTGTCTGTCCTGTTCTCCCCCAGCTTTTTCCCAATCTGCATTTTCAAGATTGAATGCCCAGGAGGAAGCAGGTCAGAGTGACTTTGAGCCAGGGAGACTGGTTTTCAAAGGTCCTTTCGAGCAAAGTTGTCAGCCTTTGACCTTTGGCGTTCCTAAAGAAAGATCTAGAAAGGCTTCTGTTGACTGTGGACAGAACAGTCTTGCAGGGGACTTGGACCATCTGTACTTCTGGGGAAAGCTAGAAAAGACAGGTCCCTGTCAGTGGATGGTCTGTGACATCAGCCTTTGAGTCCAGACACCGAGGTGGCCTCTGGTCTGCATCAGGGAATGAGGTGCAGCCAGCTCCACGCCCAGTGAGAGAATTAGGGGAATGACGTTCTCTCTCTCGCTGACAGTTGGCCACAGACAGAAAGCATGCTCTCACCTCAGTCAAAGAACACTAACTCTGTCTTTCTCCCCCAAGTAACGTGGAGGGAAAGGAGTCCTGCCAGGTGCAGACGAAGGAAAGCCTGCTCTTAGCAGCAGGGGAATCAGGTTGCCACAGCAACGAGCCTCTTCCCAAGTCCACTCATTATATGGCTTTTGAATTAGACTTCCTCTGTGTATATACACCAGTGGCTTTGATTCCCCGTGGCTTGCCACCAACTTGCCTCCCAGGCTTCTCCCCAGGAAAGCACCACTGAAGGCGGCCGCTGACTACTTCTTCAAGGTCAGGTCCTGCTTGTCTCTGGGACGCATAATATTGACTTGTTGGCTTACCCTAGGAAGGACCCAAAGGCTACCTAGGCTAAAAGTCTGCAGTGCGGGGAGAGGCAATGGGAAGGACTTGTTTGAACAGCGATTTGGCCAGATGTAAATGCAGAGACCCTTTGAACGCAACCCTCTGGGACTTTTTTTTTTTTTTCCTTTTCTGAAATAGAGTTTCTCTGCATAGACCTGGAACTCACTCGTAGACCAGGCTGACCTCGAACTCACACAGATCTGCCTGCCTCTGCCTCCCGAGTGCTGGGATTAAAGGCGTGCACCGCCGCCACCAGGTGAACCCTCTGGGATTTTAATCTTGGAACTGCAGCAGGATGTAGAAGTGAAAAGGTCATTCATCCGTCCCCAAAAGGGTCACGACCCACAGGTTGAGAGCCACTGGCTTAGACACTACAGAATACTACACAGCTGAAGAATAGTAGGCTAGAACTGACATGCCCGTATGCAAATATGGAGATGCATAATGGTTACAGAGTTTTACGTCTGTAAGATGAAAAAATTCTAGAAACAGTGGGTTACCAGGCAGGGAAAAAAGAGGACATGAAGATGGGAAAGGGGACCTGTTGCATGGTGTTGGGGGGTCAGGGAGAGTGGAAGGGAGAAGTTGGGGATGGAGAGGATCAAGATACATCATTTAGCTGGGTGGTGGTGGTGGTGGTGGTGGTGGTGGTGGTAGTGATAGTGGTAGTGGTGGTGCACACCTTTAATCCCAGCATGTGGGAAGCAGGGCAGGTAGATCTCTGTGAGTTCAAGGCCTGCCTGGTCTACAGAGGGAGATCCAGGGCAGCCAGGGCAACATAGGGAAAGCCTGTCTCAAAAGTCACACACACACACACACACACACACACACACACACACACACACAGTGCAATTAAAAATAATAAAAATAAAAATGAATCTTTAAACCTGAATCAATATCCATTATTTTTATAATTTCAGTAAGCTTATAAAAACAGAGAGATAGAATTAATAAGTCTGGTCTAATAAGCTTACCAGTTCAACAGGTACTGCGTGCTGGCAAGAGGTGCTGTGAATATATAGTCGAGGGAGGCAGAGTCCTCACGCTTACGACACCTATACTCTCCTGGGCAGAGAGTCACAGGTAAGTGAGCGTAACTACAGCGGAGGCTGAAGCCTGGAAGGACAGATACAGGAAGAACAGGAAGCAGAGAATGTTGTGGTAAAGGCTTGCTTTATGCACTGGGTCATCTCTTCTCACACCTCTGAGGAGGCTTGCTTTCACCGAGAACAGAAGGATGGAAAGGAAATAGCCAAGGGAAGAGAGAGAGGACCAGGCGCCTCAGGCTTGGGAGCAGTGATGGCAGAGACCCAGAGCCGAGAGACGGCTTGACTCGTGGCTAGGAGAGCAGTCCATTTTGGTGAGGGAAGTACGGAACAAGAGGGTGGATGGCAGGTAGTGGTGTGGAAGCTACCACGTGTTCCCAAGGCAATGGGAGGACACCCCACTGGGCTCCAAGCAAGGAGCGCCATGATCCTGTCTACATGCATGCGGATCAGATCATCTGACTGACACAGGGTGAGAGCAGAGGCAGAGAGACTAGATAATGATGACTTTGTTAGCATCCTGCCGAATGATATCAATGACGGTCTGCTTTTAGATGAGGTTAGAAAATGGCTGGTAATTGCCGAAAGAGGTAAGAAGACTGTGCTTTTACATAAGCCTCCTGTATACACAAAAACAAACATCTGTTACCTTAGCCGGCGTGGGAGGATAGTTACAGCCAACTGTTTTCAAACTTTAAGGATGCCGGGTGGTGGTGGCACACGCCTTTAGTCCCAGCACTTGGGAGGCAGAGGCAGGTGGATCTCTGAGTTCAAGGCCAGCCTGGTCTCCAGAGCGAGTTTCAGGACAGCCAAGGCACACAGAGAAACCCTGTCTTGGAGAAAATAATAATAATAATAATAATAAAACAAATTTTAAGGAGCCTCAAGTTGGTGGGGTCTTATTCAATGAAAAAAAAACCTAAAGTCTGGGTAGACCCTGAGATGAATCCCTTCTCCCTTCTCTCACTGGCAGTTTCCTGTAGACCATGCTAGCCTCAAATGTGATATATAGCTGAGGACGACCTTGACTTTTTGACCTTCTGTATCTATCACCCCAGTACAGGGATTTCAGGCGTGCACCACCAAGCTCAGTTTAGTGCTGTGCCTGGAATCGAACCCAGGGCTTAATGCACAGTAAGCCTTCCACCACATCTCTAGCCAGACTCCATATTCCTAACAGGTTCCTGGGTGTGGCCAGAGCCGCTGGTCTATGAAATACATTTGACATAGAAACGTGACGAAGTTCCATTTCCACAGCTTCTGGAAATACCAAATTCTTTTGTAAAAAGTGTAATTTGGGGCTGGCCGTGTAAGGTTAGAAGAGTGCTTACCTAGCATTCACAAAGCCCTGGGTTCAGTCCCCAACACTGAATCAACCGTGGTAGTTCAGGCCCGCCATCCCAGCACTTGCAAGCAGGAGGATCAGAAACTCAAGATTATCCTTGGCTACGTAAGAAGTTTGAAGCTAGCCTGGGCTACATGAGACCCTGTCTCAAGAGAAAAAGAAGCAGTTTATCTTATGCTGGAAAATGGTTATATAGACATTCTCCACCTTTACTGAAGTGTAATTGACAAATTAAAAATTGTATATATTTGAGGCTAGCCTGGTCTACAAAGAGAGTTCTGGGACAACCAGGACTACACAGAGAAACCCTGCCTCAAAAAACAAAACAAAAATTGAGTACATCTACAGTAAACATGTGATGCTTTGACACAGATACACTTCGTGCATGGACAGAGTCACACTGGGGTGTCAAGAAGGGAAAGTGGGGGAGGGCGGGGCTAGTATGGAATCATCCTTCCTAGAGCTCGATTCCCAGGTCAAGCCAGAATCCATGGCTCATAGGCCAGTGACAGTGACATACCTTTGGTGTATGTCTCTGGCATCAAGCATGACTTGGGGCTCTTTGCAGACATGTCAAAGAACTCCAGGGTCCAGACTCTGAGACTGAGTTACTTGGGTCCAATTCCAGTGCTGTCAATCACCAGAAGCATCTTCCTTTCCGACTCTGGGCCTCGATTTCCTCCTCTGAAAACACAGACATTAACTGGTAAGGTGGTGTGAAGATTCCTTCATGTGTTGTTACTGAATGTTGGTGCACACACCATGACTCAACACACACATCACTAGTGCCTGTGAAGCAGCTAGTGTGATGACTGGCAAGCACACGTATCACTATTTAATCCTTCAAGTGTTCTGTGGGCCCAGGAACATGAATGCCTGTTCTGTAGGCTTGGAAGTATCTTAGCTCTTAAAAAGAACCCTGCCAAATGGATGGAACTAGCAAATACCATCCTGAGTGAGGTAACCCAAACCCAGAAGGACAAACATGATATGTCCTCACTCATAAGTGGATTCTAGATATAAAGCAAAGAACAATCAGACTGCAATCCACAGAACCAGGGAGGCTATCTAGCAGGGGGGACCCTAGGATGACTGTGGCTTGTAGTGAGTTTTGGTTTTGCTCAGCTACTGGCCAAGCCTGAATGAAACATTTGACGGTTGGGATGGGAATTTGTACTGTATCAAGCTGATAACAGAAAAATAAATTTTTTAAAAAGTGACATAAAAATAAAAAGAACCCTGCACTGTGTTCCCACCGTCTCCTAGAGCTCTCCATGCCGAGGGAGAAGATCCAGGGAAGAAGTGCTCAGGGTCCTGAGACCTGCATCCCATTTCCCACAGCACTCTCCAGTTAATGCCCAGATGCTCCTTGTCCACCCCAGATATTGCAAAACAGAGCCATGCCTGTCTCCCTAGGCTTTAAACACCCACCCCTGCAGGAATTGGCAGCCAGCCGGCTCAGGTTTAAGTGTCTTTGGTCCCCAGTCTGCAGCTTGTCCAGCTGTTTCCTTACTTGGCACCCTGAAGGCAGATGAGCCACAAATCTGGAATTTAGCCTGTAGGGGCCACATTACAACAAAACTACCCCCACTGCCTTGTGCACAGCAGCCTCCCTGAGATGAGAAAGCTAGCTCTCTCCATCTATCTTCATCCTGCTGGGTGGATGCAAATTGCTTTCTCCCACTGGGGGGAAAGAATGCCAGTGGGTGGGATGGAATGACTGGTGGGGGTGTGTAGCTGACTGTGGGAGTAGGGTTAGTGACAGGACACCCCAGGAATCTTTCCTCCTCCTGCTCTGTCTCTAGTCCCACTCCTATAAGAACCTGCACTTTTCTTCCCCTTCATCCCAGCTCGAGGTTTTACAGACTGTGGGATTCCAGGTCAGTGTTTCTTTTCACCTCGAGTGGGGCAGGAAGCACCATGGGGGACCAGAAGTAACCAGAGACAGGCTACTAGGCAGGCTGCACTGGATACCAAGGGATCCTGCAAAATACTGAGGGGAGAGACAGGTGGGTACTTCACTTCACTCTGGGCAGAAGAGAGGTCAAGTTCACCTTTATGGGTATTGCTACTAAATCATATTTTGCTTATTTATGTACAGGGGCGATGGTGGTGGGGTAAGTGGGGACATTTTCATGTATATATTTATACCTGCTTCATTATACAAAGTGCTGATGACAGCTTGAAAAAAATATATGCAGTATCAAGGAATGAAATATCTTTGGAAACTAAAAAGAAATTCAGAGGAAAGAAATAATGAAAGCTCATAAATGTGCAGTAAGTTGTCCTGCACTGCTGTTAATGTGATCCATAAGCTTGGCTTTGAAAACCCCAGCAGTCCAAAGGAAAGAGTGAACAATCTAAAACAGGAAATGCAGAATCCATAAAAGGGAAAAACGGGAACTTCAGGAGAAGCAACACCCTGCCTCCATCTGAAATCTGGGGAGGAATTCTTACGTGGGTCCATCCAAAGATAAACAGCCATTTCTCGTTAGATTTCTTAGGCTGGGTCATGTTACCAAAATGTCACTCAAGATCCTAAAATTCGTTGTTTATGATATGAGAAATTGGAAACAGTCTAAATGTCCCTCAAACACATTATTGTGCAGATGTCTGACGGAGTAGTATGCAGCCATTAAGAGAGAAGAACATGGGCTGGAGAGATGGCTCAGAGGTTAAGAGCACCGACTACTCTTCCAGAGGTCCTGAGTTCAATTCCCAGCAACCACATGGTGGCTCACAAGCATCTGTAATGAGATCTGGCGCCCTGTTCTGTATACATAATAAATAAATAAATCTTAGAGAGAGAGAGAGAGAGAGAGAGAGAGAGAGAAGAACAATTTTGGTTAGTTCTGTGAAACAGTCTCCAAGATGTGCTAGGAAATAGAGGAGGCAGGAGAACGTCTCTCACAGGGCAGTGTTTGTGAAGATGAAATAAAAATCATGTGTACTTCTAAATGCTGGGTGGGTCTTCAGTCCTTCCTAGAGGAAATTGTAAGAAAGTAAACTGTTTTCCGGGAACAAACTTTTCACTAGACAGCTGTTTGAACCTTCTGAAATTTGCAGTATGGAAATACGTTACACACTTAAAATGAATCATTCAAAAAAGGTGAAGGTGAGGGCCAGCAAGATGGTTTAGTAGGGAAAGGCACTTGCACCAAGCAAGATGACCTGAGTTCAATCCCCAGGACCCATGTAGTAGAAAGAACCAATGTCCTCAAGTTGTCCTCTGATGGCCACACCTGTGCTAAGACATCCACCCTGACTTAAATCAATAATTGAAATTTAATTTTTTAATTATGAAAAAATTTCTAAACATGAAAGCAAAATTATCTAACTTGTAAGACTTTAACTAGACATTGCCTTATGGCCAAACTTAAAGTCACATAGACTACTTCAGAGACTAGGAGACGTCATCATCCACAGGGTCCCTATGATAGCCATCTCTTTAGACTGTCTCTGCTGGACAGAGCTACATCGCTGATCGAGAAACATCGCTTTCTTCCTCATTTGAAAGTTTCCAACACTTTTACACACGCACACATGCTGTTAGAACCAACAAATTCAGCAAAGTTGCAGGACACAAAATCAATACAAAATTTGGGATCGGAGAGAGATGGCTCAGTGGCGAAGAGCATTTACTGCTCTTGCAGAGGACCTGGGTTCGTTTCCCAGCACCCACATGGTGGCTCAGGACCATGGTGTATTGGTTTGAATAAGAATGACCCACATAGGCTCATATATTTGAATACTTAGTCACCAAGGAGCAGCATGATTAGAAAGGATTAGAAGGATCAATAGATGTGACTCACATAGTGGCTCACAACCATCTAGAATGAGATCAACTGCCCTATTCTGGCCTGCAGGAATACATGCAGACAGAATACTGTATACACAATAAATAAATAAATCTTTTTTTTTTTTTTTCAAATCAACTCTAGGCCAGGTGGTGGTGGCGGCGGCGTTGGCGATGGTGGTGCATGCCTTTAATTGGAGGTATCAAGGAAACCTAAATAACCTTTGCCTCAGGTGAGGAGGTAGAAAAAACAAAATTGGAGGGCTCAGATTTCCTGATTTCAAAACTTTCTGGCACAAAGCTACCATAGTCAGTATGGCATGTCCCTAAGCACATGTATATATATATATCAGTGGAATAGAATGCAGAGACCAGAGAGCGGGTCTCGTACACGGGATACAGTGATTTTGACAAAGAGACCAGGGTTTTGCCATGGTAAGAAGGAGTCTTTTCAACAAATGATTCAACATCTGTATGCCCAACAAACAAACAGAAAGCCAAAGCAGAACGTTTCCTTCACAGCACACACAAAAATTAACTAGCTAACAAACAAACAACAACAAAATGGATCAAAGAGCTAAATACAGGAACTAAAACCTTAGAACCCTCAGAAGAAAACATAAGGGAAATCTTCTTAGTTAAGTAGTGAAAACAACAGGGTCAGCAAGATGGCTCCACCAAGTAAAGGTGCTTGTGGCTAAGCCTGATGATCTGAGTTCAGTTCCTGGACTCACAAGGTGGAAGGAAGAACTGACTCCTGAAAACGGTCTTTTGACCTTTACATGTTACACTATAGCATGGGTAGCCACATGCGCACCACACACTAAAAAAAATCAGTAAAAATTTTAAAACTGAAAAAAAAAAAAGAGGGATTAGAGAAATGACTCAGGGGTTAAAAGCATTGACTTCTCTTTCAGAGGACCCAGGTTTGATTCCCAGCACCCACATGATGGCTCACAACCTCTGTAACTCTAGTTCCAGGGGATCTAACACCCTCTTTTGGCCTCTGTGTGCACAGCACATGTATGGTACACACCTATATGCAGGCACAACACCCATACACATAAAAATAAATCTTAAAAAAAATTGAGCTATATGCCAGGCGGTGGTGGCGCATGCACCTTTAATCCCAGCACTCGGGAGGCAGAGCCAGTCAGATCTTTGAGTTTTAGGCCAGCCTGGTCTACAGATTGAGATCCAGGAAAGGCACAAAGCTACACAGAGAAATCCTGTCTTGAACCCCTCCCCCACAAAAAAAAGGCTATATCAAAATTAGAAATGTTTGTGTATCAAAGAAAGTGGTCAGAGGGAAAGACCAACCGAGAGAATGGGAGGGTGTGTTTGCAAATTGTCTACCTGATGAGGAGCTAATGATCAGACTATCAGACTCCTAAAAACCAAGGAGAACCATCCAATTATGAAATGAGCAAGGGAATTGCCCCAAAGACAACACACAAGCAGGCAATACACTTAAGAGGAGACATTTTTCCATCAGTAATCTAGAACACCACAATGAGATTCCCACCTCACACCCACTGAAATTGCTATTATAAAAAGGACAGAAAAAGCTGTGAAGTTGGGACTCTTGGGTGCTGCTGGTGGGAATGCAGAGATGGCACCCCTGCTGTGGAAAACTGCCTAGTGACTCCCCAAAAATTAAAAATCGAGTCACCATGGGATCTGGCAGTTTCGTGTCTGAAAACAGGGACTTGAATGTTCTCGTACCCCTGTTCATAGTAGCATTATTCTTAAGTATCGAAAGACAAATGCAATATGAATGTCCATCAACAGATATAGGTGGGGCCAGGGAGATATGAGAGGGCGCAATGGATAATGGTGCCTGCTGCCAAGCTTGAAGATGTGAGTTCAATCCCCGGGAACCATGTGGTGAAAAGCAAGAACTGACTCCCTTAACTTGTCCGCTGAATTCCACATACATGCCATACCATGTGTGTACTCCCTCTAATAAATGATTAAATGAAAAAATAAATAAATGTAAATTTAAAGAAATAGATAAGTAAACACAATGCAGGTTATAGTTTGGGTCCTGAATACCTGTGGGGTGCAGGCACTGAAAGATTGGTTCCCAGGATTGTGCTATTAGGAGGCTGTCAAATCACTGGGAGGAAAATCATTAGATCCTACTGATCTAATGCTTAGATCATTCAGAGGTATTCCTGAAGGGAACTGGGAGGCCCCGGTCTCTTTCTCTTTTGTTCCCTGGTTTGAGCAGTGAGCAGTTTTGTTCTGCCTTGTACTCCACAATGACAGGTGAATGACAGGCCCAAAACAAAGGAGCAAATTGATCATGGACTGAAATCTGCAAATCTATGAGACAAAAGTGAAACCTTTCTCTTTATAATGTTAAACCCACAGATTCAAGGAGAAAGACCACATACCAAAATCATCACAGCCAAATTAATTAAATCAAGCAATTAACCAAAGCAAGCTTCTTAAAATTCCTTACATGGGCTACCTCCTTTGAAGGTGGGGATCAAGTGGTCAGCCTTGGACATGGATAAGATAAGGGCTTTTATAGTCCAAGAGTAGGGGGTTTCTAAATGGGGGGGGTTGGCAGACAAATAGGCGGGGCTACAGGAGCAGAACACAACAACCCCCTGAAACAAAGACATGCTTGCAAGGTGGTCATAACAAGGTAGTCATAACAACAGGTGATTATAACAAGGTGGTTATAACAACGTGGTCATAATAACCTTTTAAAACAAAGGCATGGTTGCCATTTCCTGGAACAGGCAGGACAGAGCCATCTGTAGTTAAGGTCACAGGTGGGACACAACCAAATCCTTGAGAAACACAGGCTTAATCATAAATAGGAATGAACCCAGTTTATCTTTACTATAAGATGGCTTTCAAGCCTAAGATAGAGGCAGGCTGGTTCATTAATAAGTTTAATTATCTCAGGCATTTTGTAACATTGGTGGAATATTAACGTGGTGTGCTAGTATATTCAATGCCATTCAGCTTTTAAAAAGGGGTGACATTTGGACATAAGCTACAACATGGATGAAATTGCACAAGTTCAGGACTTTGCTGGGCAGTGATGGCACACACCTTTAATCCCAGCACTCGGGAGGCAGAGCCAGGTGGATCTCTGTGAGTTCGAGGCCAGCCTAGTCTACAGAGTGAGTTCCAGGACAGGCTCCAAAACTACACAGAGAAACCCTGTCTCGAAAAAACAAAAAACAACAACAACAAGTAAACAAACAAACAAACAAACAAAAAACAAGTTCAGGACTTTGTGCTTAAGTCAAACAAACCAGTCTCAGAAAACAAGGCGGCATTGACCTAAAATCCCATCACTGGGAAGATGAAGGCAGGAAGATCAGAAGGACAGAGTCATCCTCATAACTCTAGGTAGCTGTTCCAAGCCAGCCTAGGGTATGTAGGATCCTGTCTCCAAAAATAAACCAACAAGGGCTAGCAAGAAGTTCAGCAGGGAAAGGTACTTGCCACCAAGCCTGACAATCCGAGTTTGATCCCCAGAACTGAAAGTGAAAACTGATTCCCTCAAACCGTTTTCTAGCCTTCAAGTGCAAGCATCCCACACCACAGATGCATTCACACATACAATACTCAGCACAAACATGTATCACACATACCACATTTCATGTTACACACACATCACAAAGACACAAATATTGCAATCATACTCCACACCTCTCCACCCACTACATATCCACTCCACCACATATACCCTTCCCACACAACTGCACACCATACATACCAGAAGCATAGCAATACCCTCATCCACATGCACCATGCCCAGCACACACAGGCCACACACCTCTCCATATGTAGCATACACACAACCATCCCCCCCCCCTCTCCCGACAGTGGGCTTGTTCAGACCCAGCTTGACATGAAGACTGAATGCAGGTCGGCTCCAGAGTGCTAGACACATAAATGAAAATTTGTTGCTTTTCTAGGTAAACACCCATTCTTCCCACCCCCTAGCTCAAGAACTCATGTGAAGTGAGTCAATTGTAAATGTGTGATTCCCAGGACTCCAGGGAAGCCTGAGTCTCTCCTTCCACCCATCAAATTCGCTGCTTCCTGCCCTGTTCTGCATTTCTACAGGGAGCTTCATTTTACAGCTGTAATACCCTGAGAGAGGCACAAGAGAAAATCCAGAGGGAGCATGACTCCAGGCTTCAGTTAGCTTGAGGCAGCAGGGAATGAGAGTGGAGAGCCAGGCCTGGGCTGGTTTCCAGCAGTGATGGAAGGAGGATGCGCTGCCGGGTGAGGTGTGATCAGAAAGCCAGTGGTACCAGGAGCTGGGGTGGGGACCATGCCAGCCTCTTAGGAGTTCTATCTGGCCCGCCATCCTTCCTGTTCACTGCCAGCAGGATGACAGCAGACCCTGGCCGGCTAGCCAGATCGTGGAGGTAGCAGATAAAATGGATGAGGCGCCTCAGATAAGCAGGAACAAAGGGTCCCAGCCCTGTGCTGCTGAAAGCCGCTTAGTGGGACTGCAGAGTGACTCAGAACAACAGAGCAACCCTGTACAGTCCCGAGAGTCATCTCTCCAGGGCAAAGTCCTGTAGTCGCTCATCCTGTCACTGAACCCCGCCTCCATGGGTCTCGTTCCCCCAAAGGTCCATGTGTCAAATGCTTGTTCCCCAGAATGGCCCTATCGAGAGACTGTGGACCTTATTAGAGGTGGGACCTAGCGGGTAGGGGTGAGTGGGTGGGGTGTGTGGGAGGGAGGGAGAGTATGGGGGGCAGATCCTAAATCATTTGGTCAGCT
Source organism: Onychomys torridus (assembly GCF_903995425.1). Lineage (NCBI taxonomy): Eukaryota > Metazoa > Chordata > Mammalia > Rodentia > Cricetidae > Onychomys > Onychomys torridus. The sequence goes on from NC_050458.1 coordinate 46,437,435, forward strand.
CTTTAAGGAGTATGTGCAACTCCAGCCCCTTCTCCGTCTCTCTCTCTCTCTCTCTCTCTCTCTCTCTCTCTCTCCCTCTCTCCCTCCCTCCCTCCCTCTCCCTCTCTCTTCTCCCCAGCCATAACCTGTCGCCATGATGCTTTCTCTACTTTGCCACAATCACAGCAACAGAACCAGCTGGGCCCTCCAAAGCCTTGAGCCACGACAGCCATTCTCTATTAGAGGATGACCTCAGCTGTTGGTCACAGTGACATGAAGCTGCCTGTCTTAGCTGTTTGTCTCTTCGCTGTGGCAAAAGCAACGTAAGGCAGCTCATGGTTTAAGGGGAACAGTACATTGTGGGAGAGGAGGCAGGATGGAAGGAGCTTGAGGCCGTTGTCACCTGACACCCACAGTGACACCCACAGTGAGGACAGAGAGAGGCCCACAAGCAGCTGAAGCCAGTTCTCAGCTCTCACTCTCTCCTTTCTTTCCTTTCTTTGAGCTGAGGACTGAACCCAGGGCCTTGTGCTTGCTAGGCAAGCGCTCTACCACTGAGCTAAATCCCCAACCCATCACTCTCTCCTTTCTATAGAGTCCAGGATCCCCATCCTGGTGCCACCCACAATTAAGATGGGTCTTCCCACCCCAATTAACCCAGTCTAGGTAATCTCTCAGGCAGGGCCAGAGGCTTGTATCCCAGGATTCTAGATCCTGTCAAGTCGACAGTACCAGCCACACTAACACCACCACCGCATCTTTACAGTTGACAGTGGACTCTCAACTCCCCTTAGGTCCTCATGACTTAAGAAAGCCTGTATCAACGAATTGAATAACTCTTTGTGATGTGTATTTTAAAAATCAGATGTGGGGGCTGGAGAGATGGCTCAGTGGTTAAGAGCACTGGCTGCCGTTCCAGAGGTCCTAAGTCTGGTTCCCAGCAACTATAGTCCAGCTCACAACCAACTGTAATGAGATTTGGCACCCTCTTCTGGCCTGCAGGGACACATGCAGATAGGACACTGTATACAAGATAAATAAACAAGTCTTAAAAAAGAAAAAAAATCAGATGTGGAGATGCATTCCTTTAATCCCAGAACTTGGGAAAGAAAGGCAGGTGGTCTCTGAGTTCTAGTCCAGCCTGGTCCATATAGTCTGACTACAGAATGAGATCCTGTCTCAAAAAATGTATTTTAACCCTTAAGTTCCATCAAAATAATGAGGTCTGAAGGAGTTCAAGGCTCAGCTTTACTCTTAGAGCATTGATGATAGAAAATTCTGGAATTCTGCAAATACCTGCTATGTCACCTCTACACCCCTTATTCCTTTAGCGGTCCTGCTGTGGTTGGGTATGGCTTGAGTGTGTGCGTGTGGATTCCTTCGTACACGGTGCATTTGGAGGCCCAAGGTTGATGCTGGGAGTCATCCTTACTCAGTCCTCCACCTTATTCTTTGAGGGAGAGTCAGTCAAACCCAGAGCTTACCAATATGGCTAACTTGCTCTGGGGACACCCCCCCCCATGTCCTCCTCAGGCTGGAATTACAGACAGGCTGCCATGCCTGGCCAGAATTTACGTGGGTTTCTGGGGATCCTCACACTGATGTGACACCCACTTTAACCACCGAGCAATCTCCCCAGCCCTCAGTTTATGTTTCCAAGAGGGACAATGACATGGGAAGAAAGTAGACTGCCACAGAGGAAAAGAAACTTGTCCCCCACAGCAATAAAGAAGAGAGCTGGAATATGATCTAGCAAATTCCTTCTTTCTACACTTACCTGCCCCCTCCGACATCACTTCATAAATAGACTTGAGGGATAGCTAATACTCTGAGAGCCTTGAGAACTGTTGTTAGGTGGCTTAAGTGGCATGGTCAGCATAGAAGCTGCAGGTGCCCTACTAGACCCAGATCCCTAGCCACACCACCATCCCTAGCTGCTGTAGAGATTGGTGATAAATGGCCCACACTCCTACCTTTATGTAAAGCTTGCCATTGGCTGAGAATACCTTGGAGCTTGTGGCCTCTTCCTAGGGTCAATGGCAGGGCTAATGAAAGAGAAAACAGCCTAGCCCCTTTGTGGGGAATCACCTCTGTGAGGTATCTTCCCCAGAGCACTCCATGCAACCAGACTGAGGCTGGCATCCAAAAACCACGTTTTATCCCAGCACCATCCCCTTACGGGTTTCTCCAGAGAGCCCTCCCTCCATCCATCCCTTGCCTGAGAATCCTTACCCCAGGGATGAACACTCTTGGGTCTTACCCAGAGCTAAAGACTCTTGTTTTACATTGAACAAAATCCCAGGTGTCTGAGTTTCATTTCCTGTTGCTGTGATAACATACCCTGACAAAACTAACTTTAAGAAGACAGGAGTTATTTGGCTCACAGCTCCAGGGCATAGTCTGTTCCTGCAGGAAATCAGAGAGGCAAGAACTCAAAGCAGCTGCTCACAGCTCATCCGCAGTCAAAAACAGGGTGGATGGGTCGATGAATGTATGCTGGTACTAAGCTCACTTTCTCACCCTTATGAAATTTTGAGAGAAGCCTCTAAATGTAGCCTTGTATGTCCTGAAACTTGCTATGTTGACCACGCTGGCCTCGAACTTGTAGAGATCTGCCTGTCTATGCAGGTGTTGGGATTAAAAGTATTTACCACAATTCCAATTGCTCTTTCCACTCTTACACATACACAGGACCCCCCTACCTAGGAAACAGTGCTACAGGGAGTGGATGAAGTGGATCCCCACTTCAACGTACCCATCAAGGCAGTCTCCTGGGCTAGAGAAATGGCTCAGCAGTTGCTCTTGCAGAAGACCTGGGTTCAGTTCCTAGCACCCACATGGTGGCTCAAAACCATTCGTAAATCCAGTTCCAGGGGATCAGCTACTTTCCTCTGACTTTTGTGGAAAGTTGCACACTTTCACATACATGGAGAATATACATACATGTAGGCAAAACACTCAGAGATACAAAATAAATATTAGAAGCTGAGTGTGGTGGCACACACCTTTAATACCAGCATTCAGGAGGCAGAGGCAGGTGGATCTCTGAGTTCAAAGCCAACCTGGTCTACAGAGCTAGTTCTAAGATAACGAGGGCTACACAGAGAAACTCTGTCTCAAAAAACAAAAAGCAAGCAAACAAACAAACAAACAAAAAAGTGACTTGTGCTCTTCAGAGAACCTGAACTTGGTTCCTAGCACATATGTCAGATGGCACATAACCACTGATAACTCCAGCTCCTGGTAATCCAACACCATCTTCTGGGCTCCTTGGGCATCTCTTATAAATGCCCAGGCTTAGCTTGGCTTGTTTCTTGCCAGTTTTTTCTTAACTTAAATTATCCCTTTGTCTACCTTTTGCCTCTGAGCTTTTACTTTGTCTATTTCTGTATAACTTTTCTTTCCTTCTTATTCCGTGTCTGGCTGGGTGGCTGGGTGGCTGGCCCCTTCTTTTCTTACTCCTTGATCTCTTTTCTCCTTCTGTTTATCCTCTCTGCTAGACAGTCCCACCTATCCTTTCTCCTGCCTTGCTATTGGCCATCGAGCTCTTTCTTGGACCAATCAGGTGTTTATAGCAGGCAAAGTAACACAGCTTCACAGAGTTAAACAAATACAATATAAAAGAATACCACATATCTTTAAACAAATGTTCCACAGCATAAACAAATGTAACACATCTTAAAATAACATTCCATAACACATACTACAAATCTTTAAACAAATAAAATAAAAGATAACTTTCCACAGACATGCCCAGAGGCCAGACTGATCTAGACAACCCATCACTGAGGCTCCAGTCCCTGAATCTAGACCCCTGGACTGTGTCAAGCTGACAGAACTAACCACCCCACAGAACTAACCATCCCACAGAACTAACCCATCCCACAGAACTAACCCATCACACAGAACTAACCCATCACACAGAACTAACCCATCACACAGAACTAACCATCCCACAGAACTAACCACCCCACCGAACTAACCACCTCACAGAACTAACCATCCCACAGAACTAACCCATCCCAGGTGACCTGTTCACTCCTGGAAACCAGGTCTGCTTCTACAGAGCTCACACTTGCCTTCCTTCTTAAAGGATCATGTGATTTAAAAGACACCTCCAAGTAGGAGTTTGGTGCCTCCTTTCTGAATGTCAGTTTCCTCTGGGGAGCCTCCTTCCTGTAATGTCTCCCTCACCCATCATGACGGGACCATCACCTCACTGTGTGCACCAGAGGGATGGGGGCGGGGTTTCAAGTGTGGATGCCTTTCATCCAGACCTCTCAACACCTCTGCCCATGTCACGTCTGCAGAGTGGCATCAATGGGAACACCATGCCTATTGGTCTGGAGAGGCCAAAGTCTTAATCCCAACAGTGGTTTTTCAGGGCTGCTACAGCAAATACGGTCAACAGGGTAGTTTAATGCAACAGAAGTCTATTGCCTTCCAGTCCACGAAGCTGGGAACCCTAAATCAAAGTGGTGGCAGGGCCACTCTCCCCAGAAACGTGTAGAAAACCTTCCAGCTTCAGGTGTCTGCCAGCAACCTGAAGCCCTCCCCTTACTCTCTTACTCACCTGAACCTTACTCACCTGAACACCTACTTCTGGGTTGCTTCTTACCAAGACACCACAGTCTGTCTGGGGGTGTGGCCACAGAGAGTGCTTTCCTAGTGTGTGAGGCAGCCTGGGTTCAGTTCCCACCACCGCAGGAAGAAAAGAGAAAAATGTGCCAGACAGACATAGTGGATTGAGGCCCAACCTCCTCTGGTACGTCTTCATCGTCGGAACTCACTCCGTCTACACGTCCCTCTTTGCAAATAAGGTTATATTCTAAAGGACTAGGAATGAGGACCACCAGAATTCATCCCAGAGGACCAGCTCTGCCACTTGCTAGCTGTGAGATGGTAATCATAGAACCCTGCTCTCTCCAGCCACAGGATGCGGTGTCTAGAAAGGAATTAATGAGATCACGCATGGACATCTCCCACATGGTCCCTGGCCCATGGTAACAGCTCAGCACACGGTGCCCACAGGCTATCATTCTAGTCCTCCCCCATCTGTACTAGGCCACCTCCACATGCAAGCAGACTGCTGGGTAGGAGAGCTGAAGCCTTACATCTTCCCCAGAGATCTATTTTGTATCGATGAAAGATCACCCGGGCCTTCCGGCAACTTAGGCTTGAGGGCCCATTATTTGAACACAACTGTCTGTGATGGTTCTCTAAGCAACCAGAGACCTGAGTGCCTCTGGGGGTGGGGCCGCTCGGGTGAGTCAAGTATGCCTGAAAGACTCAGCACACAGCCCCTGACTCTCTGTGCATGATGGGTAAATCAATCTTCCCAGGGCAATTTCCTGTGGCGGGGACAGAGCTGCCTCTCTCCTCAGCCCTTCCTGCTGCTCTGTTCCCCCCAAGTTCTAGCTCCATCAAAGGGAGTGTTCAGCATTTCTCTTAATTGGTGCCCTGACAGGTCCTTTCACTGGCATAGCCTGATGTCTGCCAGCCTTGTTCTCTTCACCTGAAACTGTCAGCTCTTTCCAGAACAATCAGTCCTCTTCCTGATCTGGGTTGATTTTATTCACTCCATGACATGGGAAGGTCATTCTGATAGTTTCCAGCCCACCCCAAAACAACAAGGAAAAGATCAACCTGAGCTTGGCCAAGTCCCCAGGCAGGCATCATGCCTCTCAGATTTTTTGTTCTGTTTTGTTTTTTGAGACAGGGTTTCTCTGTGCAGCTTTGCGCCTTTCCTGGATCTCACTCTGTAGATCAGGCTGGCCTCGAACTCACAGAGATCCACCTGCCTCTGCCTCCCAAGTGCTGGGATTAAAGACATGCGCCACCACCGCCTGGCTGCCTCTCAGATTTGAAAGTGCACACATGTCACCCGAGGTCTTGTTAAACACAAATGCAAATTCTGCAGGTCCGGGTGAGGCCTGGCACTCGGTATCCCTTCAAACCTTCAGATGCAGCATTGGCATTGGTCCCCTGACCACACTTTGAAAGGCACGTCTCTCAAGGCTGACAGAGATGCCTTGCACGAGACAGGCCATGCAATTAGGCTGCATCTGGTACTTATTGGGCAAGAGGAAGCCAGCACCTAACTACCTACCTGGGGCATTAAAGGAGCCCCTCCCCCATCCCTGGTGAAAGCAAATCACTGTGCATGGAGGGGATGTGTGCCCTGCTCTTCTAGAAAGGTCACTCTGGCTATGGTCTGCCTATGTGGAGACGGGAACAAGATCAGATGAAGGCAGGGAGGCTGTGAGGAGGCACTTGCAGTAATCAAGATAAACCCGATGAGTTCTAAAGTTGGTAGAGGGGGCTGGAGAGGAAGGGAAGGGTCAGAGACACAGGTGGAAGATGCTGGGTAATAATGAAAACCCCACACTTTGACCCTCGGTCTGACCGATGTGAGGGAATGAGAAAACCTTCCTGAGGGGCTGCATGGGGTGGTGTCCTTCAGGAAAGATGGAAGCCAAGACTGAAGAAAGGGACCTGGGGTCCCAGTGGGATAGCTCACTCAAGAGGCTCTTCATGGGAGGCAGGTGAGAAAGCATATGCTGAGTCTCGTGAGTGATGGCAGCTGGGACCTCAGGAAGTCCAGTGGCATCCCAGCAGAGGGAACCCAGGGAGCAGCAAGCAGCAGACGGAGTCTACCCAAGATAGCCATCCCTGCTCAACTCAGTGGCTGGTGGACGCCCCTTGACCACACCTCTTATTTGACTTCATCTTTATTGTGCCTTGTTTGAACTTAACAAGTTGGGTGTTTATGTCAGTGACATTTTAGCTTTCCTTCTCTCTTTTTTTTTTTTTTTTTTGAGACAGGGTTTCTCCATGAGTTTTTGGTGCCTGTCCTGGATCTCACTCTGTAGCCCAGGCTGGCCTCGAACTCACAGAGGCTCTGCCTCCAAGTACTGGGATTAAAGGCGTGCACCACCATCGCCCGGAGCCTTCCTTCTCTTCTGTAAGCATTTAAGAGCATACATTTGTCTTGAAGTATGGCTTTCATGGCAGCCTGTAAGTTTTTGAGACAGGCTCACTACCCTTTCCTTCTAAAGAATTTAATGTTTGCTTTTGTTTTTGTTTGTGGAGCTGGGGGTGGAATCTGGGTCCTTAAAGGTGCCCGGCAAGCGCTCGCCTGCACAGATGTTTACCTTCTTAGCTTTAATTTCATGTCTAGCGTCTGTTTTCCATTTCATGTCTAATTCTGTTTCTAAATTTTCATTTCGTTCCATGCTTTGGGAGGGAGAGCAGGGATCATGGTCTGAGTGACAGTGATTTCACCCTGTGGAGAGAGGAAGGCAGCAGACAGGGTACTACAGCCCAGGGTGCTTCGGTGCCCGGTGGGGAGGGCCTCGTAAAGCTCAGCCACACAGAGCTGGCTCGGAGACAGCTAAGCGCTGGCTCAACTTGGAAAGCTTATATAGAATTCCCTGTTGGGGATTTAGCTCAGTGGTAGAGCCCTGGGTTCGGTCCTCAGCTCAAAAAAAAAAAAAAAAAAGAATTCCCTATTACCCCATGTTGTATTCAATCCACTGGTACTTATTCAATCACTTTCTTTTTTTTTTTTTTCCTCAAGACAGGGTTTCTCTCTGTAGCTTTGTGCCTTTCCTGGAACTCACTCTGTAGCCCAGGCTGGCCTCGAACTCACAGAGATCCGCCTGCCTCTGCCTCTCGAGTGCTGGGATTAAAGGCGTGCGCCACCACCACCCAGCGAATCATTCATTTTTAACGAATTAATGTTTAGGTTGTGTTTGAAGCAGGGTCTCACTCTGTAGCCCTGGCTGTTACTATGTAGCCCACTGTGTCACCTCGGCCTCCAGAGACTGGGACTTTGAGATCGAGTCTTTGTCCTAGACTGTGCCTTTTGACATGGGTCTGATGGTTTGAAAATAATTTTTTTTGGGGGGGAGGGTGGAGTTTGAGACAGGGTTTCTCTGTGTAGCTTTGCACCATTACTGGGACTCAGTAGCCCAGGCTGACCTCGAACTCACAGAGATCCACCTGCCTCTGCCTCCCGAGTGCTGGGATTAAAGGCGTGCGCCACCACCGCCGCCGGGCTGAAAATAATTTCTTTTCGGCATTACTAGAAATCCTGTTATGTTTGTTTCAAGTAGCCCAGGCAGCCTTTAACTCCTCATCTTCCTGCCTCCATTTCTCCTGTAGCCCAGGCTGGCCCTCAACTCCTGGCGCTCTTATCTCCATCTCCCAAGTGCTAGGGTGAATCCTTTTTTTTTTTTTTTTAATTCACATTTGTGTCAAGAATTGCAGCAGAAATGAAGTCACTGCCCCTCTGTAGGAAACCCAGCATTGTATAAAGCGAGGCTTCCTTCCAGCAAGCGATGGTAACAGTGGCAGCTAACAGAGTCCAGGCTCCAGATGAGCAAGCCTCACTGAAGAGCAGAGAGCAGGGACATGTGTCCACCTATGTGCTGTGCAAAGACAGCCGCCTGCCACAGTGCCTGTGTGGGTATGCCGAGCAGCCTGGGTGCAACGCCCTCCTAAGCCTGGGGCTAATTTTTAGGCTAAGGTTGAACTGGAGATTCCGTTGAAGAGAACGATTGTCTTAAAAACAAGCATTCCTTTTGAAATGAAGGACATGAGGTGGTGGGGGCGGGTGCCTTACGCCAAGCCATCTTTCTCCCTCTCCCAGCTGATCTATCCCACAGCCAAACAAACGTTAAGAACCTGTCAGTTATTTTGGAAATGGAGTGAATTATTAAGACCCTTTGAAGCAAGCATTTCAAGGGAGGATGGGTGCGGGGATTATAGTCCGTCAGAGGCCACAGCACAGAACTGTTGATTGCCTGCCTCAGATTCTGTCTTCCTGCTAATGCCCAACTTCTGGCTTTTCTGATTGTTAATGCCAGTTACCTAGTGAGTGGGCTCCGTTTGTTCCTGCTCTTCTGAGTGACATTTTTTTTCCCATTTTAATGGCCTAGAAACATAATGAGCTGCATGAATCACAAGTAATAATGATAAAAAGGAATCAAGGTAGAAACAAAGCTGGCCTTGTTGCCCTGAAGGAGCCGCATTCTCATGTAGAGTGGAAACACTAAGAGCACAGGGTGGTGCATTTAACAGGCCCTCCTGAGCGCTGCTCACTCAGAGAAGTACCAGTTAGTATGCATCCACCCATTCACTGCTCTGAGGAAACTGAGGGTCAGAGGTTAAGTATGTGTGTGTGTGTGTGTGTGTGTGTGTGTGTGTGTGTGTGTGTGCAGGCCTATGAAGCCCAAAGAAGGACATCTGTGCCTCACCTTATTCCCTTGAGACAGGGTCTCTGAATCGGAGACTATCATTTGGCTAGGCTGGCTGGCAGACTGTTCCTAGGATCAGACTGTATTTAGTCTCCCTTACCCCCAGTGCTGAGACTAAGTGTGGCACCATCCTTGGCTTTAAAAAAAAGTTTATTGTTATTTATGTGTATGTGTGTGTGTCAGTATGTGTGCATGTATGTATGTGTGTGTGTGTGTGTGTGCACATGAGTACAGTGCCCTAGAAGGCAAACAGAGAATGTTGGGTAGAGTGATGGTGGTGTAATCCCAGTACTCGGGAGGCAGAGAGAGGCAGGTGGATCTCTGAGAATTAGAGGCCAGCCTGGGCTACAGAGCAAGTTCTAGGACGAGCTCCAAAGCTACAGAGAAACCCTTTCTCAAAAAAAAAAAAAAAAAGAGTATTTGTACTAAATAAACATCTGTCTTGTTTTGTTAGCCTAGACCATGAGAAATCACAGGTGTAGAAAGAGGGTGTAGCAGTTGGGAGGTCTCCTGCCAGCACTGTCTTTTCCACCTTGCCTGGGGAAGCCCCTCCCACCTCCTTAGCTCCTGTGTACAGCTTATGTATGCTGGGGAACATTCTTGTCTCTGGGACACCCTTTGAGCATGCAGTGTGTGTATAACTCACTGCTTGGTATTACAATGGATTTTCTTTTACGTGTGTGTGTGTGTGTGTGTGTGTGTGTGTGTGTGTGTGTGTGTGTTTGAGCTATACATACATTCACGTGTGCACACCACAGTATACATGTGGAGGTCAGAGGACAACTCTCAGAAGTCGGTTCTCTCCTTCCACCAGCAATGGGTTGTGTGTGTGTGTGTGTGTGTGTGTGTGTGTGTGTGTGTGTTCCCACCCTCCTTAGACAACGAGCTCCTTGGGGTTAGATCCCTCATCTCACTCATCTCTGTACTCCTAGTGTGGGGCCCAGAGCTTGCAATAGTAAGTGCTCAATAAATATCTGGAACAGGGCTGGAGAGATGGTTCAGCGGTTAAGAGCACTGGCTGCTCTTCCAGAGTGCCTGGGTTCAATTCCCAGCAACCACATGGCAGCTCACAGCTGTCTATAACTCCAGTTATAGGGTATCTGACACTCTCACGCCAATGCACATAAAATAAAGTTAGATAAGTTTTTTTTTTTTTTTAATTAAATATCTAGAACAGGGTAACCCTCAGCACGGGTTCCCTGGTGAGTAAAGTTCAGAGATGAACAAGAATGACAGATAGGAGGTGTCTTCCTTCAAAACCCACAGCCAGCCACCATCCATGTCCAAGGGCACAGTCTGCCCTGCAGGTAAGCATTGACTACCACGAGGAGTCAGGATATGCCATGGCCTGACCCCGCTTTAGAAGAAGATGAAGGTGATTGCCTTAAAAGTCAACAGAGAGGGGCTGGAGAGACAGCTCAGCTGTGGAGAACACTGGCTGCTGTTCCAGAGGACCTGAGTTTGATTCCACCCACCCACATGGTGGCTCACAACCATCTGTAATTCCAGTTCCAGGAATCCAGTGCCCTTTTCTAACTTCAGAGAGCACTGACACACACCTACATCCATGCAGGCAAAACACCATCCATACAGGATATGTGATCTTAAAGATCACCAGAGAAAAGCACTCCCCGTCTTGGAGAGTTCTGTGCATGGGTAATATGCACAGGCAGTAGATGTGGGCTGCTGTCTCTTGCTTCATCAACTTGCTTCTGCAATTCTCACAAAATCTTTTTTTCACATCAGAACCAGAAAGATCCTTTTATATGTAAATCATATCCTCAGAGGATATTTATTACTCCTAACATCATAAAGCCAAGGCACATTGGAAAGATAGAATATAGGTCACTACTGCAATAATCTTATCTTTGTATCTTCGTATGTGCGCATGCACACCACACACACACACACACACACACACACACACACACACACACACATGCTCGAGCATGTAGCAGGAATCTTAAATGGTCTTATTAATAAAATCAAACCCGAGGCCAGTTATTGGGGTGAATGCTGGAAGATCAGAGAAGCAGAACAAGCCACAGTTTCCTCACCTCGCCAGTTCCTCAGCTGGTCTTGTTTCCTCAGACTGCAAGCTTCTGAGTCCTCATCCAAATGAATCTCAGCTGAACTGTTGCTCAAAAGCCTAAAAGCTTAACCAGCCAAATGCTTAACTAACTCTGGTGCTTGGTTTTCACGCCTTACATATCTTTCTGTTCTCTGCCATTACTCCCTGGGATTAAAGGCTCTCTTTCTGGGATTAAAGGTGTGAGTCACCATGCCTGGCTGTTTCCAATGTGGCCTTGAACTCACAGAGCTCCACCTGGCTCTGCCTCCCGAGTGCTGGGATTAAAGGCTTGTGCTACCACTGCCTATCCTCAAGTTTAATATTGTGGCCGTCCTGTTCCGGGGAACACACAATATTTCAGGGAACACAATACCACCACCTTTCCCCTGTTTTTGTCTAAAATTAAAAAAAGGTTATAACTAATACTAGAAAAACTATCCAATAAGTATATACAAAATATACAGTCAAGAATTACATTAACAATGTCTAGTCCATTAACATTTGATAAACTCAGGCAAAAAATTTTCATTACTTATCCTGTTTAAAACAAGTAGTTCCTTTTTAAATGTAGATCCAATAATTGACCTTTTTATCTGATCATATCCATATTCTCTCTTTTTTCTTTTCATAATAGCTTCAGTAATCTACCTTTTGCCATTTTTATATTTTTCCCTTTTTCTTTTTAGTGTAGATTCAATGATCACCCATTTATCCTATTGTTTATCTTTTTTCTCAGGGTAGATTCAGTGATCTACCTCATATCTATATTCTCCTTTTTCTTTTTTAAACAAAAACTCTATTTTTGGGTTAATTGTCAAGTCCTGTATCATTTGTCCAGTCTCTGCAAATGGGAAAGTGCAGGCTGTCAAAGTCCTTATTCGAGTAGTCTGTCAAGCTGGATCATCTCAGCTAGCCAGAATTGTCCTAAGTAGTTTGTAGTCCAAAGTCAGCTTAATGGCTTTATCATAGTCCGTGTAGAATCATCGTTGTGGGATCCTGTCATCTTTTTGAAGATTTCAAAGTCACTGTTAGGTGTGGTTATGGTTCCCTTTAGATTTTTTTTTTCTTTTGGTTGCCTCCTCTGTGGTTTGGAGTAATCACAGTCTGACAAATGTCTGTCTCTCGGAACCATGAACATTCTTCCCTAGAAGAGAAAATCTTCACACCAATTTCTCCCCACCATTTGTCTCGACAACCTTTTCCAAACTGACCTTTGCCGATGCTTTTTTTGTAGCACGATGGTCCAGGCAATTCTTCTCTGAACAATCAGTAGTAAACCTATTGTCCCAGGTAGCAGCATCACCGCAGTCACCAACACAATGAGAAGGAGCCAGCAACTCAGAGCAGCAGTCACTGCCTCCATGGTCCCACTGCCACCATCTTACATGAGAAGGTCCCTCACTGAACCGGAGCCTGCTGATGCAGCCACACTGAGCCAATGAGCCCCAGGGATCTCTGGTCTCCGCTTTCCCAGGGCTGTGAATACATAGCACAATGCTATGCCCATTTTCCAACCCTCCCACAAGCCCTCTTTTGTGGAGATTGAATTAAGTCCTCATGCTCACCCAGCCAGCACTTTACTGAGCAAGCTCCCTAGTCTATTTATATGTTGATATGTTAAAAAGTAGGTGGATGGCTAAGAGGACTATAGCTCCATGGCAGTGTTTGCTTTGCTTGCATGAGGCCACAGGTTTAATTCCCAGGACTGCCAAACAAACAAACAAACCCACTTTTTGCTGGGGGGTGGTGGTACATGCCTTTAATCCCAACACTCAGGAGGCAGAGGTAGGCAGGATCTCTGAGTTCTAGGCCAGCCTGGTCTACAGAGTGAGTTCCAGGACAACCAGGGCTACGCAGAGAAACCCTGTCTCAAAAACAAAAAACAAAACAAAACAAAACAAAACAAAAAACCCTGCAAACAAACTGCTAGCCTTCTGGTGAAATCATCCTCCTTCAACAGGGTCTTGCTATGTAGCCTAGGCGAGCTTTGAACTCATGGTCTTCCTGAGTGCTGGCTGTTCACCACCATGTCTGGCTACTTCCTCTATTTTTTCCATCTTCATGGAGACTTTGCACATGGCTGGAGGAGCCTGTCCTTGCCATTCACAGTCCAGTCAAGACAAGGCTGCCATGGGCTGCTGCCACAGAACCCAGGTGTGTGTGGATAGTGGGGAACCTGGGCAAGAGGTATGGGACGGTGTGGCCTCCTCTGCTCCGCCCTTTCTGACCCCTGCCACCAGGAATGTTACCTTCAGATTTATAGATCCGATTCCTGTGAGTTCGGTTTCTGTGAATTGGGAAAGTCACTGCCCATGGGCCAAGTTTATTCGTGTTAAGTACAGTGTCAAACATATGTTATGTAGTTAAGAAAAACAAAATCACTGAACTGAACAGACAAGCACATCTACAACTCCCTATCAGGTTCAGAGGAAACCAGTTTGCGGGTTTTAGGGAAGTTTTCCAGAGAAGGTAACCTGTGATAGGTACCCAGGTCAGATGAGGACCTATCCAAGAGAAAAGGCATGGAAGAGCATCCCTGGCAGTGGGGTTAGCAGTGAAAAGGAGGCACACAGTACAGTGCTTTGCAGATTTGAACAAGAACCCAGTTCCCTCATTCACATCCCTCATCAAACCCCTACAGGGCTACATACTCCTGAATGTGGGTACACAGAGACCATGTCTGCCACTTACCTAAGGCTTATGTCCCAAATTTCTATCAATTAAATCCAAGCTCCCAACATGATGTTATTGGAGGGTGGGACCTTGGAGAAATAATTAGGTCATGAGAGCTGATGTCTCATAAAGAGGATTCATATCTTAAAAAAAAAAAAAAGACAAAAAAAGATTGTATTTTATGTGTATGGTGTTTTCCCTGTAGACTACACAAATGCAGTGCCTGAGGAGGCCAGAAGAGGGCACTGGGTCCTTGGGGACTGGAGTTACAGACAGTCATTAGCCAACATGTGGGAGCTGGGAACTGAACCCAGGTCCTTTGGAGGAGCACTCAATGCTCTTTACTACTGAGCCTCTCTCCAGACCCTTGATGTCCTTTTAAGAGAGGCCTAGGAGCTGGCTTGCTGTTTCCCCCTATCATGTGATTGACAGTCTGCCACCAAGAAGTGGGCCCTCCTCACAACCTGATCATGAGCTTGGATTTCCAGGCTCTAGAACTATGAGAAAGGCAAATTGTTTCTAAGCTGTCCAGTCCATGGTGCCACATTGTAACAGCCCAAGCCGTGTAACACAATGTCCTACTTACTTACATATGCCCAGAACTTGGCACAGGCCTGGCACCTAACAAGGAAGCTTAACAACTGTTGACCAAAGGACACTGGGCTCAAGTTCAGAGCTGGTCATAATGTAGACTTGCCACAAACCTGGCAACCTTCTGCCAAATGCTAACAGTTTACAACAACTGAGCAAGAAAAAAGAGACATGCCTAGGATAACAGATAAGTTATCCCCATGTTAGTATAACAGATAAGTGGGTGAAGAAACAGAAATAATGGAAAGTGTCTGTTTTATTGTTGTGCAAAAGTACCAGTAAAAGAGGCTGGAGAAACGGCTCAGCAGTTAAGAACACTGACATCTCCACAGAGGACCTGGGTTCAATTCCCAGCACTCACATGGTGGTTCACAGCCATCTTCAATTCCAGCTCTGGGGGATCTGATGCCCCTTCTGGCTTCCTCAGGCACTGCAGGCACACACTACACATACAGGAAAAGTCATACACATAAAATACACCTACCTCCCACCCCCACCACCACCAAAGACATACTGGTAAAGGACAGAACTTGAAAACAATTTCTGCAAATGCTGATGATATAAATGTGTTCATACAGATCCAAAAACCTTTCATTCAAAAAATGTATTTTGAACAAATGAATAGCCATATATTCCAGTTCCTACTACATTTGGGCACTGCAAAGTTCAGACCATTTGAGTGCAAAAATGTTGGACTATGCCATGCTACAAAATGACATGCTTCATGGTTGGATTTTCATGTATGTATTATGCACGCTCCTTATCTTCACCCACACATAGTATCTTCTTATCTATCTGATGCTATAAAGCGAGGGAAGACCCAGTAGGGGCGAATGCCAGCTCTTAGTTACTCCACCAGTGTCCCTGGGCATTTTGCAGTGCAGTGACTAAGAAAGAAATCAACCATGTCGGCACACCCCCGCCTTGTCCACACCACTGGCCTGGATGAGCCTGCAGTTTCTATAGCTACAAGCCTGTTTCTTAGGGAGCACAGTACACCACACAGTCATCTCCCTAAAAGGGCTACGTCTGCCTGTTGTAAAAGATGCAGATCTCGGCCGAAATAGAGATGTTTTCTTCGGAAACTTTAATAAAGTAGCAGCCGGTGTGAAACGTGACAGAACAGGGCACAATAGGAATAAATGGGCCTGCTCGTCTCAGATGGAAATAAACAAGCTGGTTCATTATGAGAACCCACAGGAAGTGCAAAGTCTGACCCCGCAATTACCTGCTCATTGCCATGCACCGCCAGCTACTGCACATGGCATGTTTCCAGAAAGTCTCCTTTTGTGGAGGAGACATGTTGGAGACGAGGCACGTGAACCCCTTTGTGGGTGTCTAGTAAGTGCAATGGGCTTAGGTCACACTGTCTGATACTAAAAACGGCACGGGCATAGCCCTTAATTTTGCTATACTTTTTTGCACATTAGTGACATTTCCCCCCACTGCTGAGGACCAAATCCAGAGCTTTGTGGATACAAGGCTGTACACCCCCATATTAACAAATTAATCTCATCCTCTGCCATCTCTCTGAGGTGGTTATGTAAGACATCTACTCTTCAGAAGAGAAAATCAGGCTTCGAAGATGTCAAGTGACATGCTAAAAGCCACTCAATCAGGGAAAGAATGAAGGGTGACTAGGGCTTGAGCTTGTGTCCCCTGGCCCTGTACACAGTGAGCCTGCTACTGAACCAGTGACAGTTTAAAAAAAAAAAATAATAATAAAAAGCCCACTTTTGGTCTGAAGTCTTGGAGAACTGCAATGAAATGATTTTTGGGTAAGCGAAGGTGGCGGGTCTAATCACGAGCGCTCACGCAGAGAGCCACATAACAGGCTTTTACAGACCAGATCCTTGGAGACCCAGAAAAGCTGTACGGAGCAGTCATTAAGAGGAACGGCTTTTGTCATTTTTCCAGGCTTAACAAAAATAACAATATGCTACATGTGTCAGAGGACTCTATTTCCTGGATTTGTTCACTTTCTTTCAGAATTAAATTCTAATATTCATACTGAAACAACACAGCTGCTCCCCCAGCAAAATAAAGGACCTTGTCTAAAAGCAGAGACAGAGTAGAGGGGCAGAAACCTTAACTCTTGCCCCTAATGTCCCTGACCTGTGCCCATAGCTAAACAGCAACAAAAACAGCCACAAGGACATGCCAGGCACTGGTTTGGAACACTGGCTTAATTTAGTTCATCTTTCCCTAAGCCAGTGGTTCTCAACCTTCCTCATGCTGCGACTCTTTAATACAGTTTCTCATGTTGTGGTGACCCCAACCATAATATTATTTCATTGCTACTTCATAACTGTAATTTTGCTGCCATTATGAATTGTAAGGTAAATATCTGATATTCAGGATATCTGATATGCGATCTGGGTGAAATGATTGATTGACCCCCAAAAGGGTTGAAACCCACAGGCTGACAACCATTACCCTAATTCTTGTGAGGAAGAAATCCTAGTCATTTCAACCTAATTGTTGAGGAAACCAGAGTGAGCTAGCTTGTCAGAGGCCACACAGCCAGCAAGTGGTGCAGCGGAGCCTGGGAACCGCTGGAGAAATCGGAGGTGACTCGTACCCACCCTTCCTGAGGAGAGAAGTCTGGATAGGAGGCTCCTGGCTTTCTCTGGCCTCTCTGCTTCAGCATCCACAGTTCCTAAGCTGTGAGCTGCAGCACTCCCTGACATCCACTGGGTTACATTAACTCTGGGGGACCAGTGAGACGGCTCAGCAGATATAGGTACCTACAGGCCAAGCTTGATAGCCCCGAGTTCAATCCCCAGGACCTAAGTAATGGAAGGAGAGAACTGACCCCTGAAAGTTGTCCTCTGACCTCCACACATGTTCCATGCCCCACACGCATGTCTATGAGAACCCCCACACACAAAATAAGCAAATAAATGTAATCCACTAGCAAAGGGGTGGCCCATTAGTTGTGATTATGGGTGTGTGTGTGTGGAGAGATTAGCTCTGCAGTAAAGAGCATGTGTTGCTGCCTGGCGGTGGTGGCACACACCTTTGATCCCAGCACTCGGAAGGCAGAGCAAGGCGGATCTCTGTGAGTTCAAGGCCAGCCTGGGCTACAGAGTGAGTTCCAGGACAGGCACCAAAACTACACAGAGAAACCTTGGAGGGGGGAGCACTTGGTGCTCTTCCAGAGGTCCTGAGTTCAATTCCCAGCACCCACATGGTGGCTTAAAACCATCTATGACTCCAGTTCTGAGGGATCTGAAGCCATTTTCTGACTTTCTTGGCTACAGGACAAACATGTAGTGTACATACATATATGCAGACAAAATGTTCATATGTATATAAAATATAAGTCTAAAAACATTTAATCGATCAATCAACACAAAATGAAGTTAAAAAAAGGAATTACAATGGCTAGAGTTGAGGAGACAGCTCAGTTAGTAGAATGGTTGCCATACAAGCATAAGGACTTGAGTTCAACCCTCCAGAATCCACATAAAAGCCCGGCATGGCAGCAATTACCTGGAATCCCAACACTGGGGAAGTGGAGATGTGGATACCCCGACTTGCTGGCTGGCCACTTCAGCCAAATTGGCAAGTGCCAGGTTCAGGAGAGACCCTGTCTCAAAAAATAAGTTGGAGAACAATCAAGGAGACATCTGATATTAACTGCTGGCTTCCACACACACAGACACACAGACACATACACAGACACACAGACACACACACACACACACACACACACACATACACCCCACATGCATACATATATGAACACACACACATCATTTCAAAACCACACCCTCTCACAGGGAACTAGGTATAATTACATGAAAAGTAATGAAAGCAGGATGCAAGTTACCTGTTCTGCTGACCTGAATATGTACACGTCAGCCGGGCGGCGGTGGCGCACCCTGTAATCCCAGCACTCGGGAGGAAGAGCCAGGCGGATCTCTGTGAGTTCGAGGCCAGCCTGGGCTACAGAGTGAGTTCCAGGAAAGGTGCAAAGCTACACAGAGAAACCCTGTCTCGAAAAACCGAAAGAAAAAAAAAAATGCACATGTCAATCACAGCTTCCTAAACATACATATTGATGATGGTTGTTTGGCAGTGAACTCTCCGTGAATATGGTTTTACCCATTTAGCTAATTGCTCCGAGTTTTCTTCAGTAAAGAAATTTGTAAAATGAGAGTATAAAATTTTCAATCCTGTTGAAGTGGAGAGTAATTTAGGGAAAGTTTCCCTGGAATGAAGGAGTATGACCAGAAAACAAAAAAGTAAAAGTTCCAGTTGTATGACAAGAGTCTGTTTTAGACCATAGCATGAGGTGGGTGGGCTGGACTTGGCAAAGTAAGGGGCTATGTCACACACAGACCTGACTACCTCCCCCCCCACCCCCCCCCCCCCCCCCCCGCCACTTCTGCCTTTAATTCCCAGAGCATTTGAAATGATTTAATCACTCAGTGGCTGATACCACAATTACCAGGGTGGTATGGCCAGGTGGCCTGCTCAGGGCACTCACAGGTGAGCCTGGCAACCTGACCTTCCTTTGTGCTCAGCATTAAACATGCTGAGAGAGGATGGTGTCACCCACGCCCCTGGTGTCACTGGCAAGACCCTCTCTGGCTCTCCCGGCAGAACGCACGTCTTCATTTCCATCTTTCTGCCTTGTTGGTCGGAGCCAGGGCGGGCGGAGGAGGAATTTCAAGGCACAGACTCTGCTCTGCAGCTGGTCCAGTTCTGTCAATAATGTCCCCTAACTGTGCACACAAACCCTCTCATTAAACCTTTGGCAACTGATGGAATTTCCTTTCCAGATAAAGCTCACACACGGTCAGTCCATTCCAGAGACAGTTAAACTTGGAAGCATTACTTTTTTTTGGCAGTTCTGGCAAACACACCAAAGCTTCTTACATTTCCACATGCCGGGCAAGTGCCCACCACTGCGTGACACCCTCCCTCAAGGACTGTCACCTCTGCAGCTCAGTATCACCTTTAGCCAGCATTCAGAGATGTTGTGTTAGGATACACAATGAAACACGGGATACAGCTGTATTGCTATGGAGTTTCACCTATGCCTCTGAAGAAACAGTAACGGGAGATGTGCAGACATTTTATTTATTTGTTTGTTTGTTTGTTTTGTTTTGTTTTGTTTTTCAGAGCTAAGGACTGAACCCAGGGCCTTGTGCTTGCTAGGCAAGCACTCTACCATTGAGCTAAATCCCCAACCCCTGTTTTGTTTTTTTTGAGACAGGGTTTCTCTGTGTAGATTTGCGCCTTTCCTGGAACTCACTTGGTAGCCCAGGCTGGCCTCAAACTCACAGAGATCAGCCTGGCTCTGCCTCCTGGGCATTTATTTATTTATTTATTTATTTGCTTGTTTATTATCTATCTATCTATCTATCTATCTATCCATTTATTTATTTGTTTGTTTGTTTGTTTGTTTTTGGTTTTGAGAGACAGGGTTTCTCTGTGTAGTTTTGGTGCCTGTCCTGGATCTGGCTCTGTAGCCCAGGCTGGCCTTGAACTCACAGAGATCCGCCTGGCTCTGCCTCCCGAGTGCTGGGATTAAAGACATGCACCACCACCGCCTGGCCCAGGCATTTTTAAGTACATCAAAGTAAACCGTCTTGTCACGCCAGTTACCTTCCAGAACAACTTCAAGTTTCCTGGGGTGGGGGTTGTGCCAGACTTCTTCATACACCCTCAGTGTCTCCACAGGGCCGCAGATCCAGTGATACATTGAGAGCAGTGATTGTACGACACTCTGAAACACACAGCTGCAGTGCCCACTCAGCCAGCAGGCATTCCTGCTGGAATGATGCGTGAGTATCTCCCTCCTGCCACAATTTGGTCAAGATAACCCAGCTTTACCTAGTCACCAGGGGACCAAGGGAAGAAAGGGGGGATTTTTAAAAGTCACACTTTGAGAAATAAGAACATGGCCAGGCGGTGGTGGCGCATGCCTTTAATCTTAGCAGATCTCTGTGAGTTCGAGGCCAGCGTGGTCTACAGAACGAGATCCAGAAAAGGCGCAAAGCTACACAGAGAAACCCTGTCTCGAAAAAAAGAAAGAAAGAGAGAAAAATGAATTGGACTAGAAAGATGACTCAGCAGCTAAGAATATGCACTGCTCTTGCGGAGCACCAGAGTTAAGTTCCCAGCACCCACATCAGGTGGCTCGCAAACTCCAGTTCCAGGGGACCTGACACTCTTTCTGACCTTCTTAAACATCCCCACCCACACAGCATAGACAAAGAGATACACACCAATACCCATAAATAAAAATATTTTAAAAATTAAATTATTTCCAAAATAGTAGGCTTTGTGTGCCAGTTAGATCATTGGTATCTCACAGTCTCCAAGCCTCAAGATTAGGGCTGGTCACTAGAAATATGAGGTGTGGCTGAGGCTTTCAGCTCCACCCCTAAACATGGGAGCAAGAGAAGGGCTGCATGGATCACGCCCCCCGCCCCCCAAGCCAGTTGTGTACCCAGCCATGCTTGTGTGATGAACAGTGAGGTTTGCAAAGCCTCTAGGCAGCCAGGCACGCTGGGTGCCTGGGGTTAGCACCGCTCCCTTCCCACATGCTTTGCCCTCTGCAGCTCTGGCTTTTCCCTCCGGATCTTCATCTGTATCCATGGTGATATCTTTTCTAACAAATTGGTCAATGCTTAAGTTTGTGTATCCGTGTCCTCCAAAGGCCCAGCTTTGATCTGTCGGGAGGTGGTGAAAACTTTAAGAGATGGGGCCATGTGGGAGTTAGTCTGGTCTTTAAGTGTGTGCCCTTGACGATGGTGAGACCTTGGTCTTGTTTCTCCTTCTGGGCCCTGGCTATGTCCTCAGCAGCTTTTCCCTTTTCCATACCCTTCTTTCTGAGGTACCACATCACCCTGGATCATGGACTAGAACTCCTGAAGCCAGGGTGATGGAAACCTTTCTCTTTATAAGTTGATGGCCTCAGGTATTAGTTACAGTAATGGAAAAACTAACACAGTACACAAGTGACGCACATTTTTTCTGAGTTCTGTAAGCCACCCAAGAAAATTGTTCAGACCTAAAGAGGGGAAGTCTAGCTTACAGCTACTTGGTCAGAGAAGTACAGGTCACATCCTGCACTGGCATCCTAGGGGCACTCTAAGGGGACTGAGCCTGCATCCTGTGGGACAGTGTCAGAATCAATTTAGACATCCCCAGCTGGTGTTTGCCAGAGATGTGCCAGAGAATTGCTGGGTTATACATGGGCACCAGACATGGAGCATAACGTACTGTACTGAATAAGAGTGGAGGAGAGGGCTAGAGAGATGGCTTAGCAGTTAAGAGCACTGGCTGCTCTTCCAGAGATCTTGAGCAACCACAGAGTAGGTGGCTCATAGCCTTCCCTAATGAGATCTGTTGCCCACTTCTGGCCTGCAGGCATACCTACAGACAGAACTATATATATATATAAATCTTTAAAAAAAAAAAAGAGTGGAGGAGAGCTAGGCAGTGGTGGTGCACACCTTTAATCCCAGCACTCGGGAGGCAGAGGCAGAGGCAGAGGCAGGTGGATCTCTGAGGTGAGTTCAAGGCCAGCCTGGTCTACAGAGCGAGTTCCAGGACAGCCAGGGATGTTACATGAAGAACCCCTACTTGAAAAAGCAAACAAACAAATGAGAAAGAGTGGAGAACAGAAAAGGCCATTGGATATTGGTTTGCTCTCTACATAACCCCAAGTTGGGAGATATATTGTCAAGTACAATTAGAAAATTTGATTTGCCAACATCTTGTGAACAGAATTCCATCTTCCTTTTAATGTGTATGTGCTTGTGTGTGATGTATAGACTAATTTTTGTGGTTGTAAGTATTTTGTTTGTTTGTTTGTTTGTTTGTTTGTTTGAGACAGGGTTTCTCTCTGTAACAGCTCTGACTGTCCTGGAACTTGCTCTGTAGACCAGGCTGGCCTCGAACTCACCTCAGAGATCTACCTGCCTCTGCCTCCTGAGTGCTAGGATTAAAGGCATGCATCACTGCCACTCAACTGCATTCTTTTTATTATTACATTTAGGTATGTAAGTGTGTATGTGCATACGTGGTCTTGCATGTGTGTGCAGGTCAGAGGACAACCCACTGGGGTCACTTCTCACCTTCTTTGCATTATATGTGACCTGGGGATTGAATTCAGGTCATCAGGCTTGGCAGTAAGTGCCTTTACCTTCTAAGCCATGATACTAGCCTGTCTTCCTGAGCTAACTTCCTATCTCCTGGCATAGAGATGTTACTTTTTCAGAAGAGGCAACCAAGGTCTCCCCTTGGCTATGTGGTGGATTTCTCAAGCTGAACCTGTCACAAATGGTCTCTATTCCTACTGGAAAATCTCCTAGTCTGGTTTTATCATGGAGTGACCGAACCCTCCTCCCTCACCCCGCTATCAGCCAGTCTTCCAGGATATATTGTGGTTCCTATCCCTTCTGAGTTCCCTACCTCTGTCATCACACCTGAGCCTCTGTTCTTGTCCAGTCCACTGAATGGCTTATTACCTCTGTCTCTGCAAGCCCACCCCCTGCATCCTTGAGATGTAATCAGACCCTGCCTCTCCCCTGCACATCCCTACGAGCTTCCAATAATCAGGGTAAAATTTAGAGTCCTTTGCAAGGAGGCCTCTAGACCATGACTTGACCCCCAGCTTCCTTACTAATCTCCTCCCACTCCTCCCCCTCTCTTGCTGGCTTACTTACACACCCTTGGCCACACTGGCAGTGGTCATGAGACTCAAGTTCCTGACTGTTAAGTCTCAAACCCTGGGACCAATGGTTGAGGTGTCTATTTAACATATCAAAGTGGACCTGACTGCCAGGTTCCCCCAACATCCCTCAGTCCCTATCTATTTCAGGTTATGGCTGGCATACCAAGATCTCTACTCCTAACTCTCCAGGCAAGGGGCTGGGCTGCCCTTCCCTCCAGTGGCTCTTCCCTATATAATCCAGCCATTTCGGTTATGTGCCCCTATTTTGTACTTTGGCCTCTTGGCTACTGCGCCTCATTTCCTTCTCCCTCCCCCTTCCCCTCTCCCCACATAGCCCAGCTAGCTCAGTCTGGTCATGACCACTCTGGACTCTCCCAGATGTCTGCCTCTGCTTATGTTCTCTGTTGCAGAATATTCCTTTGGCTATGCAAAGATGTCTTGCATTTGTTTATGTTGAAGAATATTTGTTTAGCTATGTAAAGAGGTGTTGGCATTTGTTTAATGATGTAAAGAGGTGTTGGCATTTGTTCAACAATGTAAAGATGTGTTGATGTTTTACCTGGTCTGCCAAAGGCACCTGATGGGTCTAATAAAAAGCTGAATGGCCAACAGTGAGGGAGGAGGTAAAGGCGGGACTTCTGGGCAGGGAGAATAAATAAGAGGAGGAATTTAGGCTCAGGGAAGGAAGAAAAGGAGACACCAGGGACCAGTTAGCCAGACATGGAGGGAGCAGGAAAGTAGGACATCCAGAATGAAAGAAAGGTAAAAAGCCTGAGTCAAAAATGTAGACAAGGGCTGGAGAGATAGCTCAGAGGTTAAGAGCACTGGCTGTTCTTCCAGAGGTCCTGAGTTCAATTCCCAGCAACCACATGTTGGCTGACAAACCATCTGTAATGAGATCTGGTGCCCTCTTCTGGCCTGCAGGCTGAACACTCACTGTATACATAATAAATAAATAAATCTTTTTTTAAAATGTAGGTGAATAGAAACAGGTTAAATTAAGTTGAAAGAGTTAGTGGGACAAGCCTAAGCTAAGTCTGAGCATTCATAATTAATAAGTCTCCATGTCATTATTTGGGAGCTGGCTGGCAGGCCAGAGAAAGAGCTCAGCTACACTCTCCCTTTCCATCTTACAAGAAACTTTCTCCTCCACCATACCTAGGATCAGAGTGTCCTTTCCTTGCTTATGAGTCAGGGCTGCTCTTATCTTCCCACTTAAGAGGCCACCTGACCACCCTGTCTCAACAGGCCCTCTGTCAAACACTGGATAATTCCCTTGGCCTGCTTCACGTTTGTGTAGACTTTACCCCCACTTGATACTTACTCTATTTATTGATGTGTCTGTTCTGTTCATTTCCTCCGTTGGCAGCTTCTTCAGAATGAGACTTTGTTTCCACTACTCAGCCCCTCCTGCCAGGGAGAAAGCACTCTAAAGATACCTGAGTGAACAACATATAACTATTTAGAACCCGTCAGTGGCTCTCCATTGTTTGGGGCAGATTTCTCAGCCCCTGCTCCATGGACATCTCTGGTTAGATAATTTCTGGTTGTGAGGAGAATGTCCTGTGCATTATAGTGTGTTTAGCAGTAACTGTTATTTCTACACTGAGTCAGAAGTCCCTCCCTTTTCCTGACAATCAAAATGTCAAATGTCTCCCTGAAAGGGATAAAATTCCTCAGTTGAGATCCATAGATCTAGAGCGGGCAGGTCTAGAGCTGGACAAAACTCAAATCCTAGGCTGTTGTGACTTTAGGGTCTCTTAGGTCTTGGTCTGAAGTGACTGTCGCAGTGACAGGGGCATGCTGGCCTCCAGGATGAGCCCGCCACCTTGGCATCGCTTCTCTGCCTTCAGTCACACCGCCCTGGCTTATGGCTTCCTTTCTCTGCTTGTGTCCTTTCTTCCTAACACAGAGTTATTTACTAATCCTGGCCCTCTCTCTCCCTTAGCAACTGAGCCCTTGTGTGGCTACTAGAGGCAGAGAGATCACATGATGTAAGTCTACTCGATGTAGCGGAGAGCCATCCCAGCATTGGCCTGGGAAGTTCCAACCCCCATTGAGGCTTCAGTAATGGTCACGCCCACAAGGCGGGGCAGAGGAGGTCGCTCTCTTGGTTCGGGGACCCTGGACGCAGGAGGTAGACTGAGCAGAGTTCTCCAGAGAACACTGCCGGACTGCGCTATACCTTTCCCAGACCCTGCAACCTACCCCTTCATTTGTAAGTTACCCCACAAAATAAACCTCCCTTTTAACTACGTGGAGTGGCCTTAATAATTTCACCAATATCGTGGAGAACCAACCTGGAGAGCTGAGGGAGAAAGTTCCAGTCTGAGTCTGAAAGCCCGAGAACCAGGAGATAAGATATCCAGGTGATCTGCCAGTTTTTCTTGTTCGTTTTTTTTTTTTTTTTTTTTTTAGTCCAAGACAGGGTTTCTCTGTGTACCTTTGTGTCTTACCTGGATCTCGCTCTGTAGATCAGGCTGGCCTCGAACTCACAGAGATCCACCTGGCTCTGCCTCCCGAGTGCTGGGATCACAGGCGTGCGCCACCACCGCCCGGCTCTCTTGTTCATTTTTAAAATTACATTTTTGTTTGTGTGTAGAAGAGCGAATGTATGTAGGCAAGTGCATTTGGAAGTCAGAGGACAACTTGTGAGACATCTCCTCCCACCAGGAGGGTTTGAGGATCATCAAGCTTCTAACCATTGAGCCATCTGGATATGTTAATTTTTTTTTTTTAATGATTTATTATGTACAGTGTTCTGCCTGCATGTATCCCTGCAGGCCAGAAGAGGGCACCAGATCTCATTACAGATGGTTGTGAGCCACCATGTGGTTGCTGGGAATTGAACTCAGGACCTCTGGAAGAGCAGTCAGTGCTCCTAACCTCTGAGCCATCTCTCCAGCTCCCTGTTCGCCTGTCCTGGATCTTGCTCTGTAGCCCAGGCTGGTCTCGAACTCACAGAGATCTGCCTGGCTCTGCCTCCCGAGTGCTGGGATTACAGGCGTGTGCCCCCAGCGCCTGGCGGGAAAAATATTAAGGCTGGTCCTATAATAATATTTGAGAGACCTTTCCCCTTTTTATTTTAGTTTTGTTTTGTCAAGACAGGATTTTGTTATGTAGCCTGGAACAGCCATAAAACAGGCTGACCTTGAACTTACTTGTAGTGATCCTCCTGCCTCTGCCTCCCAAGCACGAGGACGACTGGCATGCGGCACCAGCCTTGTTCTCTGGTCCCTTCTGATCTGCAAAATGCTTTTTCTGTCGTCGACATTAACTAGTTTTCCTTTGCCTGGGCATCGGCTTGCTGTGTCCACTTCCATCTCTTCCTAACTTTGTCCCCTCTTAGTTGTGTTCTGTCTTTCCCACAGGAAAGCACTGCTTTGATTCCTAACACTGCCTTTGAGATTTGCTGGAACCACACATTAGGTCAAGAGTTGTGCCTGGCTCCCCTATTCAGCATTGTGTGACTCAGCCACGCTGTCACACCAAGCGGTCCTTTGTTCCCTTTCATGGCTGCATAGTGCTCCACTGTACAGATTAATGTGACAACTGCTGTTTATGCGAACCTTTGGTTATTATGAATAATGCTGGGTTAACAGTCACATGCTGGATGAGCAAGATAAAGAGGGGAGAGACTGTAAGGATTCTGTCCTTAATTACATCATCAGCCTGTGACGGCAGCCCATCCTAAAAAGCTGACGGGCCCTCTGTGTGTTCCTTTTCTCTTTCCGCTCTCTTCCCTCCGAAAGGTCTGTTTCTTTGGTCCTCCCTCCCCCCCCCCCCCTCTCTCTCTCTCTCTCCCCTCCCTCCCTCCCTCCCTCCATCCCTCCCTCCCTCTGTCCCTCTCTCTCCCAATAAAGCTCTAAAAGGTAACTATGGTGCACTGACTCTTCCATCCAGCACTGTCCTCCATCAGCATGGCCGCTGTGAGCGCCAGCCAGCCACGAGCACCTTCGCTGTTTTAACCAACAGAGACCAACTAATAAAAACTGATTAAGGGGCTTGGGATTTAGCTCAGTGGTGGAGCGCTTGCCTAGCAAGCGTAAGGCCCTGGGTTCAGTCCTCAGCTCCAACAAAAACAAACAAACAAACAAACAAAAAACTGATTAAGATGCCTCACACCAGACTCCTGAGCAGAGCTGAATCTGGGACCTCAGAGGCACATAAGCACCCAGACAGATTATGCCAAGCCCCTGCACTTTAATCC
Organism: Onychomys torridus; assembly: GCF_903995425.1. NCBI lineage: Eukaryota > Metazoa > Chordata > Mammalia > Rodentia > Cricetidae > Onychomys > Onychomys torridus. The sequence continues at coordinate 46,464,917 of NC_050458.1, forward strand.
AGGAGGATTTCTTTCTCAGTTTATATCTCTTGTTTTGTAGAAATGACTGAAATTTTCTCTGGCAGCCTAAACTCAGCAAATTACTGGAAGAAGAGAATGTTCTCAGACACAGACCCATGAAGGGCAAAAGTGTTAATAATTAACACCTAGGAACAGGACAACATGTATTTGCAAAAAAGCAGATACAGAAACACAAAAGCACTCCAGACCAGACCACCCTGAACAAGCCTGATCTCTTCAGAGTCTGCCATGAGTCTCTGAAGGGACAGGCAGGCCAATGGTTTGGCTATGCAGCACCTGTGGCAGCAGCAGAGTCACATTAGGACAATGTGCTGAATCAACAACTGCATCGGATGCACCCTATTATGTTTGCCGTGGCCGGGGATCATCAGCGCCTTGAGAACGATTTAATAAAATGGTTAAAAATAAAACCAAGCGGTAGGCCAGGACATTTTAGTACAAAGTAGCAACAATGAAATGCTGCTGGGAAAGCCAGTGTGTGTCACTGTCACTGCATATTCCTAAGCCTGGTGACAGGGCCGGTGTGTAGTCTTAAAAAGGAACAATGGTGGACCTCTGGAAAACCCACAGATCACATCACATTCAACAGCATGAGACTGCACGCTTTAGCCCATAATCAAGAACAAGACAAAAATGTCTGGGTTTTTTGTTTGTTTGTTTGTTTTTGTTTTTTTGTTTTTTTGATACAGGGTTTCTCTGTGTAGCTTTGCGCCTTTCCTAGAACTCACTCTGTAGTCCAGGCTGGGCTCGAACTCAGATCCGCCTGGCTCTGCCTCCCGAGGCCTGAGATTAAAGGCGTGCAACACCACCGCCCAGTTTGATGCACACTTTTAATCTCAGTACTTGAGAGGCAGAGGCAGGTGGATCTCTGTGAGTTCGAGGCCAGCCTGGTCTACAGAGCCAAATTCTGGGACATCTAGGGCTACACAGAGAAACCCTTTCTCTGTCTCAAAAAATAAAATGAAGCAAGGCTGGGTCTTGGTGAATGTGAGCATAATCTAACTCCCAGCATTGAAAAAGAGTCTTACAATAAGCACCAAGAAAATAAGATAGGGCCGGGCATGGTGGCACACACTTCTAATCCCAGCACTCTGGACCCAGAGGCAGGTAGGTCTCTGTGAGACCAAGGCCAGCCTGTTCTGTACAGAGTTCCAGGACAGCTCGGGCTGAGGTAGAGCAGACACACTACACTGTATCACATGGTGAAAGCACAAGGATACGTACTAAAAGTGCACGGGAGGAGCCACAGTCACTTTGGTTCAATACATCACATCATAAGGACTGAAGATGATGCTCTGGTTTAGCCCAGCCAACTGAGTACCCCACCGAACATGCGTCCGCAGCTACCTCCATATACATTCAACAGAGGAATAATCACCGAGTACTCAAGAATAGTGCCCAGGACACGTAAATGAGGATTCAGGGCTCCTCATCTGGTGAGGGGGAGGGACATAAAGAAATACAAGGGGATTTAGCTCAGTGGTAGAGCGCTTGCCTAGCAAGCACAAGGCCCTGGGTTCGATCCTCAGCTCAAAAAAAAAAAGGAAAAAGGAAAAGAAAAAAGAAAAGAAAAGAAATACAAGGGATTAAAGAAGGGACTTGCTTGAACTCCAGTAAGATCATGAGTATACTGGAGACGTGTGCACACAGTAGGGACATTATCATGCTCGCATGGGCATGGCAGTGTAAATCCTATCTTAAAGAATGACAGAGACTAATGGCTTTCAAAGTTATTCTAGTAGCTCCCTGGTGATGGCCTTTCTCCTGGTCACTGCTTGTATACTGAACCTGCCTCTCACTTGGGAAAGAGAAGCACTGCTGGTAAACCACTGAACTTACTTGCTAAGCTTACTAAGCTAAATAATGAAAACCAACAGTGGCTATTACATGTGATAGACAGACCACGGGGTTGTAGGCAAGGGTAGCGTCCAGAGTCAGAAGCTCTCGTGTCTGGTCCTGCTCTGTCACTCACTGCTGGGTAACTCAGTTAACCATCTAAACATGTTTCACACACAACACAGATACCATCTATCCGGTCAACCTCAGAGGTCTGAAATAAGATGCCAGATTGCTTCTAACCTACAAAGCCACGTCACGTGACTTTCTTAGATGGGAGTTCTTGCGTATTGGAGTTCTTCATCACACACACACACACACACACACACACACATACACACACATCCCTTTTGAGACAGAGTCTCTGTGCCACTTTGCGATGCGCGGCCACTTTTCTGCCTGTATAAGCTTCTCCTCAGAGGGTGTTAGCTGTGCACCAGCCAAGTTATAAGGTTTTATTAGTGGCAGTAAAAGCCACAAAGAGGTACATGCCACCAAAGACTGGCTTCTGTCTCTACCTCCTTTTCTGTTGATATCGGGAGGAACTGAGTTTACCTTCTGCTCAGGAAATTGTATTAATCATAGGTGGCAATTCAAAAGTTTAGGCACATGCTTGGGAAAAGGAGTAAGGAAGAGAATGACATTTCAGTGAGACACCACCTACTCTGTTCTTTGCCTGGTTAGATAAAAATGATGCTCGCCCTTGTGTTCCAAGTTCAATCTACAGATCTTCTCCAGGCTGTTCATTAAATGTGAAAATGCTTCTTTTTCTGGCAACAAATTTCACCAGGCACCTCTGGAGGCTGGGATTTGTAAGGAAGCCTGTACTGGAGGCTAACTGCAATGCCCTCTGGTGGTTTAAAGTATTTTCCTTAGCTAGAACAGTAAAATTAAAAAACAAAAAAACGGACAACAAAACACAAATATAGCCATTTTTCTCTTAAAAAGGAGCTCACTTATAAAACTGGAAGTCAAAATCGTAAAACTCTTCAGTATTTTGTAAGCTTCCTGATCACAAATCCTTCCTACACAGGCACATCACAAACGCTACTCCATGGCTTAGAGAGGAGGAAGTGATGAAGCAGGGCTGAAGATGTAGCTCGGTTGTCAGAGTGTTTGCCTAGCGCACATGAAGTCCTTTGTGTGATTCCCAGTGCCACATAAACCGGGCGTTGTGGTGGTGGTACATAGCAGTGATCCCAGCGCTTCAGAGGATGAGGAAGGAGGACCCAAAGTTCAAGCTTATCCTTGGCTTTCTTTTGCTGTGACAAAACATCATGCCCAAGGCAACTTAGAAAAGGGAATTTAATTAGCCTCAGTTTCCGAGGGTTAGAGTTCAGGACGGCAGAAAAAAGGCTTGATGGCAGGAACAGCTGAGAGCTGACGTTTGATCCTTGAGGAGGAGACAAAGAACGTACTGGGAGTGGGGAGTCCTTTGAAACCTTGAGGCCTGGCTCCACTGACACACCTCCTCTAGCAAGGCGATACCTCCTAGTCCTTCCTGAACGGTTCAACCAACTGGAGACCTAGAACTCATACATGTGAGCCTGTGGGGGACATTCTCATTCCTACCACCACAGTGAATTTGTGGCTAGCCTGGGCTACTTGTCAAAAGAAGTTGGTGGGGGGCAGTATGATGAAGAATTTCAATATGCAGAAATTACTATCTGCAAAGTCACATGATGTAGGTAGTTGTGCAGACATGGAACCAAAGCCCAAAGGACACAATTGTGGAAAATACAGAGGCTTTGGGATCTCCAGGATTCAATAAAAGATAGGAGGGGCCTAATGAATAGTAGCTATTGTCACGTTCTCCTCTAGTAGATCGCAGTCCTTGTGATCTCACTTACCCGTTAGGAGAGGGCTTACCGCTATTAACCTGTGTATTGTTCACTTTGGTAGGTCCTGTGAGTCTGCAGGGTTGTTAGACCACACAGCATGCTCCTCAGTCCTGCCCCTTTCTTCCCATTCCACTTCAGTGGAATTTCTCCTGCAGCTTCCCAAGCAGAGGTGAAGAGTGTCCGCACTGCTGAATGAATGACCCTGAATGCAAGTGGATGGGCAGGGCAGTGGAGAGTGCATGCCCAGGGTACACTGGGCTCAGCCTGGGGAGGCGGGGAGAGGTTAGAGTATACAGACAAGATAAAGTTTTATTTTCATTAGTTTTGGGGTTTTTTGTTTTGCTTTCTTAAGTCAAGGTCTCTGTATATAGCTCTGGCTGTCCTGGTATTTACTGTGTAGACTAGGGCAGCCTCCAACTCACAGAGATCCACAGAGGCCTCTGCCTCCTAAGTGCTGATTTTTAAAGATGAGTGCCATGACATCTGGCCTAATTACTGTGCTCAGGTTACCCAGATTGAGTCCAAACTCACAGTGTAGCTGAGGCCTAACTACTGTTCTTTTGGTGTGATACAGTCTATGGAGTTTACAGTCCCAGCACTGGGAGAGCAAGGAGAGTTCAAAGCCATTGTGTGCTGCAGGCCAGCCTTGCCGACCTGGTAAGACCCTGTCTTGAAAAACTACAAACTCTTAGCTGGGTAGTGGTAGTGGTGGTGGCGGTGGCGGCCAGCCTAGTCTACAGATGAGTTTCAGGATGGCCAGGGATACACGGAGAAATCCTGTCTCAAAAAACAAAAACAAACAAAAACTCACACACAAAAAATGTGTGTGTGTGTGTGTGTGTGTGTGTGTGTGTGTGTGTGTGTTTACACATACACAGCAATAAAAACCAAAACCTACGACCCCCTCCCCACCAAAAATGCAGAATGGCCAGCCTGGCCAAGGATGGTAGTTAGAGCAAACCTAAGGTGTTCTTGGTAGTTGATCTTATACAAAGAAAACTAAAGAGTTCATGTTATGATTAATTTAAAACTTTTAATAATACAGTCTCATCATCTCACAGGGTTGCTGATTACTCTACCCCCAGGTGCAGGGCAGTGGCCCATATATAGCTCTTCCCTCTCCTCCATTGCAACCGTCCTTCAATGCTCTGGCCTGGAATGCTTTGGGTTTAGTTCAGACTAATGTAGAGAAAATAAAGCAACAATCTCTCTCTCTGACAAATGTTATTTACTTTCTCTGTGCAGACATTCCTCTGCTTAGCTGCTTGGTGTGATCCCAGAGCAAACCTCACCTTCCCACCTCCAAGTCCATGACAGAGTTAGATCCTGCCTCTCAGGCTACAAAGTGATGTAGCCACTGGAGATGGCTCAGTGATTAAGACACTGGCTGCTAGTTCAGAGGACCTAGGTTCAAGTCCCACAGTATCTGATGCCCTCTTCTAGCCTCAGTGCACACCAGGCACCCACATGGTGCAGAGACATACATACAAACCCAAACCCCTATACACACAACATAATTTTAAAAATTAAATTTAGAAATGTATTTGTGTGTGCGCCGTTTGTGTGCAGTGTCCACAAAAACCAAAAGAGGCCATTGGATCCCTAGAGCTTCAGTTACCGGTGGCTGTGAGCTGCCCAATGTGGGTGCTGGGAGCTGAACTCTGGTCCTCTGGAAGAGAAGCAATGTGCTCTCAGCCACTGAACCATCTCTCCGGGCACACAAAATGACTTGAACATTTACACAACATTTTTTCATCAGAACTTATCAGCGGAAGAAGGCTAAGCTGTTGTCTGTCTGACTCCCACACTGAATGACGAGTAGAAAGGCAGAACCAGAATATTATTTATGTTTCTAATCCCAGAAATTGGCCCAGTGCTTGCATATGGCAAATAATCAAAAAACAATTTTTAAATCCATGAGCAGAACATTAGTCTCAGAACAGGAACTAGCAATTTAACGAGGCCATCCATATGGTACCTACACGGGGACCACATGCTGGTTGGCCATCCACTCTACCTACGGGCTTCACAGAACCTAAAGCAAATGAGGAGGAGGCACACACAGAGTAGCTAGCAGGTACAGGGCAGCTGCCTGTAAAGCAGAAACTAATGAGGATTTAAAGGGTGGGTAAAAGCAAACTGAAGCCATGTTGTGCTGCATGCCACATACCTGGAAGGCAGAGGCAGGTGGATAAGGGATCTGAAGTCAGTCCAAGTTATAGAGACTGTCTCAGTAAGTATGAACTAATTAAAGAAAGCTGAAGCCGGGTGGTGGTGGCACACGCCTTTAATCCCAGCACTCAGAAGGCCAGCCTGGTCTACAGAGCGAGAGCCAGGACAGGCACCAAAACAACACAGAGAAACCCTGTCTCGAAAAACCAAAACCAACCAAACAAAAAACAGAACAAAAAAGAAAGCTGAAGATTCCACAGTACAGGAATTATAGAAACATAAACTCAAGAAGTGTACAACTTTAATCTCAGCACTCAGGAGGCAAAGGCAGGCGGACTCAGAGGTCTGGGATTAAAGGCATGCACCACCACTGCCCACAAGGCTCTAGAGATCTGAATTCAGTTCCTCATTCTTGCACAGCCACCCCCTGTCCCCACCCAGACCTTTTTTTTTTTTTTTTTTTTTGAGACAGGGTCTTCTGCAGACCAGGTTCTCTGCAAACTTGTTATGCAGCTGAGGATAAACCTTCAACACCTGCTCCCCGTCCCACAACCGTCTAAGCAGCTGGGGTTACAAGTGCCTGCCCTATGCCTGGCTTTCACTCTAACTGTATCTCTCTAATGTATTACTGTTGTGTGGAGAGGTCAAAGCACAACTCTGGATTTGGCCCCCCGCTTCCACCTTTTCACAGGTTCCGGGGACCTAACTCAGTGCACTCAGCTTGTGTGGCCATAACCTTTAGCCTCTGACTCATCCCACCAGCTGTCTGTCATTCTGTAACTTTTAATTGTCATTTTCTACTCTTCTCCACACACCCTAGACAATTGTCTTTTCTGTTCAGTCAGACCCACTGAGCAATCCTATGAGACTAATTAGTGTGCCCCACAGACATCAGCATTGACACAAGGCCTTTTTATCTAGATAGTGGCAAAAAGCTTGTAACATCTCAACCAGCCCACATGTATCGCATGCATATTTACCTTACCAGTGAGCCTTCCTATCTACTTAGTTATTCTGCTAACATTCCACACTGCCAGGTAATCGGTGCCCTGCCGTCAGGAGCTCTCTCTTAGCTCTGTGGCTTTTGGCTTCAGGAAACCACCACTCTCAGCTTTTCTAAGGAGCCCAGGTGAGACAGTAGCTCAGCCAGCCACACTGCTATTGAACATGGCATGTTACTGAGTAACTGACAATTCCAGGGCGGGAAACCTCATTTGAAAACCGGATAAAATAAAACATTGGATTAGGTTTCTCATTTTTGCTTTTCCCTATTTCCTTATGATAAATATTCCACACTCATTCTTTCCGGTTTAAAAAAAAATGGAATGCTTCACAAATTTGTGTCACTGTGATGGCTAATCCTTGGTTGTCAACTTGACACAAACTAGTCACCTGGTGTACGAGCTGATGTTCTCTATAGGAAGAGAACCAATACGATGAATAAATATATTAAAGGATTTATGGGTTGGGGATTTAGCTCGGTGGTAGAGCGCTTGCCTAGCAAGTGCAAGGCCCTGGGTTCGGTCCTCAGCTCAAAAAAATTTTTATTAAATCATCTTAGGAGAGACTTAGAACCCAGAGGTTGCTCAGTCCTCGAGGCTGGGGTTGCTCTGTCCTTGAGGCTGGGCACTCAGCAGTTGGAGTAGGCGGGAAGCTTCAATCTGTTTCATTATAGGAAACGCCATGATTGATCAGCGATCACAAAGGTCTGCGTGAGTCACGCCATTATCGACACCACTTTACCTGTGCTGCCCATTAGAGTCAGGCCATCACGACAATGCTTGGCCTGTGCTGCCCATTATGAGTCAGGCTATTACAGACACTGCTTGGCCTGTGCTGCCCGTTATGGTATCGACAATACCTTGTCTCTGGCAATTCAGTGCTGCTGCCTACCTCTTTTGCTACTCCAGTGCCCAATTAAACACACTGCATTTAATTCGCCAAACTGACCGGCAACGACATCAATGCTGAGGCCTAGCACAAGAGCAGTGACGAAGCTTGGATGTGTCTCTCGCCATTTTGTCTTATAGCATTAGTGGAGGGCATGTCTTCTGATTAGGTTTTAAACAAAACCATGCAAGCACTCCAGTTTCTCTGAGCCTTAAAAATCCCTCCACACTAAGCAGAATAGCAGGCTTCTCCAGCTCCTTCTCAGCAGGCCATCTTCACAGCTACTCAGCCAACCAGTTAAATAAACCTTTAATTGTACAAGCTTCACTAGAAAACCCAGAATCTTTGCCTAGGGTCCTGGTCTGGCTTTACATTCCTTCCACCGCTATCCCACTGCCCTAAAGATCCATTCTCACACAGATGTCTGCTGGAATGAGTTAACAGATTCGTTAGATTCTTCAGGGTAATACTGCAGTCAACGGGGATGCATCCTCTGCAAAGCATGAGACTACATCCTCAGGCAGTCTGGGCCCAGGAGAATCTGAGGATTCAATACCAGTCTTCCACACGTCACCAACCCAAGTCACAGGATCCTATTCTTTTCCACTCGGTGCTCTCATTTTAACTGCTGACACCCTGAGAAGCTGGGAAATCGGTGTGGTTAACTTGAGTTCTAATGGCTGCTGCATTCTCTTCTAGGGCACACTTAGGAACCTTTAGATTGTGTATGTACACCTGGGGATCACCACTTTCATTACTCAACTTTTTTTTTTTTTTCCTTTCTTCTGCTTGGTAACTATCCAAAGACACTAAAAGGAAGCAGGCAGCATCATTGTTTTTCCACAAATGTTCAAAGGTTTTATATAAAGTCACTAAATGTCTTGTTTCACACAAGAGGCGAATCCAGTGCATCAGATGCATTTTTCTTACATAGTTCACAACATAGACTTTCAGAGATATCCACACTACCAAAGCAGTCTTTTTTTTTTTGTTTGTTTTTGTTTTTGTTTTTGTTTTTTTTTGTTTTTTTGAGGGTTTCTCTGTGTAGCTTTGTGCCTTTCCTGGAACTCGCTCCATAGACCTGTCTGGCCTCGAACTCACAGAGATCCGCCTGCCTCGGCCTCCCGAGTGCTGGAATTAAAGGCGTGCGCCACCACTGCCCAGCTAGAGCAGTCTTTAATGATCATGGGTTTTATTCAGTTGGAGAACCAGCTCCAGATACCACCAAGCCCATTAGATAAATTCATCTTTATAATTATTTCTCCAGGATGGCTCTAGGTGATAGGAAATCACAACATGTCCACACGGTTGGGCTTTCCCGGCAGACCGCCTAGTTATTTCCAGTTCAAAATAGCCATTTCCAGGTTAGAACATCTTGCGTGACTAGGACTCCGTGGCTTTACATGGTTGCGTAAAGCGCGCGGCCATGTAATCTACATGCATGCGTGGAGTAGCCACATGTGGTCCTGTACGCACGCGTGGCTCACTCTTTAAAAAGCCAGCGCCATTTTACACAGCTCTCTCCTCTTCTTTCCTCTCCTCACTCACGTGTGTGCTTCACACAGGCCTGTCATGTCCCTTCTATCCTCTATTAATAAATAGCTCTTCTGTGATTTGTCGTGTTCGGGATGTGTTCCTCTCAGGGTAAGAGCGCCATAATAACTAACACTAGGACCACAATCTGTATTAGTCAGTGTTCTTTAGAGGAACAGAACCAATGGAGTATACATATATACAACACACATATATAACATGTATACTATGTACATGTATGCATATAAAGTATTGACTAAGTCAGCTTACATTGACATAGTAACAATACCTGAGGGGCTGAGCACTCAGTCCACAAACTTGGGTACCTCAGCCGATAACGGAAGCCTGGAAATGCTAGCTCTGACATCTGCAAAGGAATCAGCAGGAGCAGCCAGCAGCAACAGGGAAACTCAGCAGAAAGATGGAAGGAAGCCCATAGGGGCAAAAGGCAAATAATCTTTCTGTGCCCCTCACCCCATCCCACCCCACACAGCATTGCTCTCCAAGGGGTGTTTTGTGCATATGAGTGTAATAAATATTTTTTGCAAGCAGAAAGTGCTTTTGAAGTTTCAGAGAACTTTTTGAGGCTTCTGTTGTTCATGATAAAAATAATACGGCAGTGGGCAACCAGCTAATAAAAACTGAACCTAATCTCATGGAATCTAAACTTCCCCTGGTTTTTAATAAAAAGTTTGCTTTTATAAAATTTAAAAAAAATCTGTCAATGCCTTTTTATCTAGGATGCTACCAGAAGGTGCTCTGCACTGTGGGTGGGTCGTTCCACATCTATTAAGGCAATCAAGACCATTCTTCAGGTGAGACTCCTACTCTTGTGATTTTAACTTGTGGCAAATTAACATCAAAACTAGCAATCACACCTGATTAGGAAGTAGGAGCCTCATCCAAAGACTTGCCTCCGTCAGACTGGCCTATGGGAATGTCTGTGTAGTTTTGATTGCTAATTGGTGTGGGAGGACCCAACCCACTACAGCTGGCACCATCCCTAGGCAGGTGTATAGGAAAGCTAGTTGAGCAAGCCTGAGGGCAAGCCAGAAAGCAGTGTTCTTCCATGTTTCTGCTTCAAGTTCCTGTCTTGAGTTCCTGCCCTGACTTCCCTCAGTTACGAACTGTGACCTGGAAGTGTAAGATGAAACAAGCACCCACCCTGCAAGTTGCTTTTGGTCAGTGTTTATCACAACAGAATGCAAACTTTAACAGTCACCTTGCACAGGGGCCAGGCTAATCTCTCTGCATCTTTCTAATTTCACTTTCTTCGGCTGAAGCAAGAGCCTGGTTTCTCTTTGAAAAAAATATTTATTAATAGTGTCAGATGTAGGTTCCAACTTATGTAATGGGCTTTTAATCCAATTTTTAAGAAGTGGTTAGTTCCCCGGCAATGGTGGCGCACGCCTTTAATCCCAGCACTTGGGAGGCAGAGCCAGGCGGATCTCTGTGAGTTCGAGGCCAGCCTGGGCTGCAGATCGAGATCCAGTAAAAAACCCTAGAAAAACAACAACAACAAAAAGAGGTGACTAGTTACTCCCCACTAGCTGTGTCACTGCCGCACTAGTATATCTTGCAGGCGGATCACCGCTCTAAGTTGAAGGGTTGATAGTTGGGTGAGATTGACCATTACCTTTCTCCTCTGGTCACGACCTGTTCCAGCACTACAAATGCTCGGCAGTGGTGTTTTCAGCCAAAAGGCTTTGCCATCATTGGCTGTGGAGGGCAACCAATAGCGCTGGCAACAGCCTATAATAGTTTTTGGGGGGCTTATGAGGCCCCCTTGGGCAACAGCTCAGTAAGATGCGACTCACTGCTGGCACTGGAGTTTTGGGTGGTGTATTATGACGTCTAGTTGGGCCACTGTTTCCCTCTTTATATGTCTTAGGAAGCTTCTGGAATACTAGCTTTCCCTGTGGCCACTCTTCCTCATTTAATCCTATTCTAGTTTTCTTTCACCCCTTTACAAAACTAAATTCTAAACTAGGTGTGGGGGCACAGGCCTTTTTAATTCCAGCACTCCAGGGGCAGAGGCAGACGGAACTCTGTGAGTTCGATGTCAGCCTCATCTATATATCAAGTTCCAAGGCAGCCAGGGCTACATAATAGACCATGTCTCAAACAAAAAAGCAAACCTATATTCTATTTCCCCTTCCTTGGAAGATCACATACTCCCTCCTGATCCCTGGGACTCGCTCTGTAGACCAGGCTGGTCTCAACCTCAGAGATCTGCCTGCTTCTGCCTGCCAAGTGCTGGGGTTAAAGGGATGAGCCACCACACCTAGCTTTTGGCTTTTGTTGTTTCATGAGGAAACAAACAAACAAACATGAAATTGGGTGGGGAGGATCTGAGAGAAATGTAGATCAAAAACGATGTACAGAAAAAATTTAAATATAATAAAAAATAAAAACATGATACATCAAAAGAAATGCCCAAAGAGATTTTCTCGGCTCAAACAGCATTTGTTAAACACACATACACAACAAATACTGTGCACGCACTTTGCCCCAGAACAGCCTTCAGAAGTCATAATTTCACTTGACAGTAGGAGGAGGATGCTTTGAAGGTGAAGTGACTGGTTTGTGGCCATGAGGTCACTATTACATGATATATGGAAACTGGGCCCAGGTCTGACTCAAAATCCAGAGTGCCTTCTATGAGGCCACAGTTATATTTATCCAGGCAGCTATACCCCTAATCAATATCACAGTAATAGTTACCACTGATGTTTATCTGGCTCTTACAAGGCAAGCTGTGTGATTTCCTTTAACACTAGTGACCACCCCAGGAACTAGCTTTATCAGGAACTTCACGCCAGAGCTAGAGGGATGGCTCAGTGGTTAAGAGCTTCCCACCAGAAGACTTGAGTTCGATTCCCACCAACACCCATGTGGTGGTTCACAACCACCTTTAACCCCAGAGTTCTAGGAGATCCAATGCCCTCTTCTGGCCTCCTTGAGCACCAGACTTGCAAGAGAGAGAGACACTCCAGTCCAGAGTTAAGGAAATTGAGTTCCTTGAATGTTTAGTTTCAGTGACGATGTGTCTAGTCCCAGAACCCATTCTCTCTCTGTCTCTGTCTCTGTCTCTGTCTCTCTCTCTCTCTTTTTTTTTTTTTGTCGGAGCTGAGGATCGAACCCAGGGCTTTGTGCTTGCTAGGCAAGCGCTCTACCACTGAGCTAAATCCCCAACCCCAGAACCCACTCTCTTAATCCTCCACCAGAATGCAGGGAACTCAACTCTAGTGCCGGCTCTACCTAGGCCAGTCCTCCAAGAGTTCTATTTCACTTTCCTGTTAATGAAATGGGGCCGTTGTTACTTGTCCCTACCCACTCCACAGAGATACGGTTTGACGAGAGGAGAAAAAGCAAAGCTTTACAAGGGAAACTGCGACATAAACCTGGACACTGTCACACGTTTCACTCAGTCCCCGCTGCATGATCGTAAAGGGATTTGGTTGACATCGTTAGCTCTCACATACCCCCAAAGTGGGTAGGGAGTATTATTATCTTTACTTAACAAAGAGCATAAGTGCAAGGAAATGACATAATTTGTGAGCTGGTGGCAAACCAAGGAATAAAATCTAAGGTTTCTAACTCCCACTGCTTATGTTCTCAGGGTACAGTCTGTTTTTTATACTTCTAAGTTAAGTGTAAAATAATCAAGGGTAGAAACATCGGCGTCCACTTCAAAGCAGAGATTAAATACTTACAGAAATGAACATTTCCACTAAAGTGACACTGGCGTAGTCTCCAAGGTTCGTAATCCTCACAGTCCACAGAAACTACCTGATTCAAGAGGAAAAAAATCCCATTTCCTTCTAACAGACACCAGCTCTTTATCATGCTCAATTAGCTTGTTACTCACCAAGAGCTACAAAGCTAGGCTTTATTACTTAGTTTCAACTGGTAAGTCTATCCCCTTCCTCAGACAGCCTAAAACCTCATTACCAAACCTTCCCTGATCAGAGAAAAAAGGGCTAAGAGTGGTGGCGCACGCCTTTGATTATAGCATTTGGAGGCAGAGACATAGATCTCTGTGAGTTTGAGGCCAGCATAATCTATACAGTGAAATCCAGAATAGCCAGAGCTACAAAGTAAGACCCTGTCTTAATAAAACAGACAAACCAACCAAACAAAAAAAGGAAGAAAATGAAAAAGATGTCAGAGAAAAAGAAGTACCAAATACATCGTCACATCATAAAACACTTACCTGAGCTATATAGACTTTGGTTGGGAGGTTATTCTAACATACCACCCCATCATACCCTGAGATCAACACTCAACTTTCAAAGTGAACAGCATAATTAAGTGATGGTGAAAGCACACCAGCACCATTCTAAACCATTTTCCTCCTCTGTGGAGCCCAAACAGCAATGCTTGGGCTTCCTTCCCACCCAAGACCTCCAACAGATACACCCAAATCTTAAAGTAAAATAAAAAGTAGTGGGCTGGGATCGCTGTGAGTTCAAGGCCGGCCTGATCTACAGAACAGAGTTCCAGGACAGCCAAGGTTACACAGAGAAACCCTGTCTCAAAAAAAAAAAAAAAAAGTAGTAATGACGGAGGTCTGGGGAAATGGCTTAGCCAGCAAAGTGCTTACAGCGCAAGGACCTGGGTTCAAACAGCAAGGCATGCCTACAGCCTCCCCACTGGGGAGGTGCAAACAGCTGGATCCTGGCTGCTGGCTAGCCAGCCAGTCTAGCCAAATCAGTGAGCTCCAGGTTTATCGAGAGACCCTGGCTCAAAAAGATAAGGTGGAAAGAGACTAAAAGGGATACCTGATGGCAGCCTTTGGCTTCCACGTGCAAATGAACATCCCCACTTGCTTTCACCCACATGCGCGCACATACACAGTAGGAATGGACTAATTCTGTCTTAACAGGGAATGAGTATTCAGTCTAGCGCTCTTGGTATTTGGTTTCTAGACCACCACAAAATCCCTTCAGTTATTACTAGTTTAACAACCAGGCACTTCGAAATCACCACAGGAGTGGGAAGAGAATTCACTTTGTGGGTGAGTGGCTTGAGCTATCTGGATCACTCCTGGCTGTACGCTCCAAGGGAAGGAACAGATGACGTGGGATTCTGAGATTTCTCAGAGGCCATCTTTCCTACAATGATCTAGTTTTCCCTTGAGAGAAATACTTATCTGACTTCTGTAATCAAAGCCAACCCCATCTTCTGTCAGGCCCATGGCCCTCAGATCTCCTGAACTTGGATTATAGATGGGAATTACCTGGGGATTGTATTAAACTACAAAATATGACTCCAAAGGCCTAGGCTGCAAGCCTAACACACTCTCAGCTGATGTCAATGCGATTGTTTGATGGGCCATATTTTACACTAGTAGGACCCTGAGGGATGTTTCCAGACAGCAATAACCTGCATCAAATGTTTCTGAAAATACAGTCCACTCACATCTACAAGGGGAGAGAGCATTCTAGAGTCCGCATGAGCATCTGGTGCAAGGTGCACTTTTTTAACCGCCTGGTTGCACTGTCTCAGTCACTGTTCTCCGGCTGTGACAGAGCACCATGCATGACCCAGGCAACTTATAATGAAAGCACTTAATCTGGGGCTTAGGGCTTCAGAGGAGAGTCCGTGACTACCACGGCAGCAGGTAGGCAGGCGTGGCCCTGGAGCAGCAGCTCCTACCTTGTGACACAATCATGAGGCAGAGAGAGCCAAGTGGGACTGGTGTGGGCTTTGAAACTTAAAGCCCATCCCCAATGACACACCTCGTCACCTTCCCAAACAGTTCCCCAACTGGGAACCAAGTGTTTACACATGAGCCCACGGCACCAATCTCATTCAGAGTACCACACACACCCGCTTACTACCTCAGTAAAGAGGGTTTTTCTCTGTGTGTGCTGACAATTGATTGAGGTTTGTCTGATTGGATCTTGCATGAATGGACATACAACATCAGGGCTTTTTTGGTAATAAAAGACAATTCAAAATAAATATGTATTTAAAAAACTATGTCAAACCTAATGAATAATTAACATTTACAGATTTCAAGAAAATCATTTTGGATTAATATTTTTCATTTCCCCCACAAAATAAATAGCTCCCTTAACCCTTGTTAAGCAGGAGGAAAAGAGTCAAACAGAAATAAAGTCACGCCCATGGCACAGTCATGTTATTTTCAATGAGGAGAATCTTTACCAAGATTAAAATACATAGAAGTATCTGAGGAGAATTACATTACTGAGTCGTCCAGAACCTGGGGGAGCCGTCAGGGAAAGAGAATGAGCGGCAGAGTTGAGAAAAGCTTCCAATGGAAAGCCCCCTTGAGAAAATGAATATCCACCCACCGACTTATATTTTCAGGTTTTCATATTAGTCTAACCCCCACCCCCAAATCCAACCCAACACCATAAAAACTAAGCTGGCAACAGGCCTAGCCAACTACACTCCCTGCTTAGCCTGCGATGCCTTTCCAGCCAACGACAGGAATGTCTGTGGTGTGGATGGACAGAGGGAAAGGAGCGTCAGGCCTCTCCTCTCTGTGCAGCACGTGCATCTCCACCCGGTTCTGGGGGAGGCCCTCAGTGCTTGGGTACACTCTTCAGACCCATGATGGTGAAGGTAGCAGCTGTCAGTTTCTCATACACAAGGAACATGAGGGCAGCCGTGAGCACTGTCTGGAGCAGCTTGGCTTCAAGGCCTTTGTAGAGTCCCATTATTCCAAAGCGCCTGAAAGGAAAGAGGTTGGGAAAAAATAGATTTCCTTTGTAAAATTCATCTCTGTGTTAGAGAGATCTGCTGCCCTGATAGCCTCTCTCTGAAAGGGTTTTTCTTTAGGATCAAAACAAGCAATGGAGATTTTCAATTCCAACAGACTTCTGCTGGTGGAGTACTTCTTAGCTTTGAAGGCATTTAGGCACAGATGACATTTAGTATTCAGGGGCCACTGATATGCTGTCTTTTTTATACTCGTCATTAATTAGTGGGATGCTGGCAACAGCGCACTACCAGGATGCAGATCCTGGAAGCTTCTGAAACCACTGTAATGCCCGAACCAGACATCTAAGAACTTCTGAGTTGAATGGACCCCCAATTCAGTTATTTCAACCTAACAGTCCCTAAGTAGTAGGAAAGCCAGTAATTAGTTTAGATCATTTCAACCTCAATAGAACTAAGGAGAGAGGCCGACATGAAAAGCCGTCTGATTCTTAGACTGCCTGTACATTTGTTTCCTAGGGCTCAACTGAAATTCAGCAAGCACCTCAAAATTTTCAAGTAGCCAAGGTTGTCTTGAACTTTTGATTCTTCCACCTCTATAGGTGTGTACACCACATCTGGCTTCAGGTGATAGTGTGTGGTGTGTATGTGTCTGCATGCCTTTGTTTGCACATCCAGAGCCCAGAGGTTGACTCGAGTATCTTTTTTTTTTTTTTTTTTTTTCCCTGAGACAGGGTTTCTCTGTAGCTTTGGAGGCTGTCCTGGCACTCGCTTTGTAGACCAGGCTGGCCTCGAACTCACAGAGATCCGCCTGCCTCTGCCTCCCAAGTGCTGGGATTACAGGCGTGCACCACCACCGCCTGGCTTAGGTTTTTTTGAGACAAGATTTCTGGCTGTACTGGAACTCACTCTGTTGACCAGGCTGGCCTTGAACTCACCTGCCTCTGCTTCCCAAGTGCTGGGATTAAAGGGGTATACCACCACTGCACGGTTGACTTGAGTATCTTTGTCTATCACCACACCCAATCTCTTTTTTTGGTACAAAGCCTCTCACTGAACCTAGACTTTCTGTTTCAGCTAAACTGGTTGGCCAAGCAAACCTCCAGGATTCACGTATCTTTGTACCTACCAGTGTTGCAGGGACAGGCATACACTGCACACCTGGATTTTCATATAGGTGCTAGACACCTGAGCTCAAGTTCTCAGGCTGGCATGGCAAGCGCTCTGGCAACAGAGCCACCTCCTCAGCCCCCAGGTCACATAAAATGGAGAGGCTTGGTATGGCATTGCGTTATCAATGACAGTGACCATTAGGCAGATGTGTCAATTAAAAATTAAAACAATGGAAACTTGGCTTCTCAGTAGCACTGGCTCTATCCCACATGCTCCACAGCTCCATGCGGCTAGTCCCAACCCTCCTGGACAATGCAGTGTTTTTATCACGGCAGAACGTGGTAGTCGTTCATCTCTCTGGCTCTGCCTCTCTAGTGCTGGACAAATCAATTTCTCCAAATCTGCCTCTTGATTTGCAAAATAGGAATATAATCACTGTTCTATAGGGCCTGAGGACCAAACAAGATAAATATGTAAAAACACTTAGTTTGCAAATTACAGGACCTCGTCAATTTCCAACTGACATCTTAAATGTCCTGGTAACGTCCATCTTTCTTAACCTTCTCAGTGCTGGCAAAAATTTTAACTGCTGTCATTCTTGGGGTCAGTTAGCATTGTCTAAATATATAATGCTTGAAATTATTATAAAATATCAAAATTATATGTGTTCTGATTCTCTTAACTAGGTAATTCCACATAAAGGACTCTCTCTACAATTATGACTGCTTAATCACTGGAGGCTCAGCTTATACTCTTCACTCAGCAATGTCTGTAAAGAACCCAAGCACCCATCAGTAGGAGCACTGGTGAATAAATCACAGCGCGTTACATAACAGGAAGCTGGTACAGGTCTGCACTTGGCACTGGGAAAGGATGGTGTGATGTTAAGATTACAAAAAGGGAGATGACAAGGAAGGAAACTGCCTTATGTTTAAGACCAACCTGGTCTACCTGACAAGTACTAGAAAGTCAGGGCTTCATAGCAAGACTCTGCCTCAAAAAAACCAAAACAAAACAGTATGCTAGATATATACACTGAGAACATCAGTTTTATATAATTCTCTAGAAATGTGTATACTTTACAGGGACTACCTCTTGGGAATGGAATAAGAAGAGAAGGGCAAAATTTTGAGGGGGGAGTATTTTTCTCTGTGTAACCCTGGCTGTCCTGGAACTCATTCTGTAGACCAGGTTGGCCTTGAACTCACAGAGATCGCCTGCCTCTGCCTCCAAAGTGCTGGGATTAAAAGTATGCCATCATGCCCAACTCTTTCTTCTCTATTTTTTCTTGGTGTTAGGGTTTGAACCCAGAGCCATGCATGCCACCAAGGTCCATTCCCAGCCCTGTGGGCTCCCTTTCCAAAGGAGTTCTGTATATTTGTAACTATCAAGGAATAAAGACCTAAACTATTCTGTAATTCCCCAAACTGCAGCCAAACCACACTAAGCTTGTAAGCTGAGGAAAACCTGCACACTGAACCCAGGCAGAGGTTTCTGAGGCTGCTGCAGCACTAGAGCAGAAACAGCCCATCCAACCATCCTCCCACTCCCTGGCAGAGCCAGGCTGCTGAAGGCAGGACAGGAAACATCTACAGAGCTCACTTGACTCGCTGATGGAGAAGATAGAGAACATTCCGCAGACTCCCCAGTGTTCTGTTTTCTGGGTTTAGTCTATGACGTCCAAACTGGGAAGGAAGGAAAGGGAAAAGAAGAGATAATTACTATATATCACTGTTTTCTTTATCTTAAATTTCTTTCTTTCTTTCTTTCTTTTTTAAGATTTATTTATTTATTTATTATGTATACATTGTCCTGTCTACATGTATGCCTGCAAGCCAGCAGAGGGCACAAGTCTCATTACAGATGTATTTGAGCCACCATGTAGTTGCTGGGAATTGAACTCAGGACCTCTGGAAGAACAGCTAGTGCTCTTAACCACTGAGCCATCTCTCCAGCCCCAAATTTCATTTTTAAAAAAGATTTATTTTTATTTTAATCATGTATATATATATGTGTGTGTGAGTGTGTATGAATCTGTGCATATTTGAATGTTGGTGCCCGCAAAGTCCAGAAGAGGGCTTTGGGTACCAGGAGGCTGTACTCTTAACCACCGAGTCATGTCTCCAGCCCTTCTTCATCTTAATTTCTACTTAGTAAATTTCTTTAGAGTAACTCTCATAGCACAGCGTTTGATTATAAAAATATCCAATTAGCACCACAGATTTTATTAATCCTCTTTTTTTTTTTTTAAGACAGGATTTCTCTGTATAGCTTTGGTGCCTGTCCTAGATCTCGCTCTGTAGCCCAGGCTGGCCTCAAACTCATGGAGACCCGTCTGCCTCTGCCTCCTGAGTCCTGGGATTAAAGGTGTGCGCCAGTGCCACCTGACAATCCTCTTTTTCAACTAAATAAATGAAAATATAAAAAGATTTTCCAATAAAGGAAGCATTTTTGTTGTTGTTATTGTTCTGGGAGGCTGAACCAAGGGCCTTCAATATGCTAAAACAAATACCCTTATCACTAACCTACATCCTCAGCATCAGTAACTTTCACTTTTAAGAGAATTATGGGAAAACTCTTATCAGCAAAGACAATAACAAGACAGAAGTACATGCCTGGGATGATACACAGACATGTTGGGAGGTGGTAGCTTCCAGTTATTTAAGACCCTTTTATTAAGAGCCAATTAAAAACAACACATAAAAAACGGCACCCTAGCAAAGACACTGCACAGAAAGCTGTGGTTTTACTGAAATACTACTGTGGTGGTTTCAAAGGATGATATGGCCCCAAAAGGAAGCAGCACAATTAGGTGGTATGGTCTTGTCGGAGGATATGTGTCACTGTGGAGGCAGGCTTTGAGGTCTCATGTATGCTCAAGCCAGGCCCGACGAGACAGACCACTTCCTGTTGCCTGAAAGATGTACAACTCTCAGCTCCTTCTCCAGCACCATGTGTTAATATTCTGAGCCACCCCTTGAAATCCCACCCTTTGGCACTGCCCTGTGTCCCGAGGTGAAAGTCTCATTTTCAGGAAAAACCCCTCCCCTTCCTCTCTCTTCCGCTTTTCCTTCCTCAGTCCCCTTCCCCCCACTCCTATCTTCTCTTCGTCTATTATAATAAACCATTTCTGCGTGGATGCTGTGTCTGGGTTGTGAATATCCACCCACCATCGCAACATCCATGTCTGGCCTGCCGCTGCATCTGCCCAGCATGCCAGCATGTTTCCCTGCACACGAGGGATACCCTGGCCAGCCAGGGTTCCCCTGAGCGATATATATCATAACACCATGTCCGCCTGCACACCACCATGTCTCGTCATGACAATGGACTAAACCTCTGAACTGTAAGTGAACCACCCCAATTAAATGGTTTTTTTTACAAGCGTTTCCATGGTCATGGTGTCTCTTCACAGCAATAGAAACCCTAACTGAGACAACTATCCTCATTTTCTCTAGCAATAAATCCTTTAAAATGTTCTCTGTACAACAGGTTTTTAACAATATTTTTTTGTGGTGCTGGGGATCGAACCCAGGAGCTTGCACATGCTAAGTAAGTCCTGGTAGAGTAGTATTCTGAGCAACACACCAAGCCCCTACACAGATCTTGAATGTGTCCACATCTTATCTCCACAGCTGCTAACCTAGTCTAGGCTATCAAACCCTCACCTGGATTACTAAAATGGTCTCCTACCAGATTGGCCCTCTTTCTCTTTAGCTTGAGGGCAGCGGGTGGGTGTGGGGTGAGGAAGATGCATCTGTGTGCATGTGGAGGCCAAACAGGACCTCTGTTGCCTTCTTCTCTGGATCCCTGCGTTACTGCTGCAAGATGGGTTCTCACTGAACCAGAAGATCTGCCTTTCTCCAGCCCCATCCTCCCCAAGCCCATGCTGGGGTTACAGGCATGGGAAACCTTGCCTGACTCTTTCAGTGGGTGCTGGAGATTTGGACTCAGGTTTACAGGCTTGTAGAGCAAACACTTCCGCAGACCCTCCTCCCAGCTTCTGACTGATCTGCTGCAGAAGAGCACAGGCCTTCCCAGATCCCATCTCAGATCACACTACTACTTCCCCACTCCAAGTCCTTCACAGGCTTCCTGCTGGGCTGAGAACAAAATCTCCCGCCTACTTTCCTCTCCTACAGCTTTCCTGTAACTCTCCCGGCTACAGAAGCCTCCTTTCAGTTCCTAAGATGAAGCAAGCTCTTGACATGACACTCTCCCTCTTCTGGGATGCACGTCCTCCTTCTTTGTATGATACAAGCTTCATATGCCCTTGTACCTTGAGTTCCAATTGCCTCCTCAGAAGGGCAGGCGTCCAGCCAAATGCCTAGGAGAACCCCACAGCTCCTCCTCAGTAAGCCAGTGCTGTTCATGTCCTTAATAGCTGATTCAGCTTATAACAATTACTCGATCCTTTTACTTGCTGTCTTCATGAGGACAGGGGCTACACTGTACCTCCAACTTCTCAGAGTGTCTAAAAATGTCTGAATGTATAAACAATCAAATGTATGGAAAAAACTGAAATCCAAAAGTGATTTGGAAAAGTTAAACCATTAATTACTTGTGAGTGAACTAAAGACTTTAACCTGTGGTTTTGCTAAGGGTCATCTGCTCCATGGCACATGGCAAACAATGTGAATGGGAAGGAAGCTGTCCTGAGGTCCTTGAGGGATCCTTTTGCACATATGGTTTTCCTGAGACAATACATTACTAAGACAATCCAATGTAAACTTCACTCCTTGCCATGCAGAAAGCCAGCCAAAAGCCCCATTAGCAGAGTATTGCACACAGGGGAAAATGGGAGCGAACATTCAGGCACACCATCTGCATTACTGCATTTAAGCTTTGGAGCTGTATTTGAGATGTCCCTGGACTCAACACTTACCCTCAGAATCGACTGTACCGTCTGCATGGGATAGGTGACTGTGGTGGCGATCGCTTTGGCTATTGCACCAATGATGAACACATCCAGAGAAGAGAGCTGGGAGGCAGAGGAGGAAGCATTTCAACAGACAAGGAAAGGGGCACTCCTTCAGTCACTTTTAGAATTAGGAATTACCTTCACCCGCTTCTTTAAAAGCTGCCGCTTCAAGCCTTCGTAGAACATGAACTGGATGGCGGGGTTGAAGACCAACAGCAAGGAGGGAAAGGTGCCGTTCCACAGAGCCAAGATCCCTTCATCTCGAATAATCTGGTGGAACGCGTCTAGGCAAGAAGTCAGGCTTTTGTAAAGCACCATGACAATGCCCTAACTAGAACAGACCACTGTTCTGACCAAAGGGACCCAGATATAAACCACCCTTCTCTTCGATGATATTTTGGAGGCAGATTCCCTACTTGGGTACCTTTCTGTTCGTTTGTTTGTTTTTAAAGACGTTCTTGATATGTAACCCAGTATGGCCTTGAACACTATTATATCTTCCCTCCTCAGACAACAGGTGTGGACTACTATGCACTGGAGTTAACTACCTGTTTTTGCTTTGTTTTTCAAAACAGGATTTCTATGTATAGCCTTGGCTGGCCTAGATTGCTCTGTAGACCAGGCTGGCCTCGAACTCACAGACATCTGCCTGCTTCTGTCTCCTGAGTGCTGGGATTAAAGGCGTGCGCCACTCTCCCTCCACCCCCTGCAACTTCCTTTTGATAATCATCATTCTGATGCCAGCCTCTATCATCTGTAACTTTTCCTGACAATCTGGTTTAGAATGCTGCACTGTCAGCACACCTGGCAACTGTGTATTACACAGAACTAAACTGTAAACCACATATTTCATGAGGCCTAGCATAACACAAGGTAATATCTTTCCTTGGAATCTATGATGAAGAACTTATAGGAAAGCCACAAGGAGAAATGCAAGCCTGGCCATGTGGTTCTAAGAAGAAGCGAGGCAGTGTGTGGTGGCACATTCTGGCAATTCCCAGCACTCCAGAGGCTAAGATGGCAGGATCAAGACTCTGAAGCCAGTTGTACAATGAGATCTTGTCTTAAAAAAGCAGAAGTTTAAAGCCATCAGGTACTATCCTTGTATCTTTATCCAAAGACATCATTATGGATAAAAGGTATAATACTCTTTAAAAATATTAACTTGGCTGGTTGTGCTGGAAACACCTGTAACAGCAGCACTGGGGAGGAGGCTAAAAGGCAGTAGGATCTCAAGTTGGAGTCCGGCCTAGGTTACATAGTGAGATCAGCTCAAAAACAATAACAAGCTGGGTGTGGTAGGTCACACCTGTGATCTCAGTACTTGGGAAGATTGATAAGAATTTGAGGCTAAAGGTTGGGGTTTTAGCTCAGTGGTAGAGTGCTTGCCTAGCAAGCACAAGGCCCTGGGTTCGATCCTCAGCTCAAAAAAAAGAATTTGAGGCTAGACTAGGCTATACTGTGAGTTCAAGGCCAAGCTGGGAAATGGCAAAATTCTGTCTTTAAAAAAACAAAATAAAACAAAACCCTGAGCTGGGGATGTAATTCACTAGAGTGCTTGCCTAGGTACACAAAGCTCTGGGTTCTGTCTCAGGCATGACATGGTGACATACTCCTGTAATCCCAGCACTGAGAAGTGGAGGCAGGGGATCAGAAGTTCAAGATCATCCTCAGCTATGAGTTTGAGGCTAGCCTAGGCTATATAAGAGACTGTCTTAAAAACAAAAGGGCTGGGTGGTGGTGGCACAAACCTTTAATCCCAGCACTCGGGAGGCAGAGGCAGACAGATCTTTGTGAGTGCTAGGCCAGCCTGGTCTACAGAGTGAGTGAGTTCCAGGACAAACCAGGCTACACTGAGAAACCCTGTCTCGCAAACCAAAAAAAACGAAACAAAATAAAAACAAAACCCCAAGCCAAAACAACGATGACAACAACATTTAGTTCAGGGGTGTAGCTTGGGGGTAGACTGCTTGCCTAGCACACTTGAGGCCCTGGCTCTAATACCCAGGTCTGCAAAAAGTTAGATAAAAACTCGCACACTCACAGTCTCTCCCCTCATCCCCTCTAGTCTTAGGCTTGTCACCAGGTAAGATACAAACGGGCACAGTGGATGCATCCTCTGGTGTTGTGCCATTGTTATGAGAAGAGTGTGTTCAGGGCTGAGGAGACTCAGCTCCGGTCAGCTCAGACAGTTCCTATCAACCACAGCTACATAAATAACGGTTTGCTGGGATCTGAGGCTGTCTGCTAGGCAGCTTTACTGTGGAAACGGATTTCAAACACAAAGGACACATTGAGACGCCTACCTGTAATGCCTTTGTAGTTAGTTGGTATAATGTCTTCATTCCTAAACTTTGCCCCTTGTAGCTTCAGTCTGGTGTTTACCACCCAGAGTGGAGTCGTTAGCAACACATTCACCACTCCTTAAAGACAGAGAAAGACACCTGAGAGCAGTGTACCTACTGATCTTTGCTGCGTTAGGTGACACACGAAACTCCATATATCTCTGCCACTGACTTCAGGTAAGGTTTAGCTTCGTGCTGGGGTACAGCACATGTCACTGCCATTAGAAGCAATTTGGAAGCATGGCTGATAGCAGCACTTCCTCACACAAAATGAATGGAGAATTTCTTTACCCACTCAGTGAGGACAATCATTTGTTGATTAAAAAAAAAAGAATAGCATTCAAAATGGCGATTTGGGGGTGGGGATTTAACTCAGGGGTAGAGCAGCGGTCTAATACATGCAAAGCCTAGTTCAATCACCAGCATTGCCACGGAAACAAAACACAAGGTTACCCCCAAAACAAGGTAGCAGTTTGATACAGTTTTAAGTACAATTGTTAAATAAGAGCTTCTGGGAGGGCTATTTTACTGCCACCCTGCTAGATCCATGTCAACATCAGAGAAAACAAGTGCCAACTCTCACATAAAGTAGCTCGCAGGGTTTTAAACAAGCATGATCTGCTACTAAGGGTGACAGGTGGGAGGACGGGGTGACATTTCCAAGTGCTTCAACTGAGACCAAATGCTCTCAGAAGAGCGCATCACTCAGAGGATTAGGACAGGCGGTAGCAGGCAGCAGTCACAGAGTGTTACAAAACACTGGGAAGGGCTCCAGGAGCACTGTGATCCTTACAAGCACAATGACGGACCTTTGGCCCCCCCAAGGCTGCCTCAGAGCAGCAGCACAGGGAGCCAGATGCTTCTTTGAAAGCACAAAGTCCCAGCTGAACAGCATCTTGAGATAGTAAAACTTCCCATCGTCCTGAAATGATTAAAGAAAATAGCATACAGGATTGTAACAAAGCTCCTGACAAGTGGTGTATACTTGGTCAACCAACGACCAAGCAGTGGGTAGTATAATGGAGCTGTCTGGCTGAGTCCTGAAGAACAAAGAGGAATAATCCTAAGGAAGAAAAAGGTAGTGTTGTCATTGTGTCCCCCACCCCCCTTTGCTGAAAGTCCTTTTAAACACAAAACAGAGGGGGAAAAGGTTTTCATTTAAGGAATCTCCAAACACCTCACAGCAAAAACAGTTAAATCAAGGATGAACTTGGTGAGGCGGCCAAGAGACTGAAATCTACCCTTTCATTTGTTGCCCACGGTTACCAAAGAAAGAAGCTTTTCTGCTTATTTCCCAGGAGATGTACCAACATCTTTCCCCAAATAAAAAATAGCATCGAATAACCTTATGATTTGCGTTTCTATAGCTTCTGACACTATTCATGCATTGTCTCGAGGCTTTGATTATGATCTGAAAGGCTGTGCCTGCCACAGAAGACCCTTGCTAGACTCTTTCCAAAAAGGCACTAGTGCCCCACAGCACAGCTCATCTGCCCAGAGTTCAGAATGGACACCCAGTAGATGATGTACACTTCACTTCACAAAGACAAGTCAGTAATGGGGAAGTCAGGCCAGAAAGTGCTTCAGGCTCTAATCAAGAAGTAGGCACACATAAAACACTTGAGGGCAATGCAGCCAGGACGAAGACTCAGCCACTGTTCAAAGCTCTGTTTCCACGTGCCCATTACTAACACAGAAGGAGGACTGAAAGGGACTGTGGGCAGCCTCAAGGACCAAGTTCAGCACAATACTTCAATGAAGGGATTGACAGACATTCCAAAGCTTCGAATCTCAGATGGTCAAGTACTTCCTTCATCCTCTACCTCAGAATGGATGGGGAAGTGCCTTTTTACCACAATAATTTTAGGAATTCTGGGGAGGAATATGCTCAAAATACTTGACAATGCTTTTTAAAAACTTCATCAAAATTTGCTACTTACATAATCAAGCAAATGGCAGCATTCTAGAACTACTCATGACTAACCCCAGTCACTAATAACACACCACAGGCAGCCCCTCAAGGGAGCTGGGGCAGCACTCTTGTTAGTTCCAATCTGTGGGTGTTACTTCAGCTGAGTACTAATTAATACTCTTCTTACCTAAGAGGAGGAGGTTATTTTTCTTTGGAGTAACTATGAATTTACTTTTTTTCTTTTCCTTTTCAATAACAAATCCTTTAGAAGAAAGCAGAACCAAAATTAAGATCTGTGAAACACTAAGCAAAGCCCCAAAGCACTCTCCCAGCCTGGTAAAGCAGCCAGGGAACACTACCCTAAATTCAGGAGCCATTATGCTCACTTTAAAGGCAGGCTCTTGGAGGCTGGAAGAGGTTCCACTCTGATGTTCACTTACTTTTCTAAAGACTATCCTTGAGTGTCTCAGGAGAGAAAACTGGGTCCTGTTACCACACCTGGATAGACTGTCACAGACCGCTGTCTGACTCCCCAGCCAATCCACTTTCAGAGAGAATCATCCAACCACTCTGGAATCCAGACCCCCTCATTCTGATAGCCATTACTATGACCACTCAAGAGTTCCCTCTTCCTCTCTGACAAAGAAGGGTGCACAGTTTATCATGAAGCCACTGACCTGAGGCTGCATCCTGTGCAATTTAAATACATTTGTTCTACTGTATATCACGCTGTATTCTTCCGTGGAGAGGTAGTGGGTATTTGTGACTTTTATCTGTGTACTGGCTGGGCTGGTTTTGTGTGTCAACTTGACACAAGCTAGAGTCATCAGAAAGGAAGGAGTCTCAGTTGAGGAAATGTCTCCATGAGATCTAGCTGTAAGGCATTTTCTCAATTACTGATCAACAGGAAAGTGTTCAGCTTATGGTGGGTGGTGCAATCCCTGGGCTGGTGGTCCTGGGTTCTATAAGAAAGCAGACTGAATAAGCCAGGGGAAGCAAGCCAGTAAGCAGCATCCCTTCATGGCTTCTGCATCAGCTCCTGCCTCCAGGTTCCTGCCCTGCTTGAGTTCCTGCCCTGACTTCCTTCAATATGAACAACAATATGGAAGTGTAAGAGAAATAAGTCCTTTCTCCCCAACTTGCTTTTTGATCATGGTGTTTCATCACAGCAATAGAAACCCTGAGACAATCTGCCGTTTTGTTTTATTTCATTCTGTCTTCTTTTGGGTAGGATTGCTTTCTGAGACAAGATCCCACTTGTGTATCTTCTCCCTTGTTAACTTGCCCACTGTCAGCTAAATTCAGAAACCTTTCCAGGATAAAGAAGCAGATATTGTTCATCCTACACCAGGAATAACCAGGACATTGCTGTTGACTTCTGAAATCTTCAAGATAAACGGCATTGTTTATCTTCCTCCTTAGAGGGAGGAAGAAACTGTCTCAGACGCACACCTGGTACAAGAAATTTTCTGATACAAGAAAATGTCCAGGGCTAAGGAGGTGGAGTTCAGATCCTTAGCACCCCAGTAAAAAGCTGGGAAAGGATGGCTGTATGTGCCTGTAACCCTAGTGCTGTGTGTGTGTGTGTGTGTGTGTGTGTGTGTGTGTGTGTGTGTGTGTGGCTAGCCTACCCAGAAATAGGTGGGTTCCAGTGAAAGACCCCCACTTCAAGGGAAAAGAGAAGAGAGCTACAGAGGACAACATACAATATCCCCCAGTCTCCACACATATGAACATAGGTAACATGCATGCACATGTGCATACACGCACATACATACTTAAGTAAACAAATTTTAAAGAGAGAGAAAATGGCAAATCCAGTGTGGAAGGTTAAAGCAGGAGGGTCATGAATTCAAAGCCAGCGGAGTTTACAAGGTGAAAGGTGTCTCAAAATGCAATCCTCACCACCAAAAAAGATAGAATGAAATAAAACAAATGGCAGATGAAAGCCACAAGCCTAAGCCACCGTCCCCCTAGAAAGGCATGCAACATGATGTACAACAAGAATAAACCTGACTGGCCAGATTAAGGTGGAGGCAGGAAGTATATTCTCAACTCTGAAAACTGGCAACTGGCATTCAAAAGTGCTGCTGCTGCTCAAAAATCACAATTTCATAAACGTGGCAAACATTTAAGCTGTCTGTAAGATACTATTTCCAAATTCTTCCATATATATTTATGGGGTTTTTCTGTGGAAATATAATAAATAATAAACTAAATTTCAAGTAGAATCTGAATAACAAAGCTAGCAGTTCTCAACTTTTGGGTCATGACTCCTTTAGGGGTTGAATGACCTTTGCACAGGGCTCACATATCAGATCTTTTGCATAGCAGATATGTACATTACACTTTGTAACAGTAGCAACTGTATGAAGTAGTAACAAAAATCATTTTTGTTTGTCTGCTTTTTGAGACAAGGTTTCTCTGTATATCCCTGGCCTTCCTGGAACTTGCTCTGTAGACCAGGCTGAACTGCCTGTCTCTGCCTCCCAAGTGCTGGGATTAAAGGCATGTGCCACCACCGCCACCCCTCAGTGAAAATTTTATGGTTTATATGTTAAAGGGTTGCAGCATTAGGAAGGCTGAGAATGCCAGGTGGTGGTGCTGCTCATGCTGGTACAGTCCAACACAGTCACCACAGCATCAGCAGGTCAGATGAGACACCTGGGAATTCTTTTCTTTTCTTTCTTTCTTTTTTTTTTTGGGGGGGGGGTTTCTTTTTTGAGACAGGGTCTCTCTGTGTAGTTTTGGTGCCTGTCCTGGATCTCTCTCTGTAGACCAGGCTGGCCTCGAACTCACAGAGATCCGCCTGGCTCTGCCTCTCAAGTGCTGGGATTAAAGGCATGTACCTTTACTACCTGGCCAACCCGAGAATTCTTAAAGGGTAAATTAGGCTTAAAAAAATAAAAGGGAGAGTTGGGGATTTAGCTAAGTGGTAGAGCGCCTGAGTTCGACCCTCAGCTCCAAAAATAAATAAATAAATAAATAAATAAATAAGTAAATAAATAAACAAACAAATTAATAAATAAAAAAGGGAAAAAATCTTTCTCATGTAAAAAAATCAGAAATATCACAATGCAAGGAGTTAGGACCCTGTTTAGTGCTATTATGGGATGGCTTGCAAATGGGAAAAATAAATGAAGGGAGAAACCACTTAGCTGGGATTGACAGAATACCAGTTTTAATTACTATCAGTTTGGCAATTCATAATTTATCCTTAAACTGGTTTGATAACTACACTAAATATAAAAATTTGATTAATAAGATACAAATCTTAGAAAGATTTACTACTGATAAGATGCAAGCTTTAGAAAGACGTCCAACTGATAAGATATAAGCCTTAGAAAGATTTACTAATGGAAATAAGGAAAATATTCAGACAGAGACACAGGGATTTAGAGTGGAGCCTACTACACCATTGCATTATGAAATTGAAGAGGAGCGGCCCAATGTTATTAAAACAACTCACTTATCCAGATACCATTCAACAATAACCACCAGATTATAGGCATCCCCAAGGCTATACAGATGTCGACTGGAATCCTGTAGAAGTCTGATGAGATTTAAAGAAGCAGTTGTTTTATATGATATGCATTCACTTGGAACAGAATTATTCTTTAAGACTGGGAAGATTTATCTACAGCAATATTGGAAGCTGGCCCTAGTTACAATGGAAAACATGGTAGAAAGAGGAAGCTAGGATCATAGAAGAGTGAGGTAGGACTAGAGGTATGGAAATTTCCCAAGACCAGCCTCTTGGTGAAGGCTAGCATGCTGATTTGAAAAGAAAGTTTATATTTGATGATCACACCTTGGCATCTTTGAGTGCTTGGGACAGGGTTGAAGAATCAGGAAAGAGGACTGAGTCATTTACTAAAATTATACAAGGCCCAAAAGAAGCCTTCACTGATTTTTTTTTTTTTTTTTTTACAAAGATTGACTTCAGCTGTAAATAGAATATCAGATCAGATCCAGAAGTTAGACAAATATTATTTCAGTCCCTGGCTTTTGAAAATGCTAATTCAGAATGCAAAAGAATAATTAGGTCTTTAGAGACAAAATCAGCACCAATAGAAGAATGGATGAGAAATATGGCTGATATTAG
Organism: Onychomys torridus; assembly: GCF_903995425.1. Lineage (NCBI taxonomy): Eukaryota > Metazoa > Chordata > Mammalia > Rodentia > Cricetidae > Onychomys > Onychomys torridus. Next base: position 46,495,299 of record NC_050458.1, read on the forward strand.
ATCTCACACTTACGATGCTGCTTTGATAAGAAAGTAATTTCTAGAAATTTTAAGAAAAACAGGGCCGGGCGGTGGTGGTGCACGCCTTTAATCCCAGCACTTGGGAGGCAGAGACAAGCAGATCTCTGTGAGTTCGAGGCCAGCCTGGTCTACCAAATGAGTTCCAGGAAAGGCACAAAGCTACACAGAGAAACCCTGTCTCGAAAAACCAAAAAAAAAAAAAAAAAAAAAAGAAAGAAAGAAAGAAAGTTAAAAAGGAAAAACAAAATGTCAGATGTCTTAATTGTGGTAAACAAGGTCATTTGAAAAGGGATTGCAGGCAAGATGTTCCTAGAAACAATGTTTTTTCTAGAGATAATCCAAAAGAAGGCCCCAACCTTCTGGAATATGCAGATAGTGTGGCAAAGGCCAGCATTGAACTAATGAATGCAGATCAACAGGGGCAGACAAGGTAACCCTTTGAGATCAGGAAACACCCTGAGAGGCTCTTGCTGGCCTCAATATCAAATTTGGCTCAAACTTTCCCTGTCAGCATTGGAGAAACTCATCCACAGAGCAACTAAAAGATTTAATTAATACCTATTGTTAAAAACCACACTGCTTTGGATGTGATCAAAGACAGAATAACTACTACAGATACAATAAAAAATTCAGAAGAGACTAGGAAACAAATATTTTGGCAAATTGTTATAAATGATCAAAGACCAAAGCTGAAAATACATATAAATGGCACTGCAGTTGAGGGAACAAGTACAGAGGTAACAACAATTCCACCAAAACCTTGGCGCCCAGACTGGCCTCTTAAGAAGGTGAATGTTCAGCTTCTTGGGATTGGAATTGTATCTCAGGTGAAATAAAGTGAAAGATGGACGGAGTGCATAGGGCCAGAAGGAGATAGGAAAATTAAAACCATTTCTGGCTAACATAGAAATGAATTTACGGGGCTGTGATTTGTGGTAGCAATGGAAAACACAAATTAACATTCCCCCAATCTCAGAAACAAACTATAAAATAAAGAATGCTTCTGAGAGAAGTATTAAAAGGTATTATCAAGCAGTCACAGACAGCTGGTGGTCTTCCAAGGGTACCAACAGCCCTTTAAATAGTGAACTGACACACTTGTCTGGGTGAACGATGGCCTTTGACATCAGAAAAACTACAGGCCTTAGAACAGCTGGTACAGGAGCAGCTAGATGCTCAACACAGTGAAGAATGGACCGGACCTTGGAATTCTCCTGTATTTATCATTAAAAAGAAATCAGGAAGCTGGGTGGTGGTAGCACATGCCTTTAATCCCAGCACTCAGGAGGCAGGTGGATCTCTGTTTGAGGCCAGCCTGGTCTACAGAGTGAGTTCCCAGACAGTCAGGGCTACACAGAGAAATCCTGTCTCAAAAAACTAAAAGAAGAAGAAAAAGGAAAAAGAGGGGTTGGGGATTTAGCTCAGTGGTAAAGCGCTTGCCTAACAAGCACAAGGCCCTGGGTTCGGTCCTCAGCTCCAAAAAAAAAAAAAAAAAAAAAAAAAAAAAGAAAAGAAAAAGAAAAAAAGAAATTAAAAAAGTGGAAAATGTTAACGTAATAATTTAAGAGTTATAATAAATCAGCCAATAGGCTCTTTACAGCCTGGAATTCCTTTGCCTTCTTTATTACCTAAAAGATGGTCTACTATAGTGATTAACTTAAAAGACTGCTTTTTTTTTTTTTTTGCCAGAGCTGAGGACCGAACCCAGGGCCTTGCGTTTGCTAAGCAAGTGCTCTACCACTGAGCTAAATCCCCAACCCAAAAGACTACTTTTTTACTATACTTTCAGACAGAAAAATTTGCCTTCACAGTGCCTACTTATAATAATTCTCAGCCTGTTGAAAGGTATCACTGGAATATTCTTCTATAGGGATGTTAAACAGCCCCACCTTGTGTACAACAGCCGTTAGAAATAATTTGTAAACAGTTCCCTCAATCTATAATTTACCATTATATGGATGTTATCTTACTAGCTGGTTTAGACACAGATACCTTAAAAAAAATGTTTGAAGAAGTAAAGAAAAATTTGCCTTATTGGCGATTACAAGTAGCTCCTGAGAAAATACAAAGAGATTCTATTAATTACCGAGGATATAAGATAGGTTGTCAAAAAATTCAACCACAGAAAGCACAAATCAGGAAAGATCAATTATGAACTCTTAATGATCTTCAAAAAATGCTGATATTAACTGGCTATGGCTCACAACTAGATTAACAAGTCAAGAAAGAAGTAATTTATTTCAAACCTTAGATGGTAACAAGGATTTAAATAGTCCCAGAAAATTAGCAGCTAGCTAATGCTGAGCGAGAATTGGCTTTGGTGGAACAGAAATTACAACATGCACATGTGGATTGTTTGGAGCTAGAGCTTGATTGCATTCTGGTTATTTTACCTTCTAACACAGTCTCCAACAGGAATTCTTATGCAGAGAGAAGATAGCATCTTAGAATGGATATTTTTAGCACACAAACAGAGTAAAAACTTAAAGACCTATGTAAAAAGGCGTCTGAACTGATTCTGAAAGGAAAATTGAGACTCATCAATAAGCAGGAACAGACCCAGCAGAAATTGTGGTATCTTTTCCTAATGCTGAAAATGCCTCATTATGGACAAAAAAATGAACATTGGCAAAGAACTTGCAGTAATTTGGGGGGAAGAGACTGGCAACGAACATCCCCAAAGCAGGAGACTTCAGTTTATAAAGAGATTTAACCTGATCCTTCCTCATATTGTATGGGGAACATCAGTTTCTGGAGCCCCTATATTCTATATTGATGCAAATAAATCAGAAAAGGCAGGTTATAAATCAGGAAAAATAAGTGGCTCAAAGCCCTTATGAGTCAATTTAAAAAATCAGAATTGTATGCTATTTTCATGGTGTTATTAGATTTTCCAGAACCTCTCAATATAGTTACTGACTCGCAGTCTGCAGAAGTTGTTTTATATATTGAAACCACTGAATTTATTCCAGATGATGCAGAATTAACTTTGTTATTTATTCAGTTACAAGAAATAATCAGGAATAGAGTTCATCCCTTATATATAGCACATATCAGATCCCATACAGGCCTTCCAGACTCTGTAGCACAGGGTAATGATTAAATTGATCAGCTATTGGTAGGAAATGTGCTAGAAGCCTCAGAATTTCATAAAAACCACCATGTTAATAGAAAAGATTTGAAGTAAGATTTTTTCTATCACTTTATAAAAAGTCAAAGAAATGTCCCACTTGTTCTTTGTATAGACAAATTCCACTACCCACAAGAAGTAACCCAAAGAGTACTCAAAAGAAATGAAATTTGGCCGGGCGGTGGTGGTGCACGCCTTTAATTCCAGCACTTGGGAGGCAGAGGCAGGTGGATCTTTGTGAGTTCAAGGCCAGCCTGGTCTACAGAGCGAGATCCAGGAAAGGCGCAAAGCTACACAGAGAAACCCTGTCTCAGAAAAGCAAAAAACAAACAAACAAAAAAAAAGAAATGAAATTTGGCAAATGGACACGTTCCATTTTGTGGAGTTTAGAAAATTAAAATATGTGCAGGATATTTCCTTCTTTCTTTCTTTCTTTTTAAAAATCTGTTGCTTAGTTTTCATGTATTTGTACAATTTATAAATTTAGTTATATTGCATAATGGGCAGAGGACACACATTCTGAGATTTCAATTTTCTGTACATATTGAAACTTGTTTTGTGACTTAATCTGTGGACTATCCTAGAGACTGTCCCATTAGGTGACAGAAGAAAATATTATTGGATGTCAAATCCATTTGGCTGACAGTATAGTTTTTAACTCTGATTTCCCTCTACTTATTTAAGATTTTCATGGGCAACTGCTGTGGGAACAATCCTTTTCTACACTATGAATATGTATTGCTCTCATTGGTTAATAAAAAGCTGATAGGCCAATAGCTGGGTAGGAAGTTAGGAGGGAAAGCCAAACTGAGAATGATGGGAAGGAGGGCAGAGTCAGGAGAGATGCCAGCTAGCTGAACCATGTGGTAAACCATAAATAGAAAAATGGGTTAATTTAAGTTTTAAGAGCTAGTTAGTAATAAGCCTGAGTTATCAGCTGAGCATTTGCAATTCATATAAGTTTCTGTGTGTTTATTTAGGACCGGGCGGTCAGGATAGGAAAACTCCACCTACAGGCAACTGCTTTGAGTTCTGAAAAGGTTGATTCACATTTATAAGAAGTTATGGCCCAGCAATTGGGAGGCAGAGGCAGGTGGATTTCAGTGAGTTTGAGGCCAGCACAAAGTAAGTTCCAGGACAGCCAGGACTGTTATACAGAGAAAACCTGTCTCCAAAAAAGAAGCCAGGCAGTGGTGGCCACGCCTTTAATCCCAGCACTCAGGAGGCAGAGCCAGGTGGATTTCTGAGTTTGAGGCCAGCCTGGTCTACAGAGAGAGATCCAGGACAGGCACCAAAACTATGCAGAGAAACCCTGTCTCAAAAAACCAAAAGTTATGGCCAACATGGGGATACTTGTACAAATTAAGACTCCAGTATATGTCTCTAATAAAATGAAACATTTTTTGCATATTACAGTACAAAGCATATTACAGATTTACCATATAATCCTACAGAACAAGCAGTTATAGAAAGATCTAATCACATTTTAAAAGATATGCTTAATAAACAGAAAGGGTTAATAAAGACCTTTGGAGATCCATTGCACAATGCTTTATTAACTTTAAATTTTTAAAATGCTAATGAGAAAGGGATGGCAGCTGTGGAGAGACATTGGATAATAGAAAAAAATTGAATTAAATCAGCCTGTGTACTTTAAAGATGTGCTGACCTCAGAATGGAAACCAGGATATGTGTTACATTGGGGAAGAGGTTTTGCTTTTGTTTCCACAGGAGAAGAAAACTTACAGATACCATCAAGAGTGATAAAAATTAGATTTGAACAAGACAGACCTCTTGATTAGGAGAGGCCAAAGTTCATCAAACCACATGGCTATCCTATCTAAATTAACTTGTAAGACTAACAAATGTCTTTCATTTGCTAAGACATAACCTGCCAAAAAGGGAAATGTCCCAAAGTTAGAGTTGGGGCAGGATTTTTTTGGGTTTTTGTTTGTTTGTTTTCTGTCTTTCCAGGAGTATAAAAGCAACCAACTAAAGACTCTGAAGACCACTGGACAAATAAGACATCTGAAGAAGAGGACAAAACATCCAGAGAAAATGTCCCAAGAAAAAGAGTAAACTGGCTTAATGGTATAACACATTTCCAACAGAAAAAAATTCATAAATCTTTTCCAATGTTTGTTTCTGCTGTTCCCTAAAGATATATAAGGGCAAATGATCTTTTTGTAATCCCAACTGAATTAAAATTTAAAGCTGGCTTTGGAGTTGGAGCATGGCTCTCTCCTTCTCTAAACCCAAGCACACTTGTTAAAGGAAAATCCAAAGTCTTTTCCTCATGTCAGAAAAGTCACCTAGTATGGGACAGAAGAAAACCAAAATTAAGGGACTATTATATTGTCACTAATCTCATAATACTTTGGTTTCATTTTGACTCTTTAAATTTTTTTTAAGGTACAAATATCTCAAAATTTATAACACACACACACACACACACACACACACACATATCTTTCTGTCATGATATTAATGATCATATAAGAGTACTAACTAATTCTAGAAATAGGCTCCATCTAGTTTCCTGTACATGATTTCGGGCTTGAGTCTGAAGCAGGTAATTGGGAATTAAGCTTGTGTACCCCAGATGTATTTAATAGATTATGGTCCTATAACCTCTCTGAGATCTGCTGCATATGGCATTTAAAATGTTTTAAGTTTTCTGCAGTGAACTGTGACCATTCCTAACAGCAACCTTTGACGTCTCTAAAAGGATGATGGGGCCCATGAATGATGAATCCACCTATTATGTGGTGATGCCACCAGGCTAACAGACACCATCCAAAGATCACCCTTGGACTATAACTGCTCAGGACAGCTTCAAAGTGATTAGCTAAGATGGTGCAGCCTGGTGGACTGCTCCAGCCAGGACTTCAGAAAAGCCCTGCACTTTCCAATCACACCACGACTGGGCAACAGCTAGCTCTCCCAGGACTTGATCTTTATCTCAAAATTTTTCAGGGTCCCCTAACGACTACAAGTGGCACCCATATGTGGGACACCTACATCCACATAAGACCCGAGAAAGCTTAAAATAGCTTCTAAACACACAAAAAACAGAGCCAAACTCGGCTTCCTACTCTCTTATGCCGGCTGCCGTATAGAGAAGCATTTCCCAGTCGCTGTCTGCAGGCTTTCGCTGCCAGCGTGCTGCACGATTGTTTGCTTATGTAGACAAAAAAGGTTACAAATCCTTAGTAAAGACAGATCCCGATCGAAAAAACTTCTAAACGGGTTATAATGTGTTTAAAAATATACAAAGGCTTGGAAGAGAAAGAGAAGGAGTAGAGACAGTCAAAGAATAAAAAATAGTTTAAGAGCCGGGCAGTGGTGGCACACGCTTTTAATTCTAGCACTCGGGAGGCAGAGGCAGGCGGATCTCTGTGAGTTCCAGGAAAGGCGCAAAGCTACACAGGGAAACCCTGTCTCAAAAACAAAAACAAAAACAAAAAAACAAAAAAATAGTTTAAGGGTTGGGAATTTAGCTCAGTGGTAGAGCGCTTGCCTAGCAAGCGCAAGGCCCTGGGTTTGATCCCCAGCTTAAAAAAAATAGTTTAAGCCGGGCAGTGGTGGCACACGCCTGTAATCCCAGGACTCAGGAGGCAGAAGCCAGCCTAGTCTACAATGCTAGTCCAGGACAGGCTCCAAAGCTACAGAGAAACCCTGTCTCAGGAAAAAAAAAAAAAGTTTAATAGTCTTTATGAAAGGAATAGATTAAAAAACATATAAGCCATGTAAAGATAGAAAATATTCAGAGAATGTGGATTCTGTATGTTATTGTGTTGTCTTTAGATTTTCTGATTGCTAATAAAGAAATGACAGCTGCTAAGATACATTGGATTATGAAAACTACTAAATTAAACCAATCTACATATTTTAAAAATGTCTTGACTTCAAAATGGGAGTCAAAAGATATGTTACTTTGGGGAAGAGGTTATGCTTTTATTTCCATAGGAAATGAGAAGCTGTGAATTCATTCTATGTTGATATGGATCAGGTTTGATCAAGGAAGACCCCCCTAAAAATCCTGGTTATGAACATAAAGAAATAAACCTAGAAAAACTACAAAACACATAATGTGTATTTTGCCTGCTCAAACATAAAACAAAAAATTATTTTTAACTGACTTGTATACCATATATTCCATACCTGTAATGTATGTTATCTTTAAAAGTTTACGTATTTTCTGAACAAGGGGCCAAACACCAATAAAAACACATGGCTCAGGTGATCCAATCTCAGAATGCCTCTGTTACAGTTTGTGAGTTCTGCATCCAGAAGAGCTTCAAGGCTGCTGGCTGAGATGATCCAGTCTTACAGACTTAACCATTATCCTGATGCCAGCACCTCCAGACAACAGGAAGCAGTCTTGAAAAAAAGAAAGTCCACATTTCCAAAAGATACATTATGGATGTCTGTTATCATTTAAGGGAGGTTGGTTACAAGTTGTTATTGGTCATAGTAAAAAAGAAAAAAAATTTAAACAAAAGAGTTAAATTCAAAGACCTCTTTCTAAAGGAAAAAGAGGGGGATATAATATAGAAATAATGAGATAAAAGGGTGGATTATTGAATCTACTTTAATCCAAAAAAAAAAAAAAAACTATTAATCTCAAAATATTTTACATTGGTATGGGTTTTGGTTTACTGATGCAAATTTAATTTTGTTATGCTGTATGTATGTTTCTACTCTTCTTTAGGGTATTGTGTTTATACAGCTCATTTAAGAATGTAATATATAATTAAGAAATACAGATTAATAGTCACCTGTAATAGTCAAACTTATAGTCATGTTAGGTATGTTTTCAAGGTCATACACAGATACATTTCGATGAATTGGTCTTCAAACACTTCAAAGACCTACAGAATAAGGCATTTTAAATGTTTTAATAACATACGATTTTTCTTGACAGTGAGACATGTCTGCTCTTGGTAGCACCAATTTACTTCAGAAAAGGAAATAGGCACTGAAGAAACTCTGAATAGAGTTTGCCTTCTTTATGGCAAAAGCTAGCTAGTCATCTGGGACAAGAAACTGCCCTGGTCTCAATTCCTGACAGTTACTGTCCAAACTGGACCAGCAGGATGCAAAAACAAACAAACAAACAAAACAAAACAAACAAACAAAAAAAACCAATCAACTGCCAAACTTTGCCAAGACAAGGAAGGACAGTCTGGGAAAATTCCCTGCTTCTCAAAAATTTCTGTCAGATATACTAGGCCTGTATGCCAAAAATGGATGCCCCAATATTACAGAGGAACTTTGGGCAACTGTTCAGACAGCCAGATGTCCCTGTTCTTAAGGTAACACTCCACCCTATGAGGTCTTTGATGGAGTTGAAGACTAAATAGTCATAGTTAAAGTTTTCCTTAGTTATGATAAAAGGTAAATTGGGTATAAAACTTTAGAATTACAAAGAGAAGATAAATAATATTTTCTCTAATTTTGCCAAATACAAATGAACTGGATATTATAACTGTAATTCTTACTTGATAACTGTTTATGTTATCATTTTACTATGTTAAAGTTAAAACCTTCCTTTTTAATTAGACAAAAAGGGGGACATGCTGTGGAACAATCTTTGTATACTGTAAATATGTATTGCTCTAATTGTTAATAAAAAGCTAATTGGCCAATAGCTAGGCAGGATTTTGGGGGCAGAGAGAATGCTGGGAAGAAGGGCAGAGTAAGAGGAGTCACCAGCCAGATGGAAAGGAAGCAGGACATGCAGGAGAGGTTAAGGTCAGGGGCAGCATGTAGATTAATAGAAATGGGTTAATTTAAGTTAAGAGCTGGCTAAAGACAAGCCTAACCTATCAGCCAAGCATTTATAATTAATAATAATAAGTCTCTGCCGAGACAGAGAAACTCTGCCAACACACTTGAGAGGAGTTCCCAAAGAGATGTCCACAACAGCAAGAGCCAACCCAAATGTCCATTAGCAGATGAAAAGACATACACAATGTGATGTATTCATACAACAGAATATTATCTAGATACAATAGGGAATGTCAAATGCTACAATATGGGTGAACCATGGGGATACCACTAAGCGAAATTCGCCTATTACAAAAGACAAATACTGTATGACTTCACTTATATGCAGTATCAAATGTAGTCAAATCCTTAAAGGCAGAAAGTAGAATGAATTATGGTTACCAGGTGCTGAGGGAGGAGAGATGAGGAATGAATTTAGGGGTATGAGGTTTGTAAAATGAACATCAGTTCATTCTGGTGTCAGTTTTAAAATGCAAACATACTTCACATGACTAACTTACCTTAAAATGGTTACACTGGCAAATTTTATGCCATGGACTTTGATCACATTAAGAAAACACGTCAGAAAAACTGGCCATATTCCCTACAGCACTACGGGGTGCTAAAAGAATCTCTTAGAGGATATATGAAGCACAGATCAATATTAAAATATAAAAATAATATATATAAAAAATATATATATGAGATGAGGATCGAACCCAGGGCCTTGCGCTTGCTAGGCAAGCACTCTACCACTGAGCTAAATTCCCAACCCTAAAAATATTTTATATCCAGAAAACTTTGTTACCTGCAACAAATCCAACCACCAGATCTTTTCCTGTAGAAGAACGCTGACCTTTGACCCATACTGCTTTGAGGCTATTAAAAGTGTAGAAATAGACAAAATTGGAGCAGCAGAGACTGGAAATAACTGGAAACCATCCTCGGTATGGTGCCAGACTATGGAAAAAACACAATAAGCAAAGTAAAGGTCATGGACAAAAGCCATAGGAAATTGCCAGAGAAGCTGGTCAAGGTTTGAATGTAAACCGATTCCCAATAGGCTCATATATCTGAATGCCTGGTGCCAATCCCTCTCCCTGGGAAGTCTATAAGAGGCTGAGCCTTGCAAGAAGGACTGGTCACTGGGGACAAGCCTAGAGGTTGTTTTTTGTTTTGTTTTGTTTTTTGTTTGTTTGTTTGTTTTCCAGACAGGGTTTCTCTGTAGCTTTGGAGCCTGTCCTGGACTAGCTCTGTAGACCAGGCTGGCCTCAAACTCACAGAGATCCACCTGCCTCTGCCTCTCGAGTACTGGGATCACAGGCGTGCGCCACCACCGCCCGGCCTAAGCCTAGAGGTTTGACAGCCCAGTCCCACTTCCTGTGGAGGCAATGTGGGTCAGCTGGCATGCCTGCCCTACTGTGATGGACTATAAAACTGTCTTCACTTGTAAGTCAGAATAAATTCTCCTTCCCTTAACTTGGTTCTAGCTAGGCACTTGGTCACAGAATTGAGAAAAGTAACTAATATGAAGCCCAGGAAGTCTGGTCTACAGACAGTCTCAAGGTTTGAGAAGAGCGCATCTGCAGGACCTTATGAGGTTCTCCCCATGGGTGCTTAGAGTTGCAGGAAAAGAGACATGGTCACACAGGAAGTAACCAAATCACATGTCAGAAAGCAAGTGGACAACATGAGGCCAGAGAAAGATGGGGAGGGGAGAGCAAGAGAGAGAGAAAGAGGTGGGGAAAGGAAAGAGAAGGGAAAACAAGGAGAGGAGGGAAGGAGAGGGGAAGGGAATAGAGGGGAGGGAAGAGGAAAAGAGAAAAGAAGAGAGGAAGAGAGGGGGAGAGAGGGGGAAAGCGGGGGGGGGGGGGGGAAAGAGGTAGGGAAAGGAAGAGAGGAGTGGGGGGAGGGAAGAAGGGAGGGAGATGTTTCATCCAGCCTGATCCTGAACTTAAGCAATTCTTCCCCAGCCTCCTGTAGAGCAAGAACTACAGGCATGCACCATTGTGCTACCTAGGCACTCATTAGTCTTATCAATAATGAAAACCCAATCTAACCATGAGGCAAATGTAAAACAAGAACTAAAACTCACATCTTTAATCTCAGCACTACGGAGGCAGAGGCAGGTGGATCTCTGTGAGTTTGAGGTCAGCATAGCAAGTTCCAGGCCAGCCAGGAACTTTCTCAAGGAAAAAAAAAAAAAAAATGGAGGGGAGAATATATTATTTTAAAGTGTCACTGGTATAGAGATTAAAATGTTTTGATGCATGTAAATGATATTTAATAAATGAAAAACTGTGTGATATGCATGTGTGTGACAGAAGCATAGGGAGGGCAAGTGTGAGCGTAATTGGTAACATAGTAGAAAAATGGTCAATAAAAATGTAAAGCATACAGTGGTACTCTTTGTACCTATTTTAATTTTGAAATTCTTTGCATCTCTGAAATTATTTCAAAATACAAATTCAAAGAAATTAAAAAAAATAATGCAATCTGTCTGGATGCAACTGATAGGAATGAACTGAGAGAGTGTATGTTGTATGTGGAGTGTGTATGTCTTATATGGTATATATGTGTGCATTTTATGTGCAGTGTGTGTGTGTGTGTGTGTGTGTGTGTGTGTGTGTGTATTGTGTACCCTAATAAAATTTGCCTGAAGATCAGAGAACAAGCCACTAGATTAAACACAGATGGCAGGCAGTGGTGGCACACACCTTTAATCCTAGCACTCGGGACACAGAGATCCATCTGGATCCATCTGGATCTCTGTGAGTTCAAAGTCACCCTGGACTACATGAGATTGACTCAGTCCAGGAGTGAAACAGAGCCAAGCAGTGGTGACATACACCTTTAATCCCAGCATTTGAGATCTCACGTCTTTAATCCCAGTATGTGGGAAGTCACAGGACTTCAATCCCAGCAACAGGAAGTACGTGATAATGGTGGGCGGAGAAGGGTATATAAGGCATGAGGAGATAAGAACTAAAGCCTTTTCAGCTGAGGAAGCTCATCTGGTCTATCGGCTGAGGCTTTTCAGGCTGAGGAGTTGGTGAGGTAAGAGGTGGTGGCTGTGGCTTGTTCCTTTGTCTCTCTGATCTTTAGGCAAATTTTATTAGGGTACACAATATATCACCAGGTGTGTGTGTGTTTCTTATGTGGTGTATATGTGTGTGTCTTATGTGAATTGTGTGTGTGTGTAATGTGAATTGTATGTAATGTGTGCTACTGGCATTTAAACTAGGCCCTGTAAAGACTAGGCAAACTGCTGGGTGGTGGTGGAAAACGCCTGTAATCCCAGGACTCAGAAGGCAGAGGCAGGTGGATCTCTGTGAGTTCAAGGCCAGCCTGGTCTACAGATTAGTCCAAGAATGGCTCCAAAGCTACAGAGAAATCCTGTCTCAAAAACAAAAAAAAAAAAAAAAAAGACTAGGCAAACACAGTGAGCTAAATCCTCAACTCCTAAGCAACAATACCATTGTTTTGTTATACATTAAATTTCCTAAAAGGCTCCATAATCAAAAAAAATCAAATGGTGGGGGCTAGAGAGATGACTCAGCAGAAGGGCATTTGTTATTCTGGCAGAAGACCCGGGTTTGGCTCCCAGCATGCAAGCAAAATATTCATACAAAGACATAAATCTAAAAATAAGGATCAAATAGCTAACAGATCTGTAAGGAATTAAAAACAGATATGCTTCTATATGTCAGGCAATTACAAACTCTCAATATTATAAGCAGGGACTTCTGAGTCCTGGCATGTGAGTCTCCGAAGAAGCCAGTCTTAGAGAGTTGTGAAGTGGGTACTCACAGGCCTTCTTCCTTAATAATCTCCAGGAGCACTGCATGCGTAGTTTTCGACTTTCTTTTCTCATCAACTGTAAGAATGAAGAGAATCACTGTCTCCAGCATCAGCAAGTTTCACTAGCTGTCATCACTCCACCCGCACAAACTCTCACTTGCCCGAGATCCTCCATGTCTGCCATGGCTTACTTCCCCAGAGTAAATTCCTTGGGTTTCATCTGTTATTCAGAATTTTAATTTAAACCCTCATTCCACAGTAAAGCAGAAATGCTACTTCTGGGGTTATCATAGTGCTCGCTCTTTCTTTCT